>NW_027141112.1:1596590-1915909 GCF_036365525.1 Heterodontus francisci | reverse complement strand
ATCAGGGGGCAGGTTGTTCAACCTTGCCAGTCCAAGAGCGAAGTCCAAAGTATGGAAAGTCCTCATCAGGGAACTCCTCTTTGCTGACGATGCTGCTTTAACATCTCACACTGAAGAGTGCCTGCAGAGTCTCATCGATGGGTTTGAGGCTGCCTGCAATGAATTTGGCATAACTATCAGCCTCAAGAAAACGAACATCATGGGGCAGGACGTCAGAAATGCTCCATCCATCAATATTGGCGACCATGCTCTGGAAGTGGTTCAAGAGTTCACCGACCTGGGCTCAACTATCACCAGTAACCTGTCTCTAGATGCAGAAATCAACAAGCGCATGGGAAAGGCTTCCGCTGCTATGTCTAGACTGGCCAAGAGAGTGTGGGAAAATGGCGCACTGACACGGAACACGAAAGTCCGAGTGTATCAAGCCTGTGTCCTCAGTACATTGCTCAATGGCAGCGAGGCCTGGACAACGTATGCCAGCCAAGAGCGACGTCTCAATTCATTCCATCTTCACTGCCTCCGGAGAATACTTGGCATCAGGTGGCAGGACCGTATCTCCAACACAAAAGTCCTCGAGGCGGCCAACATCCCCAGCTTATACACACTACATAGTCAGCGGCGCTTGAGATGGCTTGGCCATGTGAGCCGCATGGAAGATGGCAGGATCCCCAAAGACACATTGCACAGCGAGCTCGCCACTGGTATCAGACCCACCAGCCGTCCATGTCTCCGCTTTAAATACGTCTGCAAACGTGACATGAAATCCTGTGACATTGATCACAAGTCGTCGGAGTCAGTTGCCAGCGTTCGCCAGAGCTGGCAGGCAGCCATAAAGGCGGGGCTAAAGTGTGGCGAGTCGAAGACACTTCGTAGTTTGCAGGAAAAACGACAGAGGTGCAAGGGGAGAGCCAACTGTGTAACAGCCCCGACATACAAATTTGTCTGCAACACCTGTGAAAGAGCCTGTCACTCTAGATTTGGCCTTTATCGCCACTCCAGGCGCTGCTCCACACACCATTGACCACGTCCAGGAGCTGACCCATTGTCTCTCGAGATAAGGAGGCCAAAGATAACACACAGCAGCCACTGTGTGCAGTGGTGGAAGGAGTTCAGTGTTAACGTGGTGCATCAGGTGCACAACAAGTGCGTTCACTTACTTGGAGCTTACTGAGGCGCTTGAATTTTGTTGGAGGCGGCACAGATCCAGGAAAATGGAGAGTATTCCATTATTATGCATTTGTAAATTGCGAACGTAATAGGCAGTGGATGAGTAATTTGTTGCATAAATTCCAGCGCCTGATCTTTTCTTGGAGCAACAATATTTATCTGGCTGGCCCAGTTAAATTTCTGATCAAAGGGAATGCCTAGGATGTTGATAATGTGGTAACTGGAAAGTGACCAGGATGATGAATATCAAGGGGAGGTCGTCAGTTTCTCAGTTGCTGCACTTGGCAATTTCCTGGCAAATGTGTGATGTGATTTTCAATGTCCTTTTATTAGCACAAGCCTGATGCAAACAATGCAAAAACTATGGTGTGTTTCGTTGGCAGTGAACGAAGACAAGTTCAGCTTGTTTGTCATTCATCCAAATTTCGTCAGTCCTGGCTTCAATGTTTGACCGAATAATTGAAAGTGGAAAATTACAGGGTAGATGAAGGAAGTACAAACAGTCGTTGATCTATTTGTTGAAACAAGCAACGAGCTTCATGGTTGACTGTGATAATTTCGAATAGATACATTGTAATGAACAGGAAAACAAGGACAATACGCAGGGTTGTATCCTATATGGACAAGCAGAGGGGTCATCGGATCTGACACAGGCTCGTTTATTCCCTGTCAATACTTAGTTACATGTTGTAAAGGGGAGGACTCAATAGGGAGAGTTATGCTGCTGTCCATTGAACCATGGGTCTTGCAAACCTTACTCTGGTGAGTTAGATGAACCATCTCTTCCCACTCTTTGGCAGTACATCATAGTATCGGGGGAATTGCGGTGGTGCATGTCGGGGCAATGGGAGGGCTATCATTACCTTCTTCTTGATGGATCTGTCGTTTGAGGGTCCAGTTGGTAGGTGATTGAGAAAGCTGTTAACAGCTCAGCTCTGGCACAGAGTTCTGGATGTGACTGACAACAGATTGAAGGAGTTCCACGGAAAGTAAGTAATACAATTCCCGCCCCAGTAATTCATTGCATTTTCTGTGTTAGTTAAAAACAGCAACAAGAAACCCCCGACTATGCCAGTTGGCTGTAAAGGCAAAGCTGCCACGGATTTCACATTCATGACAAACAGAAATCAAACACTCGGACTCTCTGGTGAATCAGATTCAATCCTTTGTAAATACAAACATTTTTCTGTTTCAATAATTTCGTTACCATTCTCGGGAAGATCAATTTCTCCCCTACATCCGAATTTTACATTTTGTTCCGAAATAGTTATGTAATTTTATGTTTCATTTCGCACTCTATCAGGATGGATCAATTCTACACTTACAAACTTGACATTCAACAAACCCCCAAAAAGACTTCAAGGCAAATCTGTCAGCAAAAACATGCCCACTTCCTTCAGCCTCTCCCTTACATGAGTTGCAGTTATTGCAGATGTTTTACTTTGCGGTGAGTAGTTTCCTCATTGGATTGAATTATCCTGAGGGAGGGACTCATAGCCTCATAGAATATTTCGTTCACCTGCCCTGCACGGCCTGAAGTCAGGCAAATCCCTCGCCCTGACAGAGATCAACAAAGGAGAATGAAACATCCCAATTACACGATCTGAACATGGGAAGGCGCAAAATGTAGGTCCATTATTTACCAAATTTGGTAAACATGCATCTGTCAAAGGACAAAGCAGGAACCAGTCTTACTTCCACATAGGTTTATTCACAATACTCCATACAGCATAAGTATAGACTACATTTCCCTTCTCCGGACCAGCTCCCCCGTACCCCTCCCCAGGTGGAAACTGGTTATTCCATATGTACCCTGATCTTTCCACAATTAGTATCGGCTGCTCTTAATCACAAGTAGAACATGCATAGATGCATAGTCAATTGACAAATCATTTGCAACATTGGCTCATTAGCAGCATTTTATTAACAGTCCATCAATGTGTCCATTGTACTTTATTCTTTTTCTTGTGATTCTTCTTCGAATAGACAAGTTGCATGTGAGCATTTTAGCTCCACTTAGAAGACCAGAACTGCTCTTCACATGTCCTGCATTGCATGAATGCACACCCTCTGGACTGTTCATTCAACACTCACCACGAAATCTAACACTATGCCACTCAATCACACAGCGACATACACAAACACACGCAAGCAAAGTACAGTTGAAAAGAATAGTGCACTTTTAAAGTTTATAAACAAAATAATAGTTCATAATTCACATGGCTCGTTTTCGAAAAGGCACAATGCAGACCTTTTGAAAAAGACGGCTTCCCTCCTGAATTGTCGTTGAACAGCCGGAGTCGCGTGCTGAAGTGGCTTTCATGATTCTCTTGAAGGGTGTTGGAGAATTTTCTGAGCTTTGCTAATTATTTCTTAACTTTGTAAAAATAGAGAAACAGGACGCAGCTTGTAGCTAACCTAACCAATGATCAGGAAATGTAGACAGAGCAACTGACCACAATCATCTGGCTTAGGAAGGGACAGAGCGCATGATGGATTTTGGGGAAGTGAAAGCAGAGTATTTGTTACTGACTCATCCGCTTTTATCATGTTTGTGCAACCTAGCCAGAAGTAACGGCCAAATATAGTACCTGGAGTGTGTACGTTAAATAGGGAACAATAGCTTGTTATGCTCGAACTAACGCTCTACTGACCTCGGACATTGCAAAGGGCACAGAGCTGCAGGTGGTCTTGTGGTTGTCCTGTGGTTTATGCTTAATTGTGAAACTGCTAGCTCTGCTTCTTTTATACTTTATAAGTCCACGGCGATTTGTAGTTGGGGGAAGCAGCACTGGACTGCATTTAGGTAAGGTGTGCTCCCCCATGATATCATGCAATAAAAGTTTGTTCTCAACGTCTGAGTCCGGAGAATTTGTTCAACAATTGGGCACAATCTGGATTTTCTTCAACAGTTTGGCGTAGTCGGCAGGATCCCTGAGTTCACGGGATCCAAAAGAACCTAGTGAAAAAAAACTCATCAACAGGATCAGGGGTAAGTCAACTTTTCTGCGACCCTGATATCCCAATCACCCAGCCTGAGCCGGAATTAAGAGGACAACTGCGTCCCACGTGAAGTCCAGGAATTAAGTGGGCGAAGGGAACAAAGGGGTTAAGGAAGAATTGGCTGAAACCTGATCAGAAAAGATTTAAAATTCCGCGAAGGGAAGTTGAAAAGGAGATAAGTAGAAAATCCAGTAAAATGTGGCGAATTCGGTGTAGTAGTAGTACCAAATTCCGGGAATTTGGTGATCCTAATTTGAGTTTGCACGAGCTGTTCCTCCACCGGGTGGAGGAAACAGGCTGTGGGACAAAAGGAGTTAGGACAACCGTCTGGGACGGTGAACGACTGGGGCTGTAACTAAACTACCAAATTGACCCGACAGGCACGAGATCATTGCTCCTGAGTACACGAGCCGGAATCTGGCCCCAGAGAGAGAGGCTGTGGGACGGAGGGAGAACGAAAGAGCGTTTGCCTGAGAGACGGGTGTGCCGGTTAGCTGACCTTGAGAATTTAACATTAACTGTGCCTGTTTGTATCCTTGTGTCTATTCCTTTGGTTGTGTCTTGTTTGTTTTCCTTTGTTTTAATGCTACTTGATTCATAGAAAAGAACTCGTAAATTTAGAAGGTTTTGAGAAAGGAGAAGTAAGAGTGGACTCAACGGCTTTCAAGAAGGAAGGGTTGCCCCCGGGGACAAGTAAACCATGTCCTCTGGAGAAAGGCTACTCACGTCCGTTTGCCCCCTCGAAGAAGACGCAGAAGTGTCACGGTAAATATGTGTTTTAAAGATAGGTATGTTTTAAAGTAAAACCAAGTTATGGTGTCTTTGATTCAACTGTGAGAATGTCGGAAGCTTCCACGAATGAATTGAATATCTGGGATGTACAGTTCGTGTTCTGCAAAACTGACAGTCGTTAAAATCTTTGTTGTCTGGCTTTAATGTTGAAAATTAAGTCTATTAAGTTGTTTGGAATTGAATGATTGCGAAAAGTGATGGTTCAGTGTGTTCATTTCTATTTAGTGTTGTGCACCCAGGAATGGGATAAAAAACTGTATTATATTTTAAGTTAAAGTTTTATTTTTAGTTGGTTTTGCAACTGTGAAAAGGCAATGATCAATTTTCTGAGGGATAAGCTTCAGCCTTGAAGGTCTGAAGATGTCTGGCAGAAATATAATTTGGGGTTTGAAACATTGTTTTAATTGGAAACTCTGCTATTGTTTTATTTTACAGTCTAAATTTGAAGACATGTTTTACTGACTGTTATATTGTTTTAAGGGAAAGAAAGGATAGAAAAGGATATATAGGAAAGATTCTGTCTGTTTAAAAAGATTAAAGTTTGTGTAAGGATCTAGTGTGAAGTCTTTTGTTGTAAGGATGTTAAATAACTTTTTCTTTAGTTTTTGGTTTTATTACAGTCATTTGAAAAGGCGCCTGAAGAAAGAGCAAGAAAAATGGCGTAATTTACCTTTATTTTAAAATAAGCACGTGCTATTCTGTTATGTGTGTAGTTAATAAGTATTCTAAGTTAATAAGTCTGAATTGAATTAATACTGTTAAGGTTAATTGACCTGTTTAAGTTGAAGAACTGGGAATGTCATTTGCAACAACAATGAACTTTCAAGTTTATTATGTCATGTTTTGGAGGAGTCTTAAGTTCCTCCAAACTTAAGGGACTCACTCATTTAACATCAGCAGTTTTGATTTTTAAAAAATATTATTGCAGTGAAATGGAATTGGAATCATCTTTGTTATAAAAATCCTTGGATTAGGAACGTCTTACAAAAGATACTAAAACATTTGGAAACAATTGGAGTTTAATCTAAAAATGCTATCTTTTCTGATGGAGATGCTTTCCTTTCAAGTTGAAAATGTTACACATGATTTTTTTTTAAACCCTAAGGATACCAAATGGACTGAAAAGGTTTAAAATAGATAGTTCTTTTCGATCAGAAAAGAAAGGTTTTGTAATGTGACGTAGCTGAGAATGTTTTGCTCCGCCCCCTTGGAGACAAACAAAGAACTTAACCCGCTGCAGCTTTTTGCATTGCTGAGAGTCAAATTTATACATATTGGACATTGTTAAATTTTACATTTCTAAGTTGACAGATAGAATTGGACAAATTACCCTATTGGGCTCAGGGGCAGAGCCACAATGGATTATTTTTAAGCAGGTGACGGCAGGTTCCAAGGCCATGTGAGAACTGATGCCACAACAAGAGATCCAGCAGCTTTGAGAATTTAAAACTTAATTGCAGACATCAAATCCCATAGCATCTTTATCAATGAGACAAAGTACTTGAGAAGGAAAGATAGTTGCAAGCATTTCTGTCCCTAACGTACAAAAGTACAACCAAGTCTGGGCATAAGAAATTGGAATCAATAAACAAAATTTAATGGATATAAGTGGTTATTTAAAGCACGCAAAGGCAAATCTATCTGATATTTAAGAGGACAATCAACGTTTTAGAAAATAACAAATCAGTGGTTTACTGTGTTGGACATTAGCAATGGGTTCTGGTCCATACAGTTGGCACAAGAGTGTCAATATAAATTTGCGTTTACGTTCAAGGGTCAACAGTACATCTGGACGTGTCTCTCCCAGGGATTTTATAATAATCCATCGATATTCCACCTTCCTTCAAGAAGGTTAGAGTGAAAGTTAGGCTGAAAATGGCACCGATAATGAAGGAAAAGGTTTCTTATTTGGCAATCGTAATAACACAGGGAAAGCATGAGACAGAGCAAAAGTGAGTGCAGACAATCCTCGAACTCCCCCTAGCGCAAGATATTAAAGCTCTAAGATAAAAAAAAGGACAGTTCCTATTTCAGGTTGTGAGATTAAACAGACAAGAAGCACCAACCCCCACGGTTAACCCCACATTCTAATTACTAACGAGTAAGGTTACGACCCAACAGCCACAAGTGACTGGTCTCCCTTGCCTTACCTTGACTACAGGACCAGAAAATGGACTTGCGATAATAAAAACTAATAAAATTGTAGACGATAATGTAAAGCTTGAGTTGGTACCGGTAATATTGATTTTCTCAGATATCCAGCTACCTGACTGGTGCCCTGAGAAGACCCGAGAGTTGTCCAAGGTATTACTGTAACAATTGTTGAGACAGGGATTTGGTAATGAGAAAATGATAAAAAGATTACATAAAATACAATGATATTTTACCCTATGTTAAGGAAATTGGGAAAAGAGGTAATTGGAACAACATTGTCCATTGTCTGAGTGTAGTCTGGAAAACCAGGTGATCATATGTCCTCATCCTAAATATTAAACGGCAGAATCAAAATGTGGATTTAATGCCACTGTAAATTGCACCAGGGAAGCTAGGAAAGCATTGTCAGGACTAACCCATGTGGCCTATATGGGAAAGGGGAGATATTGCTTAACCACCACAGCGAAGGAATATCAGTATGGATCTAAACGGACTTGTCCAGTGAGCAACAGTAAATTTTGGTTCAACCCGCAAATACCAACCCGAGTAGGGAAGATGGAGCTGGTACAGATACATGAGCAAAAGACAGAAACAGAAAGTATGAAGGAGGATTTGACAAACTACCTCCGAGAATATGAATATACTATTTAGCCATTGCCCACACCCTTGGGTAAAGAGAGACAGCAGCGAGAAGTCATTGCAAGCTGGAACAACAGTCGAAGATGCTACAAGATGAGATTGACAAGATAAATGATTCTACCTGGCAGGAGGACTTATGGAACTGGGGGTCAAACGTGCAGATACACCCTTGGTTTAGAATTATCTCCCATGTCCTGATAGTGGTTTTGGGTATCATGGTCTTAGATGTGACATACTTAATTTGGCAACTTAAGAAATTAATTAGGCGATGTAAGAGGATGTATGAACACAGGTTGGACAGCTACCCAAAAAGCAATTAGTGTTTGAACTTGTTGTGTTAGTGTTTGAACTTGCTGTGTCAAAGGAGGGACAATTAGTTATACCATTAAAGGGTAATTGTATAACCTTTTCATATATACTGAAAATGAGTTAATGAATGATCAATGTACTTTATGAAATTGTATTATGTTTATACAATCGATTATGTAACAGTGATGCTTAAATGAGATGGTAATTGAACAAGTGTTCCACCTTTTATTTTGTAAACAAGTATTTGAAGCCCCTGCAAAACTTTACAGAGTTCCCGCAGCCCCCTTGAGATATAAGCAGGCGATGTATTGAGTGCGACCCCTCCGGGTGTTGAAAGCTGTTTCTAGACAAATAGAGACCATTTAAGGCACCTAGGTGGGATCAAAGGAAGGATTCTTAAAGGGGTTTTGAAGAGTCAAGAGGGGACTGTGAGAACAGAATTTTAGAATTTTAAGAACAGAGTTTATGGGAACATTTACGCTAAGATTAATCAATCATGTATTGCCAGCTTGGCCTTGTGGCTGAAACAGCGCGATGGCAGAAAAATATATTTTGCTTCAATGATTACTTTAAGCCCCTGCCTCTCCCTCTACTCATGATGATGCTGTGTTATCATGGTATGATAAAAGGAGGGATTGTTGGAGAAATATTTCTGAGCTTTGCTAATTATGACTTAACTTTGCAGAAGCAGAAAAGCAGGACACAGCTTGTAGCTAATCTAACCACAACCAACGGTCATAAATTGTAGACAGAGCAGCTAACCACAATCAGACGTTCCGGCCAGATATGGTGTCTGGAGTGGGCATTGGATTAAGGAACTAGCTTGTTATTGTTGAAACTGATGTATTGCTGACCTCGGACTCTGCATGGTGCACAATCAAGTAGGCAGTCGTGTGACCATCTTATGGGTGTTTATCTAATTGGGAAACTGTTAGCTCTGCCTCTTTTATACTATATAAATCCACGGCGATCTGTAGCTCTTTGGGAGTAGACTTTAGGTAAGGTGTGCAACCCCATGATATCATGCAATAAAGTGTTTGATTCTCAACATCTGAGTCCGGAGAATTTGTTCAACAATTGGGAAAATCTTAATTTTCTCCAACAGTTTGAGATCAGTGGTGAGTAAGGGTTTAGAAACAATAATCAGAGGGACAGAATTTACACACATTTGGAGAGGTTTACGTTATTTAAGGATTGTCAGGATGAATTTTCAAAAGGCAGATCATGCTTCACGAACGTAATTGGATTTTCTGATGATGCAACTGATAAGGCTGATGAAGGAATGGGGTAATTGCTGTTCAAAAGGTTTTAAGAAAGTGTTTGATTCGATGCCACATAAAAGGCTGGTGAACAATGTTGAGCCTCATGGAAAAGAAGGATGAGTGTCCAATTGGATCAAAAATTGGCTTAAGGGCAGAAAACAGAGAAATGTGCAAAATGGTTGTTTTTCAGACTGGAGGATGGTAGACATTTCGTGTTCCCCAAGGGTCAGTGCTGCCACCTCTGCGTTTTTGTTTTTTTTTGTTATATGTTAATGACTTGAATCTTGGAATTCAGAGACGAATCCCCACATTTGCTGATGAAACCTAACTTGGAGGAATGGCAAACAGTGAGGTTTATGCAAACTTCCTGCAACAGGAGATAGATAGGCTAGCAAAATGGGCAGAGAAGTGTTAGATCGAATTTAATACAGAGGAGTGTGTGGTGATGCATTATGGCAGAAGGGATAGTGTGAGGTTATGCAAACCTAATGGCTCAGTTCTAAAGAGTGTGCAGGACCTGTGTGTGGTTGTGCAAAGATCTTTGAAAGTGGCAGGACATATTGAGATAGTGATTGCAACGCATATGAGATATTGGGGTTCTTAAATGGAGGCATAGTGTACAAAAGCGGGAACGTTATGCTGAAAATGTATGCAGCTCTGGTTAGGCCCCAAATGGAGTATTGTATCCAGTTCTAGTCATCACAGTTTAGGACGCATATGAGTTTGCCTGCGAGGCTGCAGAGCAAATTTATCTGTATAGTTCCAGGGATGGGAGATTTCCGTTAGAAGGTGAGGTTGCAAAAGCTGGGGTTGTTCTCCCCAGAGCAAAGGATATTGAGAGAATATTTACTGGAAGTGGACTAAATTATGACAGAATCACAGAGTTGTTGCAGCACAGAAGGAGGCCATTCAGCCCATCTTATCTGCACCAGCTTTCTGAGTGAGCACTTCCGTTAGTGCCATTTTCCTGCCTTATCCCCATTAGCCGACATATTCTTCTTTTTCGTGTTACGAAATAATTGCCTGTCGGTTGTCTCAAATGAACCTGTCTCTATCGCACTCTCTGGCCGCATATTCCAGATCCTAACCACTGGCTGTGTGAACACGTTTTCCTCATGTTGGGATTTTTTTTTTAACCAAGTACATTAACTCTATCCCCACCCGTTGATCCTAGGACGATGGGGGGACAGTTTCTCCCTACCTACCTGTCTAGACATCTCATGATGTTGACAGGTTTAGATACGATAGACAGGGAAGAGCTGTTTCCATTAACTGATTAAACAAGGACTGTGGGACGCAGATTGAAAGTTTTGCGTAAGAGATGCAGGGGGAATATGAGGAAGAACGTTTATAAGCAATAGATCATAATGACCTGGAACTCACAGCCCATGAGGGTGGTGGAAGCAGAGACAAATCAAAGATTTAGAAACATAGGAACATAAGACCATAAAAGCAGGAGTCGTCCATCCAGCCCATCGAGACTGACCTGCCATTTAGTATGATCATGGCTGATCGACCACTTCATTACCTTTTCCGCACATATCCCCTCATGTCATTTGTATTTAGAAATCTGTCAATCTCTGCTTTGAACATCCTCAATGACTGAGCGTCCACAGCCCTCTGGATACAGAGTTCCAAAGATTAACAGCACTCGGAGTAAAGAGATTTCGCCTAAACTCTGTCCTTAGTGGCATCCCCCTTATTTTGAAATTGTGTCCCCTGATTCCAGAGTCCCCAGCCAGGGGAAGTATCTTAGCTGCATCTACCCTGTCTATCCCTTTAACTATTTTATATATTTCAAAGAGATCACCTCTCATTCTTCGGAACGCTATTTCTCTTCATAGGACAGTCCTGCCATCCCAGGAACAAGTCTGGTGAACCTTCATTTCACTCGCTCCTAAAGTAAGTGGAACAAAGCTGCACACAATACTCCAAATGTGGGTTAACCAAATTTGGGTATGATTGACGTCACTCCTCCTGTACTCAAATCATCTTGTGATGAAGGCTAACATACCATGAGCCTTCCTAATTGCTTGCTGCACCTGCATGTTAGCATTCACTGACTTATTGACAAGGACACCCAGGTCCCTTTGTACATGTACACTATCTAATATCTTACCATTTAAGAAATACTCTGCACATCTATTCCTCTTACCAAAGTGCATCACCTCACAGTTTTCCACATTATATTCCATCTGCCACGTTCTTGCCTACTCACTAAGCCTGTCTATATCCCCTTGAAGCCTTTTTGCATCTCCTTCACAACACACCTTTCCACGTAGTTTTGAGTCATCTGCCAACCTATAAATATTGCATTTGGTGCCCACATCGAAATCATTGATACATATTGTAAATAACTGTGGCCCAGGCACTGATCCCTGTGGCACCCCATTAGTCACAGCCTGCCAACGTGAGAATGACAATTTTATGTCTACTCTCTCTTTTCTGCTTGGCAACCAATCCTTAATCCATGCCAGTATATGAAGTCCTATTCCATGTGCTTAATTTTTTCTAACCAACCTCCTGTGGGGAACTTTATCAAACGCCTTCTGAAAATCCAAGTACACCACGTCCACTGACACTGATTCTCTTTATAACATCCTCAGAAAACTCCACAGGTTCATCAAACATGACTTCCCATTCATAAACCCATGTTAACTATGCCCAATCATATCATTATTATCCACATGTCCGTTCATAACATCATTTAGAATCGATTCAAGCATTTTCCCAACGACTGATGTAAGGCTAACATGTCTGTAATTCCCTATTTTCTCTGTCCCTCCCTTGTTAAATAGTGGGGTGCCATTTGCTACCGTTCAATCGCAAGAACCGCTCCAGAATCGATATAATTTTGGAGGATGATCACCAATGCATCCAGTATCTCCATAGCTGCCTCTTTCAACACTGGGATGTAGAATATCACTTCCTGGGGACTTATCAACCTTCTGCCCTATTAATTCTGCAATACAACATTCTTACTAATACTAATTTCCTTCAATTACTCATTCACCCTAGCCCCTTGGATCTCTAATTCTGGGCGATTTCTTGTATTTTCCTCAGTGAAGACAGACGCAAAGTAATCAATTCCCTTCTCTGCCGTTTCTCTATTCCCCATTATAAATTCTCCTGATTCTGCCTGTAATGGACCCACATTTTGTTAGCCAAGTGATTCCATCTTACGTACCTGTAGAAGCTTTTACAGTCGGGTTTTATATCTTTTCTAGCTAGCATTCATATTCTAGTTTATCAACTTTATAGGACTTTTATTTTAATCATACACAATCCTTAACTTCCTCTGTTGTCCACGGTTGACTGCCTTTAATTTTGTGGTTTATGTGCCTTGAAGGAATGTATAGTTGCTGTAAACTATGTGATGTTTCTTTAAAGAATATCCATTGTCTATGCACGGTCCGTTCTTTTGGTGTATTTTTCCAATCCACCTCGGCAAATTTGCCCCTCATACCTTCATAACTTCTTTTGTTCAAACCTAACACCCTGGCTTAAGATTGAGCTACCTCACTTTCAAACATAATGTAAAATTCAATTATATTACGGTCATTCATCCCTAAAGGTTATTTTACAATAAGATTATTAATTAGCCCTGTCTTATTACACAACACGAGATCTAAAATTTCCCGTTCTCTAGTCAGTTCCTCAACATACTCCTTTAGAAACCCATCCCTAACACACTCCAGAAACACAACATCCATAACATTCTAATTAAGTTTACCCAGTCTATATGAAGGTTGAACTCACCCGTGCTTTCGGCATTACCCATGATGCCTGGTTCTCTAATCTCCTGATTAATTCCATGCCCCACACTACCACTACTGTTTGGTGGCCTATAAACAAACCCTACCAATGTTTGCTGCCCCTTGTTGTTTCTTAACTCCACCCAAACAGATATCATATTTTGTTCTTCAGACCTGAGATCCTTGTCAAAAGCCTTAGTAAAATCCATGTAGACCACATCCATTGCACTATCCTCAACAATCCACCTTGTTACTTCCTCAGAAATTGAATTGAGTTAGTAAGACGCGACCTTCCCTTAAAAAAAATTATGCTGACCATCCCTGATTAATCTCTGCTTTTCCATGTGGCAGTGTATCCTGTCAGAATTGATTGTAATAATTTACGTAAATAAACTTGAGATTCTCAGAATATGCAATGGATGGTAGGACCCAAGGATATACAGAAGGTCAGGGGATCTTGGTGTACCTTTCAATAGATCACTGAAGGCAGCAGCACATGTAGATAATGTGTTTAGGAAGGCATATGGGACACTTGCCTTCATTAGTCCAGGCATAGAATACACGAACCCAGAGGTTATGATGCAGAGTTATAAAACACTGGTTAGGCCACAGCTGTTGTACTCTGTACAGTTCTGGGCACCACTCGATAGGAAGGATGTGAGTGCACTGGAGAGGGTGCAGAGGAGGTTCACCAGGATGTTGCCTGGTCTGCAGCATGTCAGCGATGAAGCGAAACTGAAAAGTCCAGGGTTGTTTTCCTTAGAGCAGAGAAGGCTGAGGGGGGACATTATTGAGGCCCAGAAAATTACGAATGGCATTGATAGGTTAGATAGGAAGAAACGTTTTCCCTTAACGGAGGGGTCCAGAACCAGTGGGCAGAGATTTAAGGTAAGGGGCAAGAGGTTTAGAGGGGATGTGAAGAAAAACATTTTCACCCAGAGGGTGGTTGGAATCTGGAATACACTGCCTGAAGAGCTGGTAGAGGCAGGAACCCTCACAACATGTAAGAAGTATTTAGATGAGAACTTGAAATGCCATAGAATACAAGGCCAAGTGTTGGAAAATGGGATTAGAATGGTTAAGTGTTCGATAGCCGGCTCAGACACGATGTGCCGAAGGACCTGTTTCTTTGCTGTATAATTCTTTGACTCGATTACTCTAATCTGCCTACCTCCTAGGTTAGACTGATCCACCTATAATCGTTTTCCCTATCCCTTCCAATGTTGTTTTTTTTTTGAAGCAATGATGCAATGTCCACAGATGTTCAATCTTTTGGTACCTGGCCTGTATCTCGTGAGATTTGAAGATGATCCGCAGAGCATTCGCTATTTCCTCCATGGCTTCCTTTAACAACCTGTGATACAATCCATCCGTGATGACAATTTATCCACTTTCAGGAATGCCAGACCCTCCCGTACTTCCACTATCATTATGCTTATTTTATTTAATATTTCACACTCCTCCTCCATTATTACACTGTCTGGATCATCCCTCTCCTTTGAGAAGAAGGAGACAAAACGCTCATTGAGAACACTATCCGCATCTTCTGCATCCATGCATAAGTTGCCCTGGACATCTTTGATATGCCCTACCCTTTCCTTAGTTATCAATTTCTCTTAATGTACTCAAAAACATCTTTGGGTTCTCTTCGATTTTACGTGAAAATAATTATTTTTCATGTCTTCTTTTTACTTTCCTAATTTCCACTGATATTTCACCCCTGCACTGCATTTACTCCTTTAGGCTTTCTAAAGTTTTGCGTTTTGTGTGACCATCATAAGCTTTATTTTTCTGCTTTATCTTCCCCTGGATGCTTCTAGATAACCAGGGGGCTATAGATTTGGCATTACCAGACTTTATCTTTGCGAGGACATGTCTACACTGTGCATGTAAAATCTCGCTTTTAAATGTCTCCCACTGTTTACCCCTGACTTTCCTTGAAGTAGCTTTATCAAGTCAATTTTCGGCAGATCACCTCGCAGCTTCGTAAAACGTTGCTTCCCCCAATTTAGAACCTTTATTCCTGTTTTATCTTTGTCCTTTTTTCCATGATTATGCTAAAACTACCTGCATTATAGTCACCATCTCCAAAATGGTCACCCTCTGTTACTTCATCCACTTGCCCAGCTTCAGTTCAGAAGAATAAATCTAGAATTGCGCCCCGTCTCATTGGGCTTGTTATGTGCTGGCTAAAAAAAAGTTCTCTTGAATACAGTTGAAGAATTTATTACCCTCTGTGCCCTTCATACTATTTGTATCCCGGTTGTTATTGGGGTAGTTTATATCCCCATCCATTATTGCCCTATTGTTTTTGCACTCAGATATTTGCCTGCATGTTTGTTCTTCTATCTCGCTCTCACAATTTTGGATTCTATAGTACACCCATAGTAGTGTGGCTGTCCTTTTTTTATTTCTTAGCACCACCCACATCATCCCTCATCAAAGCTGTTATTGGTTCCTTAACCCTGTTTAACCCTTAACCCACGACCCCTGCTTTTTATCAGCCTCTCTATCCTGCCTGAAAATTTTATCCATGTATGTTGATCTGCCATCATTGCCCGTCTTTAAGCCAAGTTTCTGTTCCAGCAATGTTGTCATGTTGCCAAGTGTCTATCGGTGTCCTGAGTTCATTGGTTTTATTTGCTATACTCCTTGGATTTAAATAAATTCCTTTTTTACACTGACACATTCTAATGTTGCACACTCTTTAACCTTTGCTTCTTTTGTCTTTCAGAGTTTCTCGCTAATTTTCTGCCTGCCGAATCCTGTCCTGAATTTGTCCTATCTGAACCTGCGCGTTTGTTCCCATTTCTCTGCTAATCTAGTTTAAACCATCCCCAACAGTACGAGCAATCCTTCCTGCAGAGCAATTTGTCCCAGTCCTGTTCGGGTGTAGACTGTACGGCTTGTACAGATTCGGTTCAGACTCAGACATCGGCCTAAGAGCGTTAAATGGTTCACTGATAGTAGACGGAGTTTATTATGGATACCGATGGCTTTGCTTTTTACATGATTTAATTTACATGTACATTATTGCTGTAAAACGGGGTTTCCAGATCTCATAGCTGGAAATAGAGAATTAGCAGGGGCAGCAAAAACCACAGCAAAGATGAGTGTGTAAATAACAACAACAGTAATACAGTGAGCAATGGTTCATACAGCTAATAGATGGAGATAACGATTTACCAGGATGAACAACAGCAGCAAGCAGGGCAGAGTAAATGATAAGAACAGTACTGCAGTTAAACACGGTTTATAAAATTACAAGCTGTTTAGACAGACTTACCCGGGACACCAGTGAGAGCTAACATGAGACAGTAAATGTACTGAATAATCTGAAGTGCACGATGGATCTGAGAATTTAATGACAGCCAATCATATTGTGTAGAAAAAGAGTAAAGTTGTGAGGATAAACTCCTGCCCATCGTTGTATCATTCCAAACTATTGTTCTCAAATTCTGATCCACTGTTGTAGCATTCCAATCTATTGTTCTCAGATTCTGATCTATCCTCTCGCTCGCTCGAGAGCCGCTGACGCCTGTTAGTTACGAGGTTGTGGCTCGACACGACACTATGGGATAACACATTGAAAAGAGTCCTTTATTAATAGAAGAAAGAAACCCTCCACTGGTAGAATAAGAGTCCATGGAGTCTGATATTAATTACAGACACTGAACAAACAGTTCAGTTAACACCTTTCAATTCAACACCCTTATCACTACAATAAAGGAGAATAATGACACTGTCTGGATTGAATGCATGAGGGGGGTGTTGAGGGGAGGAGTGGTGGAAATAGCAGAGGCTCTGGCCAGAATTGTCCAATCCTCCTTGAATATGGGAGTGAAGACAGAGGAATTGAGGGTGGTAAATATTAGACCCTATGTAAGAAAAAAGAGAGATGGGGCAAATCCTCCAATTACTGAACAGTCAGACCAGCGTCGCAACTGAGAATTTTTGTAGAGGTCACCTTGGGATGTTTTATAACATTAAATACGCTGTATAAATCGCGTAGTTCTTGTTGGTGTACTTCTCTGTGGGAGAAGCCGCCGGTCACAGATAGGCCTGACTAGCCAGCAGTGGACCTGCAACTGAGGAGTACAAAATTTCTCAAATCTTCACCCATGGAAAAATGCTAAGAAGTATACATTTGCCTGAGAGAGATTGCAACAAAGGCTCTCTCGAATGATTCTATGATTGTCCTCTGAGGAGGGACTAGTAGTAGAGGCCTATATTCCTTTGAGTTTGTCAAATTTGAGATTATCTGTTGAAACACATAAAATCGTTATAGAACTTGGCAGAGTAGATGCTGAGACGACTTTTCCCCTGTCTGCTTAGACTAGATCGAGAGGCCACAGTCTCGGAGTAAGAGTTCAGCCATTATGGATCTGTCTTTCTGTGGTGATTGTATTCTTTCATGGGATGTAGGCGTCTCTGCTAAGGTCAGCATTTGTTGCCCATCGCTAATGTCCATGAGCAGGTTACACTGAATCGATCTGATGAAAATTAATTCCAACAAAATGATCAAAATTAACAACCCGAAAGGGCTGTGGATGCTCAGTCATTGCGATTGATGGATTTTACATATTAAAGGAATCAATGGATATGGGGATAGTTTGGGAGCGTGGTGCTGAAGTAGAAGATCGCCATCATCTTATTAAAGCGTGGAGTAGAGTCGAAGGGGCTTGTAGTCAACCCCTGCTCCTATGCATATCCTTCTGCGCCTAACCTGAAGGTGCTGACTCTGGCTGGAATACAGAGTAAAGCTTACTCCACACTGTTCCATCAAACATTCCCAGGGCGTGTACAGCATGGGGTTAGATATAGAGTAAAGCTTCCTCTACACTGTTCCATCAAACTCTCCCAGGGCAAGTACAACACAGTGCTAGACACAGAGTAAAACCCCCTCTACACTGTCCCCATCAAATACTCCGAGGACAGATACAGAGTAAAACTGCCTCTATACTGTCCCTGTGAAAACTCCCATGGAAGGTAAAGCATGGGTTAGATACAGATTAAAGCTCCCTCTACACTGTCCCATCAATCTCTCCCAGGGCACGTACAGCACGGGGTTAGATACAGAGTAAATCTCCCTCTACACTACAAATGGGTTAGATACAGAATAAAGCTCTTTCTGCACTTTCCCATCAAACAATCCCAGCCCATACTGAGCATGACTCTGGGAGATTGATTACAAAGGCAATATGGCAATGTCATAAAGAACCACCATTCAGCCCATTTGGTCCTCTCCTTGTTTCTTTAATGGTGGCGATCTGGGTCTTCATATCTCAAAACACACCCCACTGTGTTCAAACTGAGAATCCCAGCGTGGAATGATGGACCATCAGGTCTCAAAACACATCCCACGCTGTTCATACTGAGAATCCCAGGGTGGAATGATGGGACATCAGGTCTCAAAACACATCCCACGCTGTTCATACTGAGAATCCCAAGTGATGGACCAAGATACAGAGTACGAAACAAAACCAAGGGCAGAGTAAGGTAAGAGGTAAATCAAGAAGGAGAATCTGAGAGACACCAGTGTTCAATGTTAGAGTCGGTAAATTTCAGGGGGAGAATACTGAGTTCAGTAGTTTTAGTATCGAGGGAGATGGGGAGACTGGTGTGGAATCCATCACAGTGAGGATTAGTGGGGAGGGCGTTTCTATAGGGCTGTGTATTAAGGGATTCAGATGGACAAGAGAGGAAAGGTCAGAGGAGCAATTACTGCAGCAGTGTCCAAAAATATTGAGAGAGAAAGGGGTAGGTTCGTGGTTAGAGTGGACCATGGGCAGTCTGTTGAACTGTCTGTTTGTTGTGACCCGTTTTCCTTCTGTAGGCCAGAGACACACACACCCCATTAAACGCAACCAATGTCCTTTGGTCTGGGGAGGTCTCCCTTTGTGAAACATCAGCTTTTAGTAAATCTTTTCATTTTGGCATTCATATGGTGTGAAATGTGCTGCAGAGCATCCGGCACCATCAGCTTTAAGGTGCACTAAGTACACATCAACGAACTTCATTAGCTGTAAAACAGGATGGGGCATTCTGAAGTCATGAAAGGCACTATACAAATAGAAGTCTCCATTAACAAAGGAGAAAAGGCCCAAAATGGAACACTCAGTCGCAGAACATAAGTCTCCTCTTATCTTAGTGAAAGCAAAGGCACAAAGATGATTTAATTCACATAAGTCTGGAATATTGAACCCCTGCCCAGTTTCAGGGATTATTGACATCCATTCAAATAAACCCTAACTGGCAGAACATGGTTCAGTCCAACATGTGATTAACAGCAGCAAGAAGAGCAGAATCCAGCCCCTGCAGTCACTTGTGAACTCACTGGTGTTTCCACAGATTGAATGTCTGAGTGAATACCTTCCCAAACATGGAGCACGTATAAGGCCTCTCCGCATTGTAATTGTGTTGCTGTTTCATAAGTACATTTCTGCTTTCACAGCTCTTCTCAATATCAGAAAACTCCTTTCACAGCGAAACGGTTGATGGGTTCGAAGGTGGGATGAGTGAGCGAATTTCTTTCCACACACGGAGCATGCGAACGACCTCTCACTTGTGTCTGTTTCATCAGATATTTCCTGCTTTAAAAGCTCTTCTCACATTCGCGACATTTAAATGGTCTCTTATAATTGCGAACATGTTGGTGTTCAGTGAGGTGAGATGACTGAATCCCTTTCCACACATGGAACACTAGAATGGTCTCTCCCCAGCATCAGTGTGTTGATGAATTTCCAGCTTGAATGGGTAATTGAATCCCTTCCCACAGTCCCCACATTTCCATGGTTCCTCTCCAGATCGGTTGATCTGTTGAACCTCATCCTGATACAAAACACGTATACAATTTCTCCCCGCTGTGAATGGTGTGAACGTTTCTACAGGTTGCGTAACTGGTTAACATATTTCTCCTTCTATATTAAAACGGGCAATGATTTTCAGCTCCTAAAGTATTGAAAGAAATGTTCAGATTTTGATGTGATGTTTGCGTTTCCTATCTACAAATTCTCCTATTCTAAAACTGTGTAAAAGGAGTTTTCAGAAGTTAGTAAATTACAGAAATTCAGAGCAAACAATTTATTTTTTCTCTGTACGATTCATTCATGGGGTGTGGGCATCACTGGAAAAGGCAATATATTGTCCACCCCTGATTGTCCTTCAGAAGGTGGTGGTGAACAGCCTTTCTGAACCACTGCTGCCCATGTGCTGTACGTACACCCACAATGATGTTGGAGAGGGCGATCCAGGAATTCGACCCAGTGATGATGAAACAGTATCAATACATTTCCAACACAGGAAGGTGTGTGACTGGGAGGGGAACATGCAATTGGTGGTGTTCCTATGTTTCTACTGTCAGGTCTTTTCTGCACATTTGTGCCAAGGCTGCAATGAAGTCTGCAGCCGATTACCCTGGCGGGACCAAGCTGAGCATTGGTCAACAGGTTATTGGTGAGTAAGAGGCCAGAATTGGAGGAGCACAGTTTTCCTTAAATCATGGAATGACACAGCACAGAAGAAGGCCATTCAGCCCATCATGCCCAGGCAAGCCCTTTGAAGGAGATGTGCAATTTAGACCCACTCTCCTGCCATTCACCTGTAGTCCTGAAAATGTTTCCAATTCAAGTATTCATCCCTTTTGAAAGTTACTATTGAATCTGCTTCCACCATCATTTTGGGCAGTGGATTCCAGATCAAAACAACTCACTGCATAACGTCTTCCATCATGTCACCTCTGTTTCTTTTCCCAATTACCTTAAATCTCTTCTGTCTGCTACCGACTGTTCTGACACTGGAAAGGGTTTCCCCTCATTAAGAGGGTTGTATGGCTGAATGAGGTCACTGGAATAGGGAGTGCGTGATGCCAAGGAAGGAATTGAAAAAAGGATGAGTATTTTAAAGGCTGATGTTCCCAGTACAGAATGTAACTCATTACTAAATAAAAGTATGTGTCTTTAACTGCTCAATATGCAGAAGTGTCAGATACAGAATGAGGGACTATCATTCACTGGATCTTTAACTAAGAGTAACATAGAAAAAGGGAAAGGAATGGCCTATACATTTCTGGCCAATGAAGTGACTGAATTGGAACTCCAAGAAAAAAAAAGGGACAAATGTTAAACTACTTTGTTGAAAAAACAATTTCCATGTAACTATTAAAAGATAAAGTGTTTAACAAAGGTTCATACTTACTCAATGAGCCGGCTAACGCAGATTGCATACTTCAGGCACCACGATGAGTTACAAAACATGCTAGTGCCTTGGCCTCCAGCCCCAGAGCTTCTTCTTGTTGTTTCCCAGGACAATCAATCACCACTCACTAACATTGCATTGTCAGATGAATTTCAAAGGCTCAGAAGGAAAAATAAGAAATAATATTAGAGAAACATGATTCAATTTTTAAAATCTACTTAAAATCAAATCAAATGAATTGTTGCCTGAGCTTGGTGGGGAGTGGCTGTGGATGGTGTCACTGTTTTGTACCACTGTATTTTTCTATACATATGAAACAGGATCTGCCTCTTCATTCCATTAGACAAATGGCAGATAATCTTACCCAGGATGCTCCTCGCGGGTGACGACGGCCGATCTCCATCAGAATGTCTGCTGCAGACCCCAGGAATCGTCTATGCACGGAGCATGTGCGGTGTGGCTCCAGGAAGCTGAGAGGAGGCGTGAGAAGCCTCAGCAACACCAAGGCTCAAATTTTATGGTCACCAAATGAGCGGACTGCTGGCTGGGTCTGTGAAATTGAGTTGGAGGCGACGGCGGCGGGTGGGGGTGGGGGTGGGGAAAGGGGTTTGGCGTGGCTGCTCCAAACCTCTTCCACCCCGTTGTAATTTTACACGGGCTGTGGCAGCAAGAAATGGTTCACCTGCCCCAGGCCAATGAAGACTGGAGTTTAGTTACTAGTGGTGTACCGCAAGGATCTGTTTTGGGGCCACTGCTGTTTGTCATTTTTATAAATGACCTGGAAGGGGGTGTAGAAGGGTGGGTTAGTAAATTTGCAGATGACACGAAGGTCGGTGGAGTTGTGGATAGTGCCGAAGGATGTTGTCGGGTACAGAGAGACATAGATAGGCTGCAGAGCTGGGCTGAGAGATGGCAAATGGAGTTTAATGCGGAAAAGTGTGAGGTGATTCACTTTGGAAGGAGTAACAGGAATGCAGAGTACTGGGCTAATGGGAGTATTCTTGGTACTGTAGATGAACAGAGATATCTTGGTGTCCAGGTGCATAAATCCCTGAAGGTTGCTAACCAGGTTAATAGGGCTGTTAAGAAGGCATATGGTGTGTTAGCTTTTATTAGTAGGGGGGTCGAGTTTCGGAGCCACGAGGTCATGCTGCAGCTGTACAAAACTCTGGTGAGACCGCACCTGGAGTATTGCATGCAGTTCTGGTCACTGCATTATAGGAAGGATGTGGAAGCTATGGAAAGGGTGCAGAGGAGATTTACTAGGATGTTGCCTGGTATGGAGGGAAGGTCTTACGAGGAAAGGCTGAGGGACTTGAGGTTGTTTTCGTTGGAGAGAAGGAGGAGGAGAGGTGACTTAATAGAGACATATAAGATAATCAGAGGGTTAGATCGGGTGGATAGTGAGCGTCTTTTTCCTCGGATGGTGATGGCAAACACGAGGGGACATAGCTTCAAGTTGAGGGGTGATAGATATCGGACAGATGTGAGAGGTAGTTTCTTTACTCAGAGAGTAGTAAGGGCGTGGAACGCCCTGCCTGCAGCAGTAGTAGATTCGCCAACTTTAAGGGCATTTAAGTGGACATTGGATAGACACATGGATGAAAATGGAATAGTGTAGGTCAGATGGTTTCACAGGGCGGCGCAACATTGAGGGCCGAAGGGCCTGTACTGCGCTGTAAATGTTCTAAATTCTAAAGAAGACCCTTAAGCAGACAATAAACTGGCACCTAAGGCCCTCCACCTGATGCCGCGAGTGTTTTGCTCTCAGCAGCCTTTAGGCGTGGATGGGGACTCCCACCTAACGAAAAGTTCCAGCCCATGTCTCAGGCCCCGAATCTGAGCCGCCAGCCCCGGCGGATGTGCAGCGAGGGTCACAGTGAGAGAGACGGGGCACAATTACAGCGGTGGTGCAGCGTCTCTGCCGTCCGAGCAGCCACTTCCCGATTTCTTCTCCCATTTCCACCAAGTCAGGAAGCCTGTGAGCTGATTGGCTGGTAAGTATTGTAACTTTTTCCCTTTCTCCCAGGTTAATCTAAGTAGCTGGAAATGAAACATTCCAATTTTCTTCAGAATAAGGATTAAGTGTCACATGTTTGGTTCTTACCATGTTATCAGTGTGCCAGAACATTTTCCTTCTTCCCAGTATGGGTTCGTGCATGCGCCTGTCTACGTCATCAATTAATTACTGCAGTAATTAAACATTATTAGTTGTTTCATAACGATATGAACTCCACACCAGTCTGTGTGACTCCTTCAAACGCCATGATGTATCTGTTTCCAGTCTCTCCCACAGGATCTCTTTATTCTTATTCTTTATTATTTGCACTCTCTCAAGATTAACCCTTGTACTACATATCGCACCAAGTCATTATCCCAATACATGTTTACATACATTAACTGTTTTTATTTACATATTACACACTCCCCCCGAGGTCTCAGATTTCACCAGTTCAATCTGCCAAGAGGCTTCAGAGCTCTCTGTGGGCTTGTTGTTGACAGATGTGGAAGATTGGTAGTCTTTCTCTGATCAGTTGTGTCTTGATTCGGATCGTCTTCATTGAGATTTGTAGTTTTAAATGCATTTTGAATTGTCGGTCAATATCTGAGTTGTGTAGATGTATGATCAACTGATGTCTTTGCTGTAAAGGGAGAAGATTCTTCTATTTCTCCATCCAGCACATTCTTTCGTTCGTAGTGTACAAAATCGCTGTTGAATTTTGTCTTTCTGCTCTTACCTTTTGCCCTTCTGACAACCTTTGTAGGTTTCTGGTCCAGTACCTCCTGTGATAATTATGCCTCACTTTGTTACACTACGACTTTTCTTTGTCTTGTCCTGTCTAATAATTCTTACTTTTAACCTTGGAAGTAATTTCTTGGGTAGAATTGTCTAGCCATTTCTGATGGCATTAATCGGCATAATAATGGAGCAATGCTAAATGGAAATCTTGATTATTCTTCAACATAGTTTTAATGCACAGTTTGTGTTCGGCAGGGTCCACTCAGCTCCTGAACAAATTATCCCACACCCCCACACCGGTTCAAACATGGACAAAAGAGCTGAACTCAAGACGTGTTATGAGAGAGACTGCACTTGAAATCAAGGCAGCATTTGACCGAGTATGGCATCAATGAGTCCTCGCAAAACTGAAGTCAATGTAAATCAGGGGGAAAACTCCCCGTTGGTTGGAATTGTACATAACACAAAGGAAGATGGTTGTAGTTGTTGGACGTCAATGGCCTCAGCTCCAACAAATCACTGCTGTAGTTCCTCAGTGTAGTGTTCTAGCCCCAACCATCTTCAGCTGCTTCGTCAATGACCCTCCGTCAATCATAAGGTGAGAAGTGGGGTTGATCGCTGATGATAACACAATGTTCAGCACCATTTGTGATTCCTCAGATATTGAAGCAGTCCGTGTAGAAATGTGACAAGACCCGGACAACATCCAGGGTCGGGGTGAAAAATGATAAGTAACAACCGCGCCACGCAACTGCAAGGCAATCACCACCTCCAACAAGAGAGAATCAAACCAGGAAATGTCATGAGTAATGTTGAATCCTCCACTATCAACATCCTGGGGGTTACCATTGACCAGAAACTAAACTGCAGTAGCCATTTAAATACCATTGCTGCAAGAGCACGTCAGAGGCTAGGAATCCTGCGGTGAGTAACTCAGCTTCTGACTCCCCAAAACCTGTCCATCATCTACAAGGCACCAGTGAGGTGTGTGATGGAATACTCTCCATTGCCTGGATGGGTGCAGCTCCAACAACACTCAAGAAGCTCGACACCATCCAGGAAAACGCAGCCCGCTTGATTGACACTGCATAGAATCCCCCTCAACACCGAGGCACAGTAGCAACGGGGTGTATCACATCCTGAAACCCCCTTCATAACCGCACTGTGGGTGTACATACCCCACATTGACTGCAGCAGTTCAGGAAGGTAGTTCACCACCTCTTCGCAAAGTTAATTCGGGGTGCGTAATAAATGCTGGCCTACCTAACAACGCCCACATCCCATACACGAATAAAAAATATTTCTGACTGCTCCCTCAGCTTCTCAATTTTATTGTGGATACTTAGGAGAAATTGTTAAATGAACAATCCACATTTTTTCTGCAAAATGCCGGAAGTAATCAATTGCAAATTGTGGTCCATTCTCCGAGTTTATCTGATCAAGTATATCATGTGTTGCGAAAACTTCGTGCAAAACCCTGATGACTGCTTCAGTTGTTGCCTGTATCCGTTTAGTTTCGATCTATCTTGAGAAGTATTCAATTATAATTAGACAGGATCACCCCTCAAAGAAGAATACATTCCTCGCCAACCATTCTCATGATGTCGTTGAGAATTCGGTCTAAATTAAAGGTTCTCTTTCATTCTGTGAGCTGTTTTATTAGTTCATTGGATGTGGGCGTCGCTTGCTAGGCCAACATTTATTGCCCCTCCCTAATTGCCCTTGCGAAGGTGGTGGTGACCTGCCTTCTTTAACTGCTGTAGTCCTTGGGGTGTAGGTACACCAACAGTGCTGTTAGAAAGGGGGTTCCATGATTTTAACTCAGAAACGGTGACAGAATGGCAATATTGTTTCAATTCAGGACGTTGTGTAATTTAGAGGGGAACATGCAGGTGTTCCCATGCACATGCTGCCCTTGATATTCTCGGTGGGAATTGGAAAGTGCTTTTGAAGAGCCTTGATGAGCGCTTCTTGGAGATGCACTGTGCATATGTCACAATTCGAAATCAGTTATTTTATATCCTTCGAGATTCGTGGCCACCACACAGACTCGAGCCCCTGTTTTACATTTAGTTATGCCCTTTGACCCTGGTGTATTTTGCCCATGATGTCCAGTCTGACTGAGTCTGAAATTACCAGTCTTCCCTCCTATACCAGCAAATCATCCAATATAGTAAAGTGTCCTCTATATTCGAAGAAGATTTTCATCCTCTTATCCTTGGGAGTCTATTGTGGCCAATCTTTCTTTAACTTTTGAAAATACAGATGCATTCTTCATCTTGTCTCTGTGCCTGACAAATGTGTTGGAGTCTGTTTGAACATGCCAGACATTGTGATGTAGTGACCTGCGAATATGACTCGATGTCATTAATAAAGTTATCATCCTGTCGAATAGGATTATCAGCCATCATTCGGGACAATGCATCTGCTGTTGTTTGCTGGGGCAGTTGCCATGTACATATGCTGTTTTACACGTGAACCATTTAAGCCTCAGCCGGAATCTCTGGATCTGTGCTGGCATCCTAGTGAGTTCATTTTCCTCAAGCATGAAAACCACAGGTTTGTGCTCTGTCTCAGTGACAATCTTTAAGCCTGAAATGTAGTTTGAAAAGTTCTCACAAGCCGAGGTGACAGTGAGTCCTTCTCTAACGCAGTCTATCTCTACTCCATGTCAAGCAGTGCTTGTAATGCGTAATAAACTTCCATTGGGCTGTTCTTGGAAACATACTGTGGACGAGGCGTTAGCTGCGATTGCAGTTTATAATGAAGGGTTGCAATGAGCTCAAACATCCGGCGAAATCAGCATCTTCTCGATCCGTTGGAATGCTTGTTTCTAATGTGAATCCCAGCATTATGCCTGAGATTTTCTGGGCAGTTGTCACAAATTCGGAACGTGGGCTAGATTAACTAGGAACGTTGCCAACTGATTGACAATGCAAAGAAACCGTTGAAGATCATGAGTCGAAGTAGGAAGTGGAAATTCACTAATGGCTTTTATCTGTTTTGTGTTGGCCATTATCTGCCAATTCGCTACTTCTGACAATGTGTCCCAAAAATGAATGGACGTTTTTGTAAACCCACATATCTCATTCAATGTTGGGCCTTCATTCTGCAGATGATTCAACACTGTTCTAACACTTTGGCTATATTTCTCTATGGACTCCTTGTAAATTAAGGATGTCGCCCATGTGTCAGATTGCACCATCGACGCCTTGCAGAATATTTGACATAGTTCTCTGGAATATTTCTGGAGCTCAAGTGATTCCAAATGGAAGATGGTTGAAACAAAATATTCTAAAGAGAGTAATGAAAGTCTTCAATAACTTGGTTTCTTATCTAACGGCGCCTGCAACAGCCACTATTCACATCAGGCTTCGTGAAGACAGTACATCTGGAACCTTTGCCAAACTTTTGTCCACTCAGGCCATTGGATGAACTTCTGATGCCACTGCCGTATTAAGTTGAGTTACTTCTATACAAATACGAAGACCACCCCGTTTGATTTAGGAATAGGAACCATTCCTGAGCACCTATCTGTCGGCTCAGTGTAATAAAACAAATGAGTCCCATCTGGTCATGTCTTCTAATTGATGTGTGCATGGAAGCTCCTCGGATCTTTCTACAAACTAAGTCTCTACTCGGTCTTCAGTCACCCTAGACCTGCAAACAATTTTGGAAATTCCTTTTGAAAGTGTCTCCTGAAGTTTTGTTGCTTCACATCTTCTCCTTTCTCTGGAAGATGAAGGTCAATGCAAGCTCTTCTGCTTAAAAGTGAGAACTGCTGATTTCTTAGGAAATACAGTGTTTCTAATATTTGTTTTCCCTTCTACTGGAGAGTTGCCTGCAACTTCCACTTGATTTCCATTTCAACCCTTCTTTGGCCATGTAACTGGGTTTCCTTTGGTTACAATAAAGGTGTGGAGAGCCACTGTTCTTTGTCTGATCAAAATGTTTCACTTGATCCGGTGTCGAGATAGGAATATTTGTTACAAAGTTAGGCGAGTAATACTGGGTTTGTTCTCCATAGAACAAAGGAGATTGAGGGAGATTTGATAAAAATGTTTAAAATTATGTCAGGTTTAGATAAGTTAGACAAGGAAAAATGTATCTCTTAACTAATGGTATTAGGACTAGGGGATACAGATTGAGGATTTTGGGCAAGAGAGGCAAGGGGACTGTAACGAAGAAAATTGGTTTATGCAGCAGTTGGTAATGACCTGTATCACGAATGGATGGAAACCAACTGCAAATTTTATTTTTGTGCACTTGGGTATTATTGTTAGCTGCCATTATAAACAGATTTTGAAAATTATGTTACTGCTGTGTTCAACTTGTTTAGACATAGAAGGGGATGAGATCCCTTCAACAACAGGGGGTTGGACAGTTACTTGAAGAGGTCCAGTCACATGACCTGGAAGCTAGACTTTTTAGCCTGTCTGGTTTTGAAACAGTTTTAATGGGAGTCACTAGCTTGTATAGGAAAACGGCTACCTGGAAGCTACCTCTGGGGCCTGCCTGCAAAGAGGAAATAAGAATCCACATTCTGCAAAACAGCAACAAAATATGTCTGTTCTCTGGCAGTTTTTCTTCAGCAGAAAAGGGGTGAAATCAGAAACGAAGTTTTCTCATTTTATCTAGGAAAGTGCAAAAAGAGGAAATTATAAGAACATAGATTTCATCTGACTGCTACTCCACTCGGCATTTCCAGTTGGTTAATTCCAGCTTTATGTTAGTAAAAAAACGGACTGCAGTTTCAACTGGAACCTTCGTCAGTTTGCAATTAAGTTACTTTTCTACTTGTTAAATGTCCTTACCCTTTCGATGATTTTACTTTTCCTTGTATGTTTGTGAGCATTTATTGCAAAGTTAATCCCCTCCCGAATTTAAGAGCATGTGTTAATAAATCCTACTTCTATTTTAAACTTTAACAACAGTGTTGTTGCGCGCCTTTAAATGTCAAGCATTACAAACTGAGGGAGAGGCGAAATACATATTGAGGATTTTCCTTATTATTTTTAGAGAAGGGAAAAAATAAGCCACAATCTGCTTGAGAGCAGGTTGCTGAACATATAGAGACATGTGTCCTCAAAATTAACTGCATCTGTGTAACACCTGGAACTCGCTGCCCACGAGGATTGTGGAAGTGGAGACAATAAACGACTTCAAAAGGAAATTGGTGGGCATTTGTTGAAATGAAATTGCAGGACTATGGGGACCGAGTAAGGAAAAGGAACTGACCGCGTAGCTCAGTGGACAGCCGGCATAGATTCGTTGGGCCGAATGGACTCCTTCTGTGCCGTCAGTGACTCTAAGATTCTATGGTGTGTGTGTCACATTCTGCTGTCTAGAAAGATCCAGATACATAGAAGTTCAATCAAACTGTGAACTTAACGGCCACTGACAGTTCCGTCTTTACCCTGGTGTGAAGCTCCAGGTCATGTTACACAGATGACACAGCTCTATGACAACCTCCTATTGAATCAGAGTCACCTCATACACTGCTCCTGGGTTACGTGTAGGTAGTAAACGTGCTCTTGGAAAACCCGGGGTCTGTAGGGCATAGACCCCACCTCCTGCCTCATTACAGAGTTTCCCATCCCTGCAGCCTCTGCTTCATTTGTTGGTCATGTTACAGACCCAGAGACACTGTAACTACAGTCCCCAGACCACGTCCAGAATTGGGTCACCAAATCCTCCGTCCTTCCTGAATGTCTGCACCAGCTCACAACACAACCTCCAGCACCTCCACCAACGTTACAGTAGCAGAAGCAAGTAAAAAGCCCCTCACCTGTACGTTCGATGCCCGGTCTACTTAAATAGCACTGGAGGAGGTTCCTCGTGCTGATGAATGTCTGTTCAGCTGAGAGTGACTAACACAGGCTGTCAGTGGACAAGCACAGACTAAGTTTCAAAGATGTACGTCAAAGCTGCTGGAATGGCTTATTGATGTCACTTCAAACCCCTCGCCACACTCAAAGCAGATGCTTAATGAACTGAGTCTGGAGCCCTGTCCAGCATAAAGCACTGGAAGTGACCGGCAGCTCAACTCAAACCATTTAATGGATCCAAGCGTCCATGGCCTTGGGCCCGGTGACGCTGTGGAGCTGGAAATTATGGCCAGGATTAGATACAGTGAGAAAGACCATCCGGCCGTACCACCATATGAATTAGGAGCACAAGTAGGCCAATGTGCCGCCGAGTCTGTTGCACCAGCGGCGGCACAGTGGTGCAGTGGTTAGCACCGCAGTCTCACAGCGCCAGGGACCCGGGTTCGATTCTGGTTGCTGCCTGTGCGGAGTTTGCAAGTTCTCCTTGTGTCTGCGTGGGTTTCCTGCGGGTGCACCGGTTTTCTCCCACATGCCAAAGACTTGCAGGTTGATAGGTTAACTGCCCCTAGTATAAGTAGGTGGTAGGGAAATATATAGGGACAGGTGGGGATGTGGTAGGAATATGGGATGAGTGTAGGATTCGTATGAATGGGTGGTTGATGGTCGGCACAGACTTGGTGGGCCGAAGGGCCTGTTTCAGTGCTGTATCTCTAAAACCATTTAATAAGTTCATGGTTATTCTGTTTCTGTCTCGAATTCCACACTGCCATCTGCCCCGATAATCTTTGATTCTATTGCCTAACAAGAATCTATCAATCTCGACCTTAAAAATATTCAGTGATCCCGCTCCCATCACCTTCTGAAGCAGAGAATTCCAAATTAGCACAACTCTCTGAGGGAAAAACAAAACCTGATCGCCTCTGAGCTAAAAGGGCGACCACTAATTTTAATAAGTACCTTTTCAAACTGTTACTTTTAAAGGGGAATTGCAGAAAAGACTTTCAGGCAAACGCTTTGCAGGGATATGGGAATGGAAAGTGGAATGGGACTAATTGGAGGGGTGAGGCCATGGAGGGATGCAAACACAAGAATGAGAATATTAAAGTTGAGGTCCTGACAGACCGGGAGCCAATGTAGATCAGTGAGCACAGGGGTGAAGGGTGACAAGTATTTGGTGTGAGATAGGATATAGGCAGCAGAGTTCTGGATGTGTTGGGGCTTATGAAGGTTTACAACTGGGAGGGATCGTAGGATAGAATTGGAACAGTTAAGTGTGGATTTAAGAAAGGCATAGATAAGGGTTTATGCAGCAGATGGGCTGAGGCAGAGCTGGAGACGGGTGACATTAGAAAGATGATAATAGGCAGGCTTGGTGATTGAGAGAATATGGAGATGAACTCAACTGAAGTTTAAATAGAACACAGAGATTGCAAATTGTCTGGTTTAGCCTCAGACATTGGCCAGTAAGTGGTACATGGACATTGGACGGAATTGCTTCTGGAGGTTGATGACACTAGCTCAACTCTTCCCAAAATTAAAATTGCAAGATGATTATTTCAGTGACACAGGTCTTGCAGATTTCATAGCCGGAAGTAGAGACCTACCAGGGACAGCAACAGCAGCAAAGTTGAGAGACTAAATTACAAGAACTCTGATATAAGGAGGGCAGAACGGTAATGCAGTTAAACATGCTTTATAGAATTAGTAGCTGAATAGCGAGACTTACCAGGGACACCAATAATAGCCAGGGTTGGATAGTAAATGTATTGAATAATCCTCAATGCGAGATACATCCGATAGTCTAATGAGTACCAATCGTAATTTGTAGAAAGAATGTCAAACTCCCAAATGAAACTCCTGTCCATTGTTGTAACATTCCCATCGACTGCTGTCAGATTCTGATCCATTGTTGTAACCTTGCAAACTACTGCTGTCAGATTATGATCTATTCTCTCCCTCTCTCTAGAGCTGCTAAACCCTAATGGTGCCGGGGGTGATCCTGCCGCTGACACTATGTGATAACACATTGAAAGGAGTCCCTGTATTAATAGAAGAGGGGAACCCTCCAGAGGCACAATTAGAGTCCATGGAGATTGGCATTAATTACAGGAACTGAACAAACAACTTCAGTTGATCACTTTCAATCCAACACTTTTTGTACCACAATAAACTAGACCATTTACCCGGTCTGGATGGCATGTCTGAGGGTTGGTGAGGCAAGGGATCGTGCAAAGAGAAGAGGCACTGGCGAGAATCTTTCAATTCTCTTTGGAGTTGGGAGTGATGACAGAGGAGTGGAGTGTTGTAAATGTTAAACTCTGTTTACAAAATTGAGAGATGGGGTAAACACTGTACAGGCTAGTCATTCTGACGTCAGTCGGGAAGAAATTTTGGCAAATGATAGAAATGTAACAGTCTTTGAGCAAGTGAAATATGGGAAGAGGAAAGAAGAACATGAAGGAAGGTCTGTGATGGGACTTCGAGGAGAGAGATTAAATGGCAAACTGTTATATTTCCAACGTTTACCAGTTCTGATGAAGGGTCACGGAACTGAAACTTAAACTCTGTTTCTCTCTGCACAGATGCTGCCAGACCTGGTCAGTATTTCCAGCACATTCTGTTCTCATTAAGATATATGTATATATTAGATGAAAATAGACTGAACCAGATATCATGCAGAAAGAAATTGAAACTTTCCAGATATAAGTTGCCTAACTGTCACACTGGTGAAAACTGCACAGCACATTATTTACATTGATTCAATAATGTCCACATCTGCCTACGGATTCTGTTCAGAGCAATGTTGGCATTTTAACAATAATGTCTCCCTCTGTTCGTAAATATTGCACAGTTCAATGGTTGCATAAAAGCAGGAATATGCCCCTCTACTTGTGCGTACACAGTTCAATATTTACAGTTTAAGTGATGATGAATGCTGAAGACCGCAAGGCGTAATTTGATGCATTAATATCTCCCTCCATTGATGACTACTGGTTTATACCTCTGTTGTGGAATTCCTCACAGTGCACAGTTACATATGCACAGTGATATCCTCATCATCTTTTGTACTGGTCAGTAATTGGTTATACTTACACCATAATGCCTGCATGCACCTGTAGATTCGAAAGCATAAACTGTGCCAATGGCTCCAACTGATGCAATATGTGCTTTCTCGACTTGGAACTGGACACCCATCCAGTACCTCCAAGCTTCTTCAAGATCAAGAAAAGAAATGCGCACAACACCCAGAGAGTGAAGCATAAACCAACTAGTCTCCCACTAACCGTAAGCTTATAGTTTTCACGAATTGATCTCCTTATGTACAAACTCAATTAGTTGATACAAAATGATCCAAGCCAAAACTCGAATCTATATATTAAATGACCTGTGACTCATCAGCTGAAGACCTCTCCAAAGATAACACATTGACAATGAAGTACGTAACCGTCGAAACTGATCTGATTTGAGATGGGCTCTCTTCTATCTGTCTTGGATGCGGATCTCTTTCAGGATGATTCCCAAGATTTGGATGCCTCACCACTCCCAGGTGGAGCAAGCGGTACAACCTCCCCATTATTTTCCATTGGTCCATCGTTTCTTTATTTCCACTTCTTCGGCCCTTCAGAAGATGGCGGGCCCGACCAATAACACCAATATGTACCGTCACCCCCTCAGTCTTCAGTGCGCACCAGCTCAGACATTAGCATCTTGCGTGGGAATGGGAGTGAGACGGAGGAGTCAGATCAGGGTAAAGTTTACATCACAGTCGCACAGTACCGACAGCAGTGGAAGGTACAACAGAGGACTGATGTAACTGGAAGGTAAGCCTGGGCCCAAGCATGAATGAAGAGAGCTGGGTAAACAGTTCATTTACCCAGTCCTTAACATAAGGGTATTGCAGTTACACCAGTAGATCATGGATGCATGAACTACCAGCCAAGGAACACTGATTCATGGCACAGGTTATGAAGGCAGCCATATGTGCGTTTATAGTGCAAGGATTGAGTTTTCTGTGATCTACTATCGAGCATGCATATACTTAATATATACTTAATATACGTAATGAATACTTAATATCAATGTTCATTCAGGAAGTGGAACCTGACAAAATATCTGCAGAAGCAGGGAGAGTAGAGGCAATGGATAAGATAATCATTGAGAGGGAGAGGTACTGGAAAGGTTGGCTAAGCTTAGGTTCGATAAGACACCTGGTCTAGATGATGAGATTCCCAGGCTGGTATTGGAAATGGGGATGGTTGTAATGGAAGGGATTGCTATAATCTTCAATTATTCCCTGCAAATGGGGAAGGGGGAGGTGCCAGATGATTAAAGAGTGGCAAATATAAAGACAGCCATCACAACGACAGGCCAGGTAACTTAACATCAGTGATGGGTAAGGTTTTACAAACAATATCAGGGGGGAAGATCTACACACACTTGGAGAGGTTCTAATTAATTAAGGATAGCTAACAGAAATTGGTAAAATGCAGATTTTACTTGGCTAATTGAATTACTTTTTTTGATTAAAAAACGGAGAACGTTGATGAAGGAAATGTGGTTGCTGTTGTTTATATGGATTTGAAGAAAACGTTTGCGTTTGATAATGCACCACATAAAGGTTGGTGAACAAAATTGAGGTTCACGGAATAGGAGGGTCAGTGTTCAATTGGACCAAACATTGGCGTCAGGAAAGAAAACACCGACCTCATAGTAAATGATTGTTTTTCAGACTGGAGAGTGGTCGACAGTGATGTTCCCCAAGAGTCAGTGGGGAGCAATATTTTCCTGTTTTGATATATATATATTATTCGGATCTTAGAATACAGAGTAGAATCTCAGAATCTGCCTACGGCACCAAACTTGAAGAGATGGTAAATCGTGAGGATGATATGAACCGCATGCAGCAGGACATAGATAGGCTAACAGAATGGGCAGACAGGTGACAGATGGAATTCAAGACTGACAAGTGTTAGTTGATGCATTTTGGCAGAAGGAATAGGGAGAGTCAATATATACTTAATGACACAGTTCTAAAGAGTGACCTGTGGGTTCATGTGCATCGATCTTTGAAAGTAGCAGAACATATTGAGAGAGTTGTCAGTTAAGCATATGGGATGTCAGGCTTCCTGAACAGAGGCATTGAGTAAAAAAGCAGGGATGTTATGCTGAACCTTTAGAAAGCTCTTTTTCGGCTCCAACTGGAACATTGTGTCCAATTCTGGTCAGTACACCTCAGGAAGGATGTGACAGTTTTTGAGAGGATGCAGAGGAGATTTACCATTTTGGTTCCAGGGATGGAGGATGTTAGTTATAAGGTCAAGTTGGAAAAGGTGGGCTGTTCTCCTTCGAAAAACGAAATTGAGGGGAGACTATTCGGAATGTATAAGGTTATGACAGGCTTAGATAAGTTAAACAAGGAAAAACTGTCCCCAACAACTAATGGTACAAGGACGAGGGGACACAGATCGAAGGTTTTGGGCAAGAGATACAGGCCAAATATGAATAGGACGTTTTTTTTACGCAGTGGGTGGTAATGATCTGGATCCTGCTGGGGCCACTGCTGTTTGTCATTTTTATAAATGACCTGGATGAGGGTGTAGAAGGGTGGGTTAGTAAATTTGCGCATGACACGAAGGTCGGTGGAGTGGTGGATAGTGTCGAAGGGTGTTGTAGGGTACAGAGGGACATAGACAGGCTGCAGAGCTGGGCTGAGAGATGGCAAATGGAGTTTAATGCGGGGACGTGTGAGGCGATTCACTTTGGAAGGAGTAACAGGAATGCAGAGTACTGGGCTAATGGGAAGATTCTTGGTAGTGTAGATGAGCAGAGAGATCTTGGTGTCCAGGTACATAAATCCCTGAAAGTTGCTACCCAGGTTAATTGGGCTGTTAAGAAGGCATATGGTGTGTTAGCTTTTATTAGTAGGGGGATCGAGTTTCGGAGCCACGAGGTCATGATGCAGCTGTACAAAACTCTGGTGAGGCCGCACCTTGAGTATTGCGTGCAGTTCTGGTCACCGCATTATAGGAAGGATGTGGAAGCTTTGGAAAGGGTGCAGTGGAGATTTACTAGGATGTTGCCTGGTATGGAAGGAAGGTCTTACGAGGAAAGGCTGAGGGACTTGGGGTTGTTTTCGTTAGAGAGAAAGAGGAGGAGAGGTGACTTAATAGAGACATACAAGATAATCAGAGGGTTAGATAGGATGGATAGTGAGAGCCTTTTTCCTCGGATGATGATGGCAAACACGAGGGGACATAGCTTTAAGTTGAGGGGTGAAAGATATAGGACAGATGTCAGAGGTAGTTTCTTTACGCAGAGAGTAGTAGGGGCGTGGAACGCCCTGCTTGCAACAGTAGTAGACTCGCCAATTTTAAGGGCATTTAAGTGGTCATTGGATAGACATATGGATGAAAATGGAATAGTGTAGGTCAGATGGTCGGCGCAACATCGAGGGCCAAAGGGCCTGCACTGCGCTGTCATGTTCTAATGTTCTAATCCTGCTTCCCACAAGGGTGGTGGAAGCAAAGGCAATCAATGACTTTAAATTGAAATTGTACAGCAACGTACAGGAAATAAACTTGCAAGGCTATGGGGATTGAGTGCGAGGAGTGGGAATGACTGGATAGCTCCTGCAGAAGCAACATGGATGCGATGAGCCGATAGACCATCTTTAAACTGCTTCACGCTCTGTGCTACTTTTAATACACTCCTTAAAACCTCCCTCTTTCATAATGCTTTTGGTCATTCGCTCTAATATCTCCTTTGGTCATTTGATCTAAATATCCCCTGTCTTACTGCCACATTTTCGTTGGTGCCGTGGCGCAGTGGTTAGCACCGCAGCCTCACAGCTCAAGCGACCAGGGTTCAATTCTGGGTACTGCCTGTGCGGAGTTTGCACGTTCTCCCTGTGTCTGCGTGGATTTCGCAGGGTGCTCCGGTTTCCTCCCACAGCCAAAGACTTGCAGGCTGATAGTTAAATTAGCCATTATAAATTGCTCCTAGTATAGGTAGGTGGTAGGGTAATTGAGGGAAGGTGGGGATGTGGTGGGAATATGGGATTAATGTAGGATTACCATAAAAGGGTGGTCGATGTTCGGCACAGACTCGGTGGGCTGAAGGACCTGTTTCAGTGCTGTACCTCTAAATAAATAAAATAAAAATAAAAATGCTCCTGTGAAGTGCCTGGGGACATTTTACTACCTTAAAACTACTGTATAAATAAAAGCCAGTGTACTGTGCAATGGCTGCTCCGGACTTGTCTTCTGATGACGCCTGTAATTCCACTGAATTCCAATTTGACAGGTGTTAGTTTTTCCCCACTGCCTTGCCCAAGTAAATGTTCTTCATATGGGATCCTTAGAAATGCGTGGTTGCAGGCTGTTCAACTACGTATGGATTTACTGCTCATTTTGCATCTGAAACCCACACATGACCACCTACTGTGCTGCAAGGCTTGTATCACATGATCTGTTTCGCCAGTGTCGAAGATGTGTAAACTGCAAGCTGTTGGTTGTGGGATCAATATGAGGGTATCGCATTTGGGTTGGTGTCTACACCGTGACAGGCATATCACCAGTACCCAGCGACCCCAAGTCGGGCATCCACTTCTCCACTTAGAGTACTGTACATGTGCTGAGGGTAGAGAGACGTTGGGGTGGGTTCGGAGCGATGGTTGGGTGGTGGCTGCTGATGCAACTTACTTTGCTTTTAAAAGCCAGGAGCCTGCTTCTTTGTGAGTCAATTGGCTCACAACCAGAGGCCTGGACAGCTTATATCTCTCAGTGCAGTGGCCTTCTGTTCTAGCCTGCTGAGCTTGGGCAGCATCGCAGGGAGTCCAAACTCTGACCCTCTTGGCATCATTTGCTTTGAAAAGTATAGAACGAGGTTCAACTCCACTGTGTGAGCAAACTGTTCACCTCCAGAGTTGGTGTAACTGAACCAATCCAGTAGCTCCTATCAGAATTAGATCCCAACTCTTGGCCATCATATTTGCTAGAGAGACAATGGTCGTATGCTGCAGCTGGTTTCTGTTCCAGATTCCGGACTGCATTCTGCCATGTTTTCCACTGGTGCCCATTTAGAAAAACAAACTATTATGAGGGATTGGGGATTAAATCTACCAAGTATTTTCAAACCCAAAGCAGCATATACAAGGTCAACCATATGGAGACCACCGTATGTGCATTCAATGACGACCAGGCCAATGTGACCGATAAGGCAGCATATTTGGCGCTGGACCTGACCTCCAATAGGATGGCAAATGGAGTTTAATGCGGAAAAGGGTGAGGTGATTCACTTTGGAAGGAGTAACAGGAATGCAGAGTACTGGGCTAATGTGAAGATTATTGGTAGTGTAGATGTGCAGAGAGATCTTGGTGTCCAGGTACATAAATCCCTGAAAGTTGCCACCCAGGTTAATAGGGCTGTTAAGAAGGCATATGGTGTGTTAGCTTTCATTAGTAGGGGGATCGAGTTTCGGAGCCACGAGGTCATGCTGCAGCTGTACAAAACTCTGGTGAGGCCGCACCTGGAGTATTGCGTGCAGTTCTGGTCACCGCATTATAGGAAGGATGTGGAAGCTTTGGAACGCGTGCAGTGGAGATTTACTAGGATGTTGCCTGGTATGGAGGGAAGGCCTGACGAGGAAAGGCTGAGGGACTGAGGTTGTTATCGTTAGAGAGAAGGAGGAGGAGAGGTGACTTAATAGAGACATCACGGATGGTGATGACAAACACGAGGGGACATAGCTTTAAGTTGAGGGGTGATAGATATAGGACAGATGTCAGAGGTAGTTTCTTTACTCAGAGAGTAGTAGGGGCGTGGAACGCCCTGCCTGCAACAGTAGTAGTCTCGCCAACTTTAAGGGAATTTAAGTGGTCATTCGATAGACATATGGATGAAAATGGAATTGTGTAAGTCAGATGGTTTCACAGGTCGGCGCAATATCGAGGGCCGAAGGGCCTGTACTGCGCTGTAATGTTCTATGTTCTGCGTTCTATCTCAAAAACTGGGCCTGAATCCTCCAGTAAGGCATAGGGGATGGGAGATATGGGGAATATGTGACATCAAGAAACGTAAGACATGTGAGGTGTGAAATAAGGGGGATGTGCGATAAGAAGGAAGTGAGTTCAGGGGTTGTGAGATATGGGGGATGTGTGATAAGGGGATGTGAGATAAGGGGGATGTGTGATCAGGGGGAAGTGAGATAAGGGAGATGTGTGATAAGGGGGCTGTGTGATAAGGGGATGTGAGATAAGGGGGATGTGTCATAAGGGGAAGTGAGATATTGGGGATGTGTGATAAGGGGGCTGTGTGATAAGGGAGATGTGAGATAATGGGGATGTGTGATTCGGGGATTGTGTGTTAAGGGGGTTGCGAGATAAGGGGGATGTCTGATCGGGGGAAGTGTGATAAGGTGGAAGTGAGATAAGGGGGATGTGTGATCAGGGGGAAGTGAGATAAGGGAGATGTGTGATAAGGGGGCTGTGTGATAAGGGGATGTGAGATAAGGGGGATGTGTCATAAGGGGAAGTGAGATATTGGGGATGTGTGATAAGGGGGCTGTGTGATAAGGGAGATATGAGATAATGGGGATGTGTGATTCGGGGGTTGTGTGTTAAGGGGGTTGTGAGATAAGGGGGATGTCTGATTGGGGGAAGTGTGATAAGGTGGAAGTGAGATAAGGGGGATGTGTGGAAAGCGGGTTGTGTGATCAGGGCGATGTGAGATAAGGGGAATGTGTGACAAAGGGGTTGCGTGATAAGGGGATGGGAGATAAGGGGATGTGTGTAAGGGGGATGTGTGTAAGGGGGATGTGTGGGATAAGGGGGATGTGTGATAAGGGGGATGTGTGATAAGGGGGTTGTGTGATAAGGGAGATGTGAGATGGGGGGTGTAATAAGGGGGAAGTGAGATAATGGGGATGTGTGATCCGGGGGTTGTGTGATCAGGGGGATGTGAGATAGTGGGGGTGTCTGATCGGGAGAAGTGTGATAAGGTGGAAGTGAGATAAGGGGGATGTGTGATAAGCGGGTTGTGTGATAAGGGGGATATGAGATAAGGGGAATGTGTGACAAAGGGGTTGTGTGATAAGGGATATGTGAGATAAGGGGTATGTGTGGTAAGGGGGATGTGTGATAAGGGGTATGTGAGATAAGGGGAATTTGGGATAAGGGGGATGTGTGATAAGGGGCATGTGAGATAAGGGGGATGTGTGATAAGGGGGTTGTGTGCAAAGGGGGATGTGAGATCAGGGAATGTATAATAAGGTGGATGTCAGATGAGGGGGTTGTAAGGTAAGGGGATCTGAAACGTGAGGTAAGACCATCACAAGCAGTTTCAGTCTTCCAATATGCACAAACTGTATGAACTTGAACTCCTTAATCCTCAAATTGAAGTTCGTAATTAGCACTTTCTCTTGCTGGAGACTGACAGAGTAGGTAGACCCGATAACCCAGTACCTGGTGTAGGTTGCTGTGAACAATGAATCAGATTAACCATCTCCAAATGTCTGTTGTCAACTACTTGTATTTATTTAACGCTTTTATATCGAAAAAATGCATCAACATGTTTCACTGAGGTAGAATAAAATGGCTGTCTAATCAAAGGAGATCGTAGATGGGGTCAGGAAAGTTTGCAATTGTGGTGTTTTTTAACAAGAGTATTTATATATGTGGGTAGAGAGGTGGTGGGTTTAGGGAGGTTGGCAGCTAAGTGAAAGCAAAGTCGACAATGACCGACAATATAAATTAACAGTTCAGCAACATTATAACACTATTGGTACACTCAGATAGACACATGACACAGACTATCAGGTATGAGTGAACTTCCATCTTATCAGAGAGAACATTCCAGATATGTTGCTTGAATACAATGAGGGGGTCAGACTAAATCTACTCCTGTAACTTAATCCTGCAAGGGCCAAGTTTCTGACAACTTGGCTTTGTTCGATAATTCATCTACACCTAGTGTGGATTGCAAAATCTTTCCAACCTGTTTATCTGCGAAAGATTAAATTCAGCTACAAGCTCTCATGTCCCTGTTGCACGGTGGGGGACAGAATGGTGCAGTAACAGGACTTTCTCTTGGAGTCATCTATGGGTACACTTATCAGAGTGACAGCGGGAGATATCTCCGTAACGAGGGAGTCCAGGAGTTTGACCCAGCGACATGAAGGACGGCGATACAGTTCCAAGTCAGGATGGTTTAGATTAGAGATACAGCACTGAAACAGGCCCTTCGGCCCACCGAGTCTGTGCCGACCATCAGCCACCCATTTTTACTAATCCTACACTAATTCCATATTCCTACCAAATCCCCACATGTCCCTATATTTCCCTGCCACCTACCTATACTAGTGACAATTTATAATGGCCAATTTACCTATCAACCTGCAAGTCTTTTGGCATGTGGGAGGAAACCGGAGCACCCGGAGAAAACCCACGCAGACACAGGGAGAACTTGCAAGCTCCACACAGGCAGTACCCAGAATCGAACCCGGGTCCCTGGAGCTGTGAGGCTGCGGTGCTAACCACTGCGCCACTGTGTGACTAGACAGGGACATTACAGGTGGTGGTGTTCCCATGTATTTGCTGCCATTGTCCTTCCAGTTGGTAGAGGTCACCGGTTTGGAAGGTGCTGTTTAAGGAACCTTGGTGCATTGCTGCAGTGCATCATGCAGATGGTGCACACTGCTGCCACTGTGTGTCGGTGGTGGAGGGAGTGAATGTTTGTAGATGGTGTGCCAATCAAGCGGGCTGCTTTGTCCAGGAGGTGAGTTACTTGCCTCAGAATTCCAAGCCTCTGACCTACTCTTGCAGCCACGGTATTTATATGGCTACTCCAGTTCAGTTTCCGGTTCATGGTAGCCCCTCGGATGTTGATAGTGGATGATTCAGAGATGGTAATGCCATTGAAAGTCAATGGGAGATGGTTAGATTCTCTCTTGTTGGAGATGGTCATTGCCTGACAGCTGTATGGCCAAAATTTTACTTGCCACTTATCAGCCCAAGCCTGGATATTGTCCAGGTCTTGCTGCATTTCTACACGGACTGCTTCAGTATTTGAGGAGTCACGAATGGTGCTGAACATGTTGTTTATGTTTATGTTTAGAGATACAGCACTGAAACAGGCCCTTCGGCCCACCGAGTCTGTGCCGACCATCAACCACCCATTTATACTAATCCTACACTAATCCCATATTCCTACCACATCCCCACCTGTCCCTATATTTCCCTACCATCTACCTATACTAGGGGCAATGTATAATGGCCAATTAACCTATCAACCTGCAAGTCTTTGGCATGTGGGAGGAAACCGGAGCACCCGGAGGAAACCCACGCAGACACAGGGAGAACTTGCAAACTCCACACAGGCAGTGCCCAGAATTGAACCCGGGTCGCTGGAGCTGTGAGGCTGCGGTGCTAACCACTGCGCCACTGTGCCGCCCTCAAACATGCTGCAACCTGATGATTGAAGGAAGGTCATTGTTGAAGGAGCTGAAGATGGTTGAGCCTCGGACACTACCCTTTGCTCCATCACCTTCTGGTCAGCTATTCTGTGAGCTTGTCCTATCAACACTTTCTCTTTTGTTATCTCTTGCCCGCCAACGCTTCACTTGCTTAAAATTTTTCACATTTGTTATATCTGCCAGTTCTGAAGAAGGGTCACTAACTGAAACGTTAACTCCGCTTCTCTCCCCACAGGTGCTGCAAGACCTGCTATTTCCCGCGATTCTTTTCTTTATATCAGATTTCCAGCATCCCCAGTACTTTGCTTATATTACGTAAAGCTACAGTTAATTGTTAAATAGAGGTCCACAACCAATACACCGAGTAAAATTCGACTGTTGTTTCTTTCTTCAATAAAGGCCCACAACCAATAGGGGATAAATCCACATTTTATGTTAAATAGAGGTCTACAACCAAGAAACAGGAGATAAATCTATATTCAATTTTCGAATTGACGTCCAGAACCAATATGCATGCAGACAAATCTACATTTCATTGTTAAATAGAGGTCCACAACTAATACACAGGGCGATAAACCTACAGTTAATTATATGTCTCTGTCTCGCTGCAGCTACTGACCACCCCACCCTCCTCACCATCGCACAGTGGCGCAGTGGTAAGCACCGCAGCCTCACAGCTCCAGGGACCCGGGTTCGATTCCGGGTACTGCCTGTGTGGAGTTTGCAAGTTCTCCCTGTGTCTGCGCGGGTTTTCTCCGGGTGCTCCGGTTTCCTCCCACATGCCAAAAGACTTGCAGGTTGATCGGTAAATTGGCCATGATAAATTACCCCTAGGATAGGTAGGTGGTAGGGAAATATAGGGACTGGTGGGGATGTGGTAGGAATATAGGATTAGTATAAATGGGTGGTCGATGGTGGGCACAGACTCGGTGGGCCGAAGGGCCTGTTTCAGTGCTGTATCTCGAAAAAAAAATGTTGGTGTCCCTGTCTTACTGCAGTTACTGACCCCCTCACCATCTCCATTGGGGCGGCACTGTGGCGCAGTGGTTAGCACCGCAGCCTCACAGCTCCAGCGACCCGGGTTCAATTCTGGGTACTGCCTGTGTGGAGTTTGCAAGTTCTCTCTGTGTCTGCGTGGGTTTCCTCCGGGTGCTCCGGTTTCCTCCCACATGCCAAAGACTTGCAGATTGATAGGTTAATTGGCCATTAGCAATTGCCCTTAGTATAGGTAGATGGTAGGGAAATATAGGGACATGTGGGGATTTGGTAGGAATATGGAATTAGTGTAGGATTAGTAAAAATGGATGGTTGATGGTCGGCACAGACTCGGTGGGCCGAAGGGCCTGTTTCAGTGCTGTATCTCTAAACTAAACTCCATCGGCTGTTCTCCCTGTCCACTGCAGTTACTGACCCCACCCTCATCATCGCCATTTAATGGTGTACCTGTCTCACGACAGTTGCTGCCCCATCTCACCATCTTCATCTGTTGGTGTCCCTGTCTCACTGCAGTTACTGGCCCCTCTCACCAGCTCCATCTGCTGGTGTCCCTGTCTCACTGCAGTTGCTGTCCCCCCTCTCACTATCTCCATCAGCTGGTGTCCCTGTGTCACTGCAGTTACTGACCACCTTCACGATCTCCATCTACTGGTATCACTGTCTCACTGCAGTTACTGACCCCCTCTCACCATCTCCATCTTCTGGTGTCCCTGACACACTGCAGTTACTATCTCCCTCTCAACACGTCTCAAACGCTGTGATTTGCAGCTTTGTCCGCCAGCTGCCTTTGTTGACAACGCAACCAGTGTGCACTGGCATATGCTCAAATGCAGCCTGTTCCGCTTAAACGTCATGGTCTGTCACGTTCAGGCAGCTGCCAGGACTAAAGATGGCGCTGCTCAAATAATCACAAAGGCGGGCGGGGGGAGGGTGGTGGAGCAGGACGTGGGGGCGCAGAATGGGATTTCGTTCCAATGGTGAAACCCTTCAGCTCTTTCTATGATTTCACTAATTTAACAATGAGATTGAGAGGGTATTTCACCGCCTTCTTCAGCTCCTGTCTGAATTTACTCTGGGTCACAGTGTAAATACATGCGTTGGTGCAGGAACTGAGAAGCTGCAGCATCTTTGATGTGTGATCTGTGATAAAAAGAGGGTCAGTGCCGGAGGAATAATACTGAATATCTGTAATTCGCCTATAAATGTTAAACACAACCCAGGTCATCCATAACAGTATAAAACTGCCGGATATACTGAAGAGTAAAATAATTGATTTCCTGCGATTCTCCATCTCTATGTCCCTGTGATTCTCTCCATTGCTGTGGCGCCGGAATCCCCTGCGGACTTTACTAGAGAATAAAATCCGTCTGACAGTCAGAACATTAAGCAGCAACATCAGAAAAACCGGGACACAAGGGGTTAAAATGCGGTCAAACAATTGAAATGCCTCCCATATGGGGGAAGTAAGGAAGCTCAGTTTATAAACACAACCCATGTGAACATTATCAATAATGTAATATTGCTCCAGTGCAAAGTACCAGGGGACAGACTCTAAAAGGCCCAGCACACTCACTGTTCCTACAACCACAGCCGCCGTTTTCTCGCTGCAATATTTTGTTTTCAGCTTCTCACAGCAAATGGCCACAAATCGATCAAAGGTGAAAGTGACTGTGAGCCAGACAGAAACATCTGTGGATGCAGAGAGCAGAACGATAATGAGAGAACACACAGGAGTAATTCTCAGGAATGAATATGGGAAATAAAGTAAAGCAATCCATCTCAATATTGGATCAGTGATAACGACCAGGAGATCAGACACTGCCATTCCCACCAGGTAGACAGTGATACATTTGGAGAGACCGCACTTTCCTCGATACAGGATCACAATCGCCACCAAGTTAACTGGAAGAGAGAGAAAAGGAAGCAGGGAAATTACTGATCAGACCTGGAGAAAAAGCAGCAGTTTGACAGGATCTGGGCTGAAATTTCCAGCTTTGTTGCTGCATCGAGCAGTGAAAACTGATTCATTGACCTGGGCAGTGCTTTGTCAAGAGAAATGTTATTAATAATGAATTGGGAAATTGATGCAGAAAGTGAATAACGTCAGCACGGGATCTACTGGAAATACTGCAGTGCCTGTGGGGAAATGAGAAGGAGTTTTACAGAGATGGCATCCAATGGATTAATTGAGAATTTGTCTCCAGACTGTTGTTTGGGAAGGTTTGGGGAGAGCGGGATGTGTAGCTGGTTTTTTGCTCAGGGTTCGGAGATCCGACAGAGACTGTTACCTAATGGGAAAAGACTGAAAAATGCAGAGCTGAGTTTGAGTATCAGCCATGATCTAGAATGGCGGAGCAGGCTCGTCGGTTGAATGGCCTCCTCCTGCTCCTAGGTTCCTGTATTCCTATCAGGTTGGACGAGGAAGCTGGAGGTTTAGACAGTGAGTCAGATTGGGAGGGAGAGAAGGAAAAGGAAAAGGAGGGGAAACTGGAGGAGATGGTTTGGAAAAGTGGATAAACTGAAGCAATGGATGAGGAGACTGAGGAATAAATACTGTGAGAGGAGAGGCTGAGATTCACAGAGAGAGACTGCAGCAGAGTGTTCGAGGAAATCTAATCTATCGATCCCAGTAATACAACTCAATTCATGCATTCAAACAATAATCCCTGTGGTTATTGGTGTTGGAGAACAGTTTATTGTTTATAGAATATCGTCAATATATTTAGTTTGTACAGGCAATTAAATATAAATTTAAATATATTTCTGACAGTAGCCGCGCTCTTTATTGAATTTAGCAGTCACAGAGATTTTAAAGTGCAGTATTTAAATAATGAATTACCATCAGTGAAGAACTGATACTAATCTGTTTATTCAATCACTAAGTAAGGAATAGGGAATTTCTAAAAAACAAAATGAGGACCTGACAGAAATCAACACAGAGGATCAAGTCCAACAGGAAAATGAACACAATCTGACAACAGACAACTTCAGCACCCAGTTTCTCTCTTTAATTGTTCTGGACATTCCAGCGCTTTATGACAGTGAATTATTCACACTGCTGCTTCTTTCTATTTCTCTTTACTTCTGCTTATCTCTTTCCCTCGGTTTCATAATCGCTGCTTCTTTTCTCCTTCCCTATCTCTCTGGAGTACTCACACCCTGCAAACTGTTACTTAATGCTACTTTTCACACATGATTCATTCCTAACATTCTGCGGCTGTGTTCTGATCACCTGTCCCAGGTTCCATGATTCTATTCTCACAGTCAGTTTATTCAACGGTGAAACCTCTGTGAATAATTTAATGTGTCTACAGAACATCCAATTCTCCACCTGTTCACGTGCACTCTTCACTTCATGTACGATACGTGGAATAAACAGGATCGAAAGCTTCTTCAAGACAAACCTCACAATCATTGAAATTGCTTCTTCTGGAATTATAAAGTAATCCGTTAGAATGTGGGATTGTTTAATTAATAAAACACCAACATCAGCGCTGCAGCTGATAAATGGAAAGACTTTTGATTCCAACTGATAGAGTTCAAACCAATGAAACATCACATCAATACATTCCATATTAGAATGTAGTCCAGTCAGAGTGAAGGGTCCATAGTGAAGCTGAGAAGGAGATGTGAAAGTATCAGCAACAAACCCAGTTCATCAGCTGACCTCTGAAGCAGTGTCAGACACTCACAGAGTGAAATAATATTTGATAACAGTGATAACCAATAAGTACATTGAAATCCCAGTTAAACTGAGCCATGTTATTGGGGAGGGAGGACATTGTGCTGTCCCCTTGTAACACTGAGACCGTGAGATGTCTCATCATCAATCTCTGAAAAAAGGTCATAAATATATTACAGGACCGGTTAGATCCACATCATGAAACTGTTAAAAGCTCCTTTTGGTCTGATTCTTGATCCCAATCGAGACATCTCATTCAAATACATTCAAAACACAGAATAATCCAGTAGCAATGTCACGGTTACTTTAAACAATACCATTAAAGAAATAATACAACTCCAGCATGACTGAAAGAGTACACAATGACGAGATTCCATCAGTAAATTTCTGGGAAGAACAGGTAATACACACATTGATAAATAATACCGAGTACAGTCGCACAGTTAATATCGATTTACACCATTAACAGCTGAGATACTGGCTTACCAGGAACTCCAATTGCTGCAAGTACGGGATAATAACTGCGTTCTATATGATACATCAGTGGATATCCCATTTCTGTGAGAAGAAGAGAATTCTGTTAACCTGGATTCCACATCTCCACCAGGCACTCTGAGCTGATCCATTCCAATGGATCCTGATTTATACAGGGGATAAGTCTCCAATGACACTCTTATACCCATGATCATTGCTATTAGTTACACTCACCTGAACAAACGCATTACATCAGCAGCTTTGACTCTTATGTAAATAATGTGGTGGATAAAACACAATCATTTCAATGTCAATGACATTTTCTTCGTAAGACCTCTCTCGGAAATCAACCTGAGATCTGTACTCATACTGGACGGATTTTGCAATTATGAGTGGCGTCATTTACATTTTCCATATTATTGTATTGACCTTGTTCATTCCTGGCATTTCTATTATAAATGTAACTGATCTGTATGCAGTGGACGGTGAAGCTGGGGTCAAAAACAATCACATTTCACTCTTTTCCTGCCTTTTCCCAGTTAAAATGTGAACTTTGGGTCTCTGAATCGGGACCATGATGAGGGTTACAGTGAAAAAACTACTGAGAGTGATATTAAGGGACAGACACTGTACACATCCATTTGGGAGGCAGTCGCATAGTGATAACATCACTGGGCAAGTAATTCAGCGGCCCAACCTGATAGCCAGAGGACAGGGGTTTAAATCCCACCATAGCCGCTGTATATATCTGAAAGAACTGAAATAAAGACAGAGAGAGAGAGGGGACAGAGAGAGAGAGACAGAGCGATATAGAGAGGGGGTGGGGGAGAGACTGAACGACAGAGAGATAGGGCGAGAGAGAGTTAGAGAGAGGGAGGGGGAGAGAGAGAGTGGGAGGGAGGGAGCCAAGTGAGGGGGTAGGGTGGGAGAGACAGGAAGAGAGAGTGGGAAGGAGGGGGTGGGAGAGAGTGGGGGTGTGGGAGAGAGAGAGAAGGAGAGAGAGAATTAAAGAGAGGGTGCGAGGGATATAGGGTTAGTGGGGGAGAGAGAGAGTGGCAAAGAAACGGGGAGAGAGAGGGAGAGGGGCCACCTGGGCCCCAAATTCAACTCCATTTACCCCTCTCTCCTGATGTTTCTCTCTCCATACATATCTCTAATGTGTTTGTGCACACACCAGTAAAGGACTAAATCAAATTAATATATCTTACATTCTCCCTTTCAGTCCACCCCAACAATCTCTCTCTCTCCAACCTTGTCCCTCTCTACAGCCCTCTCTCTGCCTGCATATCTAACCCTTCTCCCTCTGTCTCCCTCTTAGTGTCAGAGTTGCAGGAGGGAGAGATCGAGAGAGAGACAAAAACGAACAACCTCAGCTTCTCCAATCTATCGTTGTAACTGAAGACCCTCATCCCTGGAACCAGGCTTGTGAATCTTTTCTGCACCCTCTATCATGCCTCCAAATCGTTACTCAAGTGCGTTGTGCAGAATCGGATACAATACTCCAGTTGATTCCAAATCAGTGTTTTGAACAGGTCTGTCATAACGTCCATTCTTTTGTACTCTGTGTCTCTATTTATAAAGCCCGGGACTCCTTATGCCTTTTAACCACTTTCTCAACCTGCCCTGCCGTTTTCAGTGATGTGTGTCCAAATGCCCCTCAGATCTGTCTGTTCCTGCACCTCCTTTATTTTATGTCGTCTCTCCTCCTTTTTCCGACCCGTGAAGGCGGGTGATGCCGGCATGGTTCTTAATGAACACATTGAGAGAATGTCTTCACAAAAGAGGGTCGACGCAGACATTGTTGTCAATGAGGAGGGGTTTGAAATATTGAGTGGGATAAACAGTGAGAGTGGAAATATTCAGGGGTTTAGCATCTTTGACAGATGATAATGCAGATGTGTCAAGTGGTGCAAGGGAGGAAATAGTGGCGGCTCTGATCATCATTTTCCAAACCTCTCTGGTTGCAGTCGTGCTGCCAGAGGACTGGAGGACTGCGCATGTTGTACTGTTGATTAACAAGGGAGAAAGTAATAGACTGAGTAATTACAGGCCACCCAGCCTAATCACAGTGGAGGGAAAATTATTGGGTATAAGGGAATGATTCACTCCTTTCTAGTACGGTGTGTCTCAGTGTCTCCCTGTCTGTGTATCTGTCATATTTTAAGCACTGACCTTACATTAGTCAGGCGTCAGTCTCTGAAATCAATGCCCAGTGTTGTGGTAACATAAAATGGCCACTGAGAACCAGGATAAAATGGCTGACTGATGTGTGTGGATTTCCACAGATGTTTGAGTGAGGAGAGAAAGAGAGAAAGAGACTGAAAGAGAGACAAATAGGGAGACACAGGCCGAGACACAGAGAGTGATAGCAGGATATTGGTCGTTGGACAGAGGAAGAGGAGGAGGCCATTTGGCCCCTCACCCCTCTTCTGTCATTCAATGTGCTCATGGCTGATGCATGATCTAACTCCATTTACCTATCTTTACCCCTTAATACCTTTGGTTCACAAAAATCTATCAAACTCAGATTTAAAAATTAACAAGTGTCTAAGCATCAATTGCCGTTTATGGAAGAGAGTTCCAAATTGATACCACACCTGGTGTGTTGAAGTATTTCTTCATTTCACTCCTGAAACGTTTTTAGACTATGTTTAGATATTTAGACTATGCCCCCAAGTTCCAGACTCCGCAGCCAGTGGGAAAAGTTACTGTCTGTCCACCCTGCCAATTTCCCTTATTATTTGGAAAACGTTCATCAAATCACTCCACAACCTTCAAACTTCCAGGGGTACACAGTAAAGTTCCTGCTACAATGTCCCATTCAACATTCCCAAGCCAAGCACAATGTTGGGTTTGATACAGAGCAAATTTCCCTCTGCCTTGTCCCATCACACACTCCGAGGGCAGGAACATCATGGGGTGGATACAGAGTGAATCTCACTCCACACTGTCCGAAACAGACAGAGAGAGAGAGACAGAAAGAGAGAAACAGAGAGACACAGACTGACAGGGTGACTGACAGAGAAAGAAGGATATTTAACAGGGGATATTGATCCGGCATTCAATGAGATCAGGGCTGATCTGTGATCTAACTTGCACTATATATCCTGCCTTTGCCCCTTATCTGTTAATACCTTTGGTTAACAAGAATCTATCAATCACAGGTTTAAAAATTAACCAATAAGCCAGCATGAAATTTAAACAACCAATATCATGAGGGTGTGATGGCTCCCACACTGGAATAGCGTGTTGGATGTTTAAAATGTCTTCTGGATCATCAAAAGTGTCCACCTGGGCCCCAACTTCATCTACATTTCTCCCTGTCCCTATGTTTTTTCTCTCCAAACCTATCTCTTAAACGTTTGTGTACGCAGCAATGCAGGATTACATCAAATAAATGTATCTTACATTATCCTTTTCAATGCACTCCAACAATCTCTCTGTCTCCAACCTTGTCCCGATCTACAGCCCTCTCTCTGTTTGCATATCTAATCCTCGCTCCCTCTGTCTCTCTCCTCGTGTCAGAGATAGCAGGAGGGAAAGACAGCGAGAGAATGTTAAAGGAACTGTACTCTGTTCCGAAGCTGTGCTGAACCCGCTCTCGGAGTGTTTGATGGGCTACATTAACCGGCCATGTACAGTCCTGTATCAGGCTGTGAAGAAGCAGAGCATGTTCCGTACACAACAGGTCAAAGGGAATGATTCACTCCTGTTTGCTACTTTGAAGAGAGACTGACCTTAACATCAAGGCAGCGTTTGACTGAGTGTGGTATCGAGGAGCCCGAATAAAATTGAAGTCGGTGGGAATCAGGGGAAAAGCTCTCCACTGGTTGGAATCATACCGAGCACAAATGAAGATGTCTGAGGTTGTTGGAAGTCAATCATATAAGTCCCTGGCCTTCACTGCAGGAGTTTATCAGGCTAGTATCCTCAGCCCAACAATCTTCAGCTGAGATCTCAGCAGAAAATGCTGGATTTACTGAGCAGGTCAGACAGCATCTGTGGAGAGAGAAACAGAGTTTGTGATTCAGCACGATGGATTCACGATTTCCAGCATCCACAGTATTTTGTCTCAGATAATGAAGCAATCCAGAGCCGCATGCACCAAGACCCGGAAAACATTCAGGCTTGGGCCGACCAGTGGCAAGTAATATTCACCTCACACAAGTGCCAGGCAATGACCATCTGCAACGAGAGAGAATCCAACCACCTCCCTTTGGCATTTAAAGCATTATCCCATCGCTGAATCTCCCAGTAACAACATCCTGGGGAAACATTGACATCAAACTTAACTAAACGAAACACATCAATAGTTTTTTCACTATCTGTCTGAGACAGAGACACAGATAAAGAATGTGAGGGGACCTTGACAGAACCTCAGTAAATTGTTCCAACCGTTGCTTATGGTAGAAATCAAGGATTATATTAGAGCAAAGGAAGAGGCATATAATGTTAGCCCCTTATTAACTGTATCCTTTTGTTCAGACTGCCTCTCCTCCTTCTTCCTACCTGTGGAGTTGGATGATGTGGGCATGTTTCTTAATGAATATTTGCGCTTGTCGTCATAAAAGAGGGGAATGATGCAGACATTGTAGTTAAAGAGGAGGGTGAGAAATATTGAATGGGATAAACTGAGTCAGAGGGAAATATGAAGGTGTTTAGCAGTTTTGAAAGTGGATAAAAGGTCAAGCCAGGATACATTGGAACCAGTTCACAGAAGGTTCACTGGGCTGATTCCTGGGATGAAGAGGTTGTGTTATGAGGAATGGTTGAACAGGTTGGGTCGATACACATTGGAATGTGGATGAATGAGAGGTGATCTTATTGAAACATACAAAATACTTAAAGGGATAGACAGGTTAGATGCAGGTAAGATTTCTCCTTTGGTTCGGGAGTCTAGAACCAGGGGACATAATTTCAAAATAAGGGGGAAGCCACTTAGGACAATGATGAGGAGAATTTCTTTGCTCAGAGGGTTATGAATCTTCGGAATTCTTTCCCGCAGTGGGCTGTGGAAGCTCAAAGAACAAAGAACAGTCCAGCACAGGAACAGGCCATTCGGCCCTCCAAAGCTGTGCCGATCTTGATGCCTGCCTAAATTAACACTTTCTGCACTCCCGCGGCCCATATCCCTCTATTCCCTTCCTATTCATGCATTTGTTAAGATGTCTCTTAAACATCGGTATCGCATATGCTTCCACCACCTCCCCTGGCAGCACGTTCCAGGCACTCACCGCCCTCTGTGTAAAAAACTTGCCTCGCACATCCCCTCTAAACTTTGCCCCTCGCACCTTAAACCTATGCTCCCTAGTAACTGACTTTTCCACCCTGAGAAAAAGCTTCTGACTATCCACTCTGTCCATGCCACTCATAACTTTGTAAACCTCTATCATGTCGCCCCTCCACCACCGTCGTTCCAGTGAAAACTATCCGAGTTTTTCCAGCCTCTCCTCATAGCTACTGCCTTCCAGACCAGGCAGCATCCTGGTAAACCTCCTCTGTAACCTCGCCAAAGCCTCCACGTTCTTCTGGTAGTGTGGTGACCAGAATTGCACGTAATATTCTAAGTGTTGCCTAACTAAGGTTCTGTACAGCTGCAACATGACTTGCCAATTTTTACAATCTGTGCCCCGACCGATGATGGCAAGCAAGCCGTATGCCTTCTTGACTACCTTATCCACCTGCGTTGCCACTTTCAGTGACCTGTTGACTTGTACGTCCAGATCTCTCTGCCTGTCAATACTCCGAAGTGTTCTGCCATTTACTGCATACCTCCCACCTGCATTAGACCTTCCAAATGCATTACCTCACATTTGTCCGGATTAAACTCCATCTGCCATTTCACCACCCAAGTCTCCAACCGATCTATATCCTGCTGTATCCTCTGACAATCCTCACCATTATCTGCAACTCCACCAACCTTTGTGTCATCCGCAAACTTACTAATCAGACCAGCTACATTTTCCTCCAAATCATTTATATATAATACAAACATCAAAGGTCCCAGCACTGATCCCTGCGGAACACCACTAGTCACATCCCTCCATTCAGAAAAACACTCATCCACGGATGCCCTCTGTCTTCTATGACAGAGCCAGTTCTGTATCCATCTTGCCACCCCACCTCTGATCCCGTGTGACTTCACCTTTTATACCAGTCTGCAATGCAGGACCTTGTCAAAGGCTTCACTAAAGTCCATACAGATAACATCCACTGCCCTTCCTTCATCAATCATCTTCGTCACTTCCTCAAAAAGCTCAATAAAATTAGTAAGACACGACCTCCCCTTCACAAAACCATGCTGTCTCTCGCTAATAAGTTTGTTTCTTTCCAAATGGGAGTAGAGCTGTGCCGAATATTCCCCTCTAATAGTTTCCCTACCTCTGACGTAAGGCTCACCGGCCTATAATTTCCTGGATTATCCTTGCCACCCATCTTACACAAAGTAACAACACTGGTTATTCTCCAGTCCTCTGGGACCTCACCTGTAACCAATGAGGACGCAAAGATTTGTGTCAAGGCCCCAGCAATTTCCTCCCTTGCCTCCCTCAGGATTCTAGGGTAGATCCCACCAGGCCCTGGGGACGTATCTACCTTAATGCTTTGCAAGACTCCCAACACCACCTCCTTTTTGATAAGCAGATGACTGAGACTATCTGCACTCCCTTCCCAAGGCTCATCATCCACCCAGTCCTTCTCTTTGGTGAATACTGATGAAAAGTACTCATTTAGCACCTCGCCCATTTCCTCTGGCTCCACACATAGATTCCCATCTCTGTCCTTGAGTGGGCCAACCCTTTCCCTGGTTACCCACTTGCTCTTTATAAACGTATAAAAAGCCTTGGGATTTTCCTTAAACCTGTTTGCCAATGACTTTTCATAACCCCTTTTAGCCCTCCTAACTCCTTGCTTAAGTTCCTTACTACTGTCTTTATATTCCTCAAGTGCTTCATCTTTTCCTAGCCTTCCAGCCCTTACAAATGCTTCCTTTTTCTTCTTGACTAGGCTCACAATATCCCGCGTTATCCAAGCTTCGCAAAACTTGCCAAACTTGTCTTTCTTCCTCACAGGAACATGCTGGCCCTGGATTCTAATCAGCTGACGTTTGAAAGACTCCCACATGTCAGATGTTGATTTACCTTCAAACAGCCGCCCAAATCCAAATTTTTCAGTTCCTGCCTAATATTGTTATAATTAGCCTTCCCCCAATTTAGCACCTTCTTCCGAGGACTACTCTTATCCTTATCCACAAGTACCTTAAAACTGATGGAATTATGCTCACTGCTCCCGAAATGCTCCCCCACTGAAACTTCGACCACCTGGCCGGGCCCATTCCCAAATACCAGGTCCAGAATGGCCCCATCCATAGTTGGACTATCTATATACTGTTTCAAGAAGCCCTCCTCAGTCTGGTAAAAAGGCATTGAAGTGGATGATCAGCCATGATGCTATTGAATGGCGGAGCAGGTTCGATGGGCTGAAGGGCATACTCCAATTCCTATGTTCCCAAGCTGCTGAAATCTTTCTCCCAAACTACCCTATCAGTTCCCCTTAATATCGCAACATCTTTGAACAAATCACCTTGATCCTCCTAAATTCCAGGGAATAAATCCCTCGTTTGTGTAATATCACCTCGTCATTTAATCCTTGGAGACCAGTTATCATTCTGGCGAATCTACACTGCACTCAAATGGACATAGACCCCACAAGTCTCTTTGGACCTCCGATGTTTCTATCTTTTCACCATTTATAAAGGACTCTGTTCTGGACTTTTTTGCTGACATTGAAATCTATCTACCACAGTTTTGCCCACTCATTTAATATATTAATATCTCTTTGTAATTTGATGCTTCCAGCTATACTGCTTACATTGCTGCCTATGTGTGTGTCATTTGTAAACTTGGGTATGTGGCATTCTACCGCATCATCTTAAAACGTTAATAAATGCAGAAAAACTGAGACACACACGGGCTTTGCAATAGTAGACAGGAGTTAATCATTCCATCCGAGAGGTTTTTTTAAATGCAGATTTAAGATTTTTTTTGAAGAAAATACAGAATACAAATTCACAACAGCCCAGTCTGGGATTTGAACTCCTGCTTTTGCAATCATTAGCTCAGGCCTTCAAATTAAAACCCAGAAAAAGAAATTCATTTTGCTACTGCTGTTGTTTGACTGTCTCAGGTTTTGTATATTGTTCCATTCTCCTCTTTTTCCATGTGTCTGAAGTCTTTGAAGTTTGTCAAACATTGGTAAACCACTTCATGTGGTGTTCTGTGAATGCCTTCAATCTGTGTATCTGCAAGGGACACAATCAAATTTTGAACTTATTGCATCAACCAAAACCTGCAGGTCCATTCAAACACACCTATTTCCTGTCTCTGCAAAGATAGCTCACACTTGCACACAATGCAGGAATGTCTGAATGGAAACAGCTTTTGACACATTTCCCAACACTTTTACGAACACTTTTCAGGATTAAGCTAAATTCAACTTAGAGATTGCAAGCCCCAAATTGAATCTTTCAGATATAAAATGTGACTCAAAATAAATCCCAGATCTCTCTGTCCCTGCACCCATTTCAACATTGTATCATTTCGTTTATATCGTTTCTCCTCAGCCTTCCTTCCAAAATGCATCATTTCACATTTCTCAGTCTTGATGTGAACCTGCCATGTGTCTGACCCTTTCACCAGACTGCCTCGCTCCTCCTGAAGTCTACTACTATTCCCTTCCCTGTTTATTACATTGCAGATGGCACAATGTTGAAGATATGCCCTGTAAACCCAAGTACAAGTCATTAATATATATCAAAAAGATCAATTGTCCTCATCCAAAGCCCTGGGGAATAACCCTGTACCACAATGTACACTGCATAAAGTGAGCACAAAAGCAGGGAGGTTATGATGAACATTTATAAATCTCTAGGTAGGCCCCAACTGGAGAACTGTGTCCAGTTCTGGGAACACTTTAGGAAGGATGTGAGGTTCCTTGAGAGGGTATAAGTGAAGAGAGAGTGTTCCCCTGATGGTTTAACACGCACAGGACATGTTACCAGGTGAATAGTATAAGTGAGGAGAGTGTGTTCCCCTGATGGTTTAATATACACAGGACATGATACCAGGTGAGCAGTATAAGTGAGGAGAGTGTGTTCCCCTGATGGCATAATATACACGGGACATGTTACCAGCTGAACAGTATAATTCAGGAGAGGGCTTTCCCCTGATGGTTTAATATACACGGGACATGTTACCAGGTGAACAGTATAAGTGAGGAGAATGTGTTCCCCTGATGGTTTAATATACACGGGACATGTTACCAGGTGAACAGTATAAGTGAGGATACTGTATTCCCCTGATGGTTCATTATACACGAGACATGTTAGCAGGTGAACAGTATAAGTGAGGAGAATGTATTCCCCTGATGGTTTAATATACACGGGACATGTTACCAGTTGAAAAGTATAAGTGAGGAGATTGTGTTCCCCATATTGTTTAATACTCACGGGACATGTTACCAGGTGAGCATTGTAAGTGAGGAGAATGTGTTCCCCTGATGGTTTAACATGCACGGGACGTGTCACCAGGTGAAGAGTAGAAGTGAGGAGATTGTGTTCCGCTGATGGTCTAATATACACGGGACATGTTACCAGGTGAACAGTATATGTGAAGAGAGTGTGTTCCCCTGATGGTTTAATATACACGGGACATGTTACCAGGTGAACAGTATAAGTGAAGAGAGCGTGTTCCCCTGATTGCTTAACATACGTGGGACATGTTACCTGGTGACGACCATAAGTGAGCAGAGTGTGTTCCCCTCATTGTTTAATATACACGGGACATGTTAGCAGGTGAACAGTATCAGTGAGGAGAATGTGTTCCCCTGATCGTTTAACACGCACAGGACATGTTATCTGGTGAACAGTATAAGTGAGGACAGTGTGTTCCCCTGATGGTATTATATACACGGGACATGTTACCAGCAGAACAGTAGAAGTGAGGAAAGGGCTTTCCCCTGATGGTTTAATATACAAGGGACATGTTACCAGGTGAACTGTATAAGTGAGGAGAATGTGTTCCACTGATGGTTTAATATACACGGGACATGTTAGCTGTTGAACAGTATAAGTGAGGAGAATGTATTCCCCTGATGGTTTAATATACACGGGACATGTTACCAGGTGAACAGAAAATGGATTAGAGTGTCTTCCCCTGATGGTTTAATACTGGCGGGACATGTTACCAGGTGAACAGTATAAGTGAGGAGATTGAGTTCCCCTGATAGCTTAATATAATTTGGACATGTTACCAGGTGAACAGAAAAGGGAGGAGAGTGTGTTCCCCTGATTGGTTAATACACACGGGACATGTCACCAGGTGAACAGTATAAGTGAGGAGAGTGTGTTCCCCTGATGGTTTAATATACATGGGACATGTTTCCAGGTGAACAGTATAAGTGAAGAGAGCAGGTTCCCCTGATTGCTTAATATAATTTGGACATGTTACCAGGTGAACAGAAAAGGGAGGAGAGTGTGTTCCCCTGATTGGTTAATATACACGGTACATATTAACAGGTGAACAGTATAAGTGAGGAGAGGGCTTTCCCCTGATGGTTTAATATACACGGGACATGTTACCAGGTGAACAGTAGAAGTGAGTACAGTGAGTTCCCCTGATGGTTTAATACACACGGGACATGTTACCAGCTGCACAGTATAAGTGAGGAGAGTGTGTACTCCTGATTGTTTAATATACATGGGTCATGTTACCAGGTGAACAGTATAAGTGAGGAGAGAGTGTTCCCCTGATTGTTAAATATAGACAGGACATGTTAGCAGGTGAACAGTATAAGTGAGGAGAGTGTGTTCCCCTGATTGTTTAATATACATGGGACATGTTACCAGGAGAACAGCATAAGTGAGGAGAGTGTGTTCCCCTGATTGTTAAATATACACAGGACATGTTACCAGGTGAACAGTATAAGTGAGGAGAGTGTGTTCCCCTGATTGTTAAATATACACAGGACATGTTACCAGGTGAACAGTATAAGTGAGGAGAGAGTGTTCCCCTGATTGTTTAATACTCACGGGAGATGTTACCAGGTGAACAGTATAATTGAGGAGAGTGTGTTCCCCTGATGGTTTAATATACACGGGACATATTACCAGGTGAACAGTATAAGGGAGGAGAGGGCTTTCCCCTGATGGTTTAATATACACGGGACATGTTACCAGGTGAACAGTAGAAGTGAGGACAGTGAGTTCCCCTGATGGTTTAATACACACGGGACATGTTACCAGGTGAACAGAAAAGGGAGGAGAGTGTCTTCTCCTGATGGTTTAATACTGACGGGACATGACACCAGGTGAACAGTATAAGTGAGGAGATTGTGTTCCCCTGATGGTTTAACACGCACAGGACATGTTACCAGGTGAACAGTATAAGTGAGGAGAGTGAGTTCCCCTGATTGTTTAATAAGCACGGGACATGTCACCAGGTGAACAGTATAAGTGAGGAGAGTGTGTTCCCCAGATGGTTTAATACTGACGGGACATTTCCCCACGTGAACAGTAGAAGTGAGGAGAGAGTGTTCCCCTGATGGTTTAACACGCACAGGACATGTTACCAGCAGAACAGTATAAGTGAGGAGAGTGTGTTCCCCTGATGGTTTAACACGCACAGGACATGTTACCAGGTGAACAGTCTAAGTGAGGAGAGTGTGTTCCCCTGATGGTTTAATATACACGGGACATGTTACCAGCTGAACAGTATAAGTGAGGAGAGGGCTTTCCCCTGATGGTTTAATATGCAAGGGACATGTTACCAGTTGAACAGTATAAGTGAGGAGAGTGTGTTCCCCTGATGGTTTAACACGCACTGAACATGTTACCAGGTGAACAGTATAAGTGAGGAGAGTGTGTTCCCCTGATGGTTTAACACGCACAGGACATGCCACCAGGTGAACAGTATGAGTGAGGAGAGTGCTTTCCCCTGATAGAACATAGAACATAGAACATACAGCACAGAACAGGCCCTTCGGCCCACAATGTTGTGCCGATCCTTTGTCCTCTGTCAAGGACAATTTAATCTATACCCCATCATTCTCCTTTATCCATATACCTATCCACAAGCCTTTTGAAAGTCCCTAAAGTTTCTGACTCAACAACTTCCCCGGGCAAGGCATTCCATGCCTCGACCACTCTCTGGGTAAAGAACCTTCCCCTGACATCCCCCTTATATCTCCCACCCTTCACCTTAAATTTATGACCCCTTGTAACGCTTTGCTCCACCCGGGGAAAAAGTTTCTGACTGTCTACCCTATCTATTCCCCTGATCATCTTATAAACCTCTATCATGTCACCCCTCATCCTTCTCCTTTCTAATGAGAAGAGGCCTAGAATGTTCAGCCTTTCCTCGTAAGACTTATTCTCCATTCCAGGCAACATCCTGGTAAATCTCCTCTGCACCCTCTCCAAGGCTTCCACATCCTTCCTAAAATGAGGCGACCAGAACTGCACACAGTACTCCAAATGAGGCCTTACCAAGGTCCTGTACAGCTGCATCATCACCTCACGGCTCTTAAATTCAATCCCTCTGCTAATGAACGCTAACACCCCATATGCCTTCTTCACAGCCCTATCCACTTGAGTTGCAACTTTCAATGATCTATGCACATAGACCCCAAGGTCTCTCTGCTCCTCCACATGCCCAAGAACCCTACCGTTAACCCAGTATTTTGCATTCATGTTTGTCCTTCCAAAATGGACGACCTCACACTTTTCAGGGTTAAACTCCATCTGCCACTTTTCAGCCCAGCACTGCAACCTATCCAAGTCCCTTTGCAGACGACAATAGCCCTCCTCGGTATCCACAACTCCACCAACCTTTGTATCATCTGCAAATTTACTGACCCACCCTTCGACTTCCTCATCCAAGTCGTTAATAAAAATCACAAACAGGAGAGGACCCAGAACTGATCCCTGCGGCACGCCACTGGTAACTGGGCTCCAGGCTGAGTATTTACCATCTAAGACCACTCTCTGCCTTCTATCAGTTAGCCAATTCTTAATCCAACTGGCCACATTCCCCACTATCCCATGCCTCCTGACTTTCTCCATAAGTCTACCATGGGGGACCTTATCAAATGCCTTACTAAAATCCATGTACACCACATCCACTGGTTTACCCTCATCCACTTGCTTGGTCACCTGCTCAAAGAATTCAATCAGGCTTGTGAGGCAAGACCTACCCCTCACAAAACCGTGCTGACTGTCCCGAATCAAGCAGTGTCTTTCCAGATGCTCAGAAATCCTATCCCTCAGCACCTTTTCCATCAACTTGCCTACCACCGAAGTAAGACTAACTGGCCTGTAATTCCCAGGGTTGTTCCTATTCCCTTTCTTGAACAGGGGCACAACATTTGCCACCCTCCAATCACCTGGTACCACCCCCGTCAGCAGAGAAGATGAAAAGATCATTGCCAGCGGCTCTGCAATTTCATCCCTTGCTTCCCATAACATCCTTGGATATACCCCGTCAGGCCCGGGAGACTTGTCTATCTTCAAGTTATTCAAAAACCCCAACACATCTTCCCTCCTAACGAGCACTTCCTCGAGCTTACCAGTCTGCTTCCCACCGTCCTCTTCAGTAATACACCCCTTCTCATTCGTAAATACCGAAGAGAAGTACTCATTCAAAACCTCACTTATCTCTTCCGGCTCAACACACAGTCTCCCGCTATTGTCCTTGACCGGACCTACGGTCCCCCTAGTCATCCTCATATTTCTGACATACGCGTAAAAGGCCTTGGGGTTTTCTTTTATCCTACCCGCCAAGCATTTTTCATGCCCTCTCTTAGCTCTCCTAATCCCTTTCTTCAGATCCTTCCTGGCCATCTTGTATCCCTCCAGAGCTATGCCTGTGCCCTTTTTCCTCAACTTTATATACGCATCCTTCTTCTTCCTAACAAGACTCTCAACCTCTCTTGTCAACCACGGTTCCCTCACATGACCATCCCTTCCCTGTCTGACAGGGACATGCTTATCAATGGCCCCTACTATCTGCTCCTTGAAAAAGTTCCACATTTCGACCGTGCCCTTCCCTGCCAGCATATGCTCCCAACTTATGCTCCTCAGTTCCTGCCTGACAGCATCATATCTACCCTTCCCCCAATTGTAAACCTTGCCCTGTTGCACATACCTATCCCTCTCCATTACCACAGTGAATGCTACAGAATTGTGATCACTATCTCCAAAGTGCTCGCCCACCAACAGCTCTATCACTTGCCCTGGTTCATTACCTAGTACCAAATCCAATATTGCCTCCCCTCTGGTCGGGCAGTCTACATACTGAGTCAGAAAAGCTTCCTGGACATACTGCACAAACACTACCCCATCCAAACTATTCGATCTAAAGAGTTGCCAATCAATATTTGGGAAGTTGAAATCCCCCATAATTACTACCCTGTGACTTCTGCTCCTTTCCAAAATCTGTTTCCCAATCTGCTCTTCCACCTCCCTGCTGCTATTGGGGGGCCTATAGAAAACTCCCATCAAGGTGACTGTTCCTTTCCTGTTCCTGACCTCAACCCACAGTGCCTCAGTCGGCAGATCCTCCTCGAAAATTCTTTCAGCAGTTGTTACACTATTTCTAACTAACAATGCCACCCCCCCACCTCTTTTACCACCATTCCTAATCTTATGAAAACATCTATAACCAGGTACCTCCAAAAACCATTCCTCCCCCTCACCTATCCACGTTTCAGTGATGGCCACAACATCGTAGTCCCAAGTGCCCATCCACGCCTTCAATTCACTCACCTTATTCCTGATGCTTCTTGCGTTGAAGTATACGCACTTTAACCCTTCTCCGTGCCCATCTGTCCTCTGTGACAGTGCTACCTTCCCCAATACCTCACTACACTCTTTGTCTTTCTGAGTGGACCCACTGGTCCCTGGATTACAAGTCCGGTTCCCATCCCCCTCCCAAACTAGTTTAAACCCTCCCGAACAGTACTAGCAAACCTCCCTCCCAGGATATTGGTGCCCCTCTGGTTCAGATGCAGCCCGTCCTGTTTGAACAGGTCCCATCTTCCCCAGAATGCAGTCCAATTATCCAAGAACTGGAAGCCCTCCCTCCTACACCATTCCTGCAGCCACGTGTTCAGCTGTGCTCTCTCCCTATTCCTAGCCTCACTATCACGTGGCGCCGGCAACAAACCAGAGATAACAACTCTGTCCGTCCGAGCTTTCAGCTTCCAGCCTAACTCCCTAAACTCACTTCTAACATCTGTGCCACCCTTCCTTCCTACGTCGTTGGTGCCAATGTGCACCACGACCTCTGGCTGCTCCCCCTCCCCTTTAAGGATCCTGAAGACGCGATCACAAACATCACGGACCCTGGCACCAGGGAGGCAACAAACCATCCGTGCGTCTCGCCTGCGCCCACAGAACCGCCTGTCCGTACTCCTCACCATCGAGTCCCCGATGACTAGTGCTCTCCCATTCTCCCTCCTTCCCTTCTGAGCCACAGTGCAGGACCCCGTGCCAGAGGCCCGGTCACTGCAGCCTGCCCCCGATAGGCCGTCCCCCCCAACAGTATCTAAAACTGTATACTTGTTGTTGAGGGGAACGACCACAGGAGATCCCTGCACTGACCTCTTCCCACCTCTAACTGTTACCCAGCTGCCTTTGATTTGTGGAGTAACGACCTCCGTGTAGCTTCTATCTATCAACCCCTCAGCTTCCCGAATGATCCTCAGTTCATCCAGCTCCAGCTCCAATTCCCTAACACGGTCTGATAGGAGCTGGAGACGGATGCACTTCCAGCAGGTGAAGTCGGCAGGGCCACCGGAGGTTTCCCTCACCTCGAACATTCTGCAGGAGGAGCAAGACACTACACTGGCTGCCATTTCTTTTATTCAATTACCCCTTAGTTAAGTACAACTATAGATATTAACAAAAACAGTAAATAGCTTACCTGTTCAGTCCTTTTTGGCTAGAGGAGGAGGGTAAAAAGGGTCTTATTATTAGGTTAGAGGAGGAGGATGGGTGGGAGACACTACATGTGTAGTGGCTCGGGTTTACTCAGCTCCGCACCTTTAAGGAAAATACCCACCCAGGAGTTCTCGCTGCCGACCAGCTTCCGGTTCCTCCGGCGCCAAAAGAAACTCAAAGACAAGGAAAACAGTAAGTAAAACAGTAAGTACTTACTTTTAAAACACAGCTCCTGATGCCTTCACTCACCCACCGAAGAGGCGCTACCTTCTCCTGCTGCTCCGCCGGGAAATGAGGCCGAGTCCACGGAGCTCCGCACCTTTAAGGAAAATACCCACCCAGGAGTCCTCGCTGCCGACCAGCTTCCGGTTCCTCCGGCGCCAAAAGAAACTCAAAGACAAGGAAAACAGTAAGTAAAACAGTAAGTACTTACTTTTAAAACACAGCTCCTGATGCCTTCACTCACCCACCGAAGAGGCGCTACCTTCTCCTGCTGCTCCGCCGGGAAATGAGGCCGAGTCCACGGAGCTCCGCACCTTTAAGGAAAATACCCACCCAGGAGTCCTCGCTGCCGACCAGCTTCCGGTTCCTCCGGCGCCAAAAGAAACTCAAAGACAAGGAAAACAGTAAGTAAAACAGTAAGTACTTACTTTTAAAACACAGCTCCTGATGCCTTCACTCACCCACCGAAGAGGCGCTACCTTCTCCTGCTGCTCCGCCGGGAAATGAGGCCGAGTCCACGGAGCTCCGCACCTTTAAGGAAAATACCCACCCAGGAGTCCTCGCTGCCGACCAGCTTCCGGTTCCTCCGGCGCCAAAAGAAACTCAAAGACAAGGAAAACAGTAAGTAAAACAGTAAGTACTTACTTTTAAAACACAGCTCCTGATGCCTTCACTCACCCACCGAAGAGGCGCTACCTTCTCCTGCTGCTCCGCCGGGAAATGAGGCCGAGTCCACGGAGCTCCGCACCTTTAAGGAAAATACCCACCCAGGAGTACTCGCTGCCGACCAGCTTCCGGTTCCTCCGGCGCCAAAAGAAACTCAAAGACAAGGAAAACAGTAAGTAAAACAGTAAGTACTTACTTTTAAAACACAGCTCCTGATGCCTTCACTCACCCACCGAAGAGGCGCTACCTTCTCCTGCTGCTCCGCCGGGAAATGAGGCCGAGTCCACGGAGCTCCGCACCTTTAAGGAAAATACCCACCCAGGAGTCCTCGCTGCCGACCAGCTTCCGGTTCCTCCGGCGCCAAAAGAAACTCAAAGACAAGGAAAACAGTAAGTAAAACAGTAAGTACTTACTTTTAAAACACAGCTCCTGATGCCTTCACTCACCCACCGAAGAGGCGCTACCTTCTCCTGCTGCTCCGCCGGGAAATGAGGCCGAGTCCACGGAGCTCCGCACCTTTAAGGAAAATACCCACCCAGGAGTCCTCGCTGCCGACCAGCTTCCGGTTCCTCCGGCGCCAAAAGAAACTCAAAGACAAGGAAAACAGTAAGTAAAACAGTAAGTACTTACTTTTAAAACACAGCTCCTGATGCCTTCACTCACCCACCGAAGAGGCGCTACCTTCTCCTGCTGCTCCGCCGGGAAATGAGGCCGAGTCCACGGAGCTCCGCACCTTTAAGGAAAATACCCACCCAGGAGTCCTCGCTGCCGACCAGCTTCCGGTTCCTCCGGCGCCAAAAGAAACTCAAAGACAAGGAAAACAGTAAGTAAAACAGTAAGTACTTACTTTTAAAACACAGCTCCTGATGCCTTCACTCACCCACCGAAGAGGCGCTACCTTCTCCTGCTGCTCCGCCGGGAAATGAGGCCGAGTCCACGGAGCTCCGCACCTTTAAGGAAAATACCCACCCAGGAGTCCTCGCTGCCGACCAGCTTCCGGTTCCTCCGGCGCCAAAAGAAACTCAAAGACAAGGAAAACAGTAAGTAAAACAGTAAGTACTTACTTTTAAAACACAGCTCCTGATGCCTTCACTCACCCACCGAAGAGGCGCTACCTTCTCCTGCTGCTCCGCCGGGAAATGAGGCCGAGTCCACGGAGCTCCGCACCTTTAAGGAAAATACCCACCCAGGAGTCCTCGCTGCCGACCAGCTTCCGGTTCCTCCGGCGCCAAAAGAAACTCAAAGACAAGGAAAACAGTAAGTAAAACAGTAAGTACTTACTTTTAAAACACAGCTCCTGATGCCTTCACTCACCCACCGAAGAGGCGCTACCTTCTCCTGCTGCTCCGCCGGGAAATGAGGCCGAGTCCACGGAGCTCCGCACCTTTAAGGAAAATACCCACCCAGGAGTACTCGCTGCCGACCAGCTTCCGGTTCCTCCGGCGCCAAAAGAAACTCAAAGACAAGGAAAACAGTAAGTAAAACAGTAAGTACTTACTTTTAAAACACAGCTCCTGATGCCTTCACTCACCCACCGAAGAGGCGCTACCTTCTCCTGCTGCTCCGCCGGGAAATGAGGCCGAGTCCACGGAGCTCCGCACCTTTAAGGAAAATACCCACCCAGGAGTCCTCGCTGCCGACCAGCTTCCGGTTCCTCCGGCGCCAAAAGAAACTCAAAGACAAGGAAAACAGTAAGTAAAACAGTAAGTACTTACTTTTAAAACACAGCTCCTGATGCCTTCACTCACCCACCGAAGAGGCGCTACCTTCTCCTGCTGCTCCGCCGGGAAATGAGGCCGAGTCCACGGAGCTCCGCACCTTTAAGGAAAATACCCACCCAGGAGTCCTCGCTGCCGACCAGCTTCCGGTTCCTCCGGCGCCAAAAGAAACTCAAAGACAAGGAAAACAGTAAGTAAAACAGTAAGTACTTACTTTTAAAACACAGCTCCTGATGCCTTCACTCACCCACCGAAGAGGCGCTACCTTCTCCTGCTGCTCCGCCGGGAAATGAGGCCGAGTCCACGGAGCTCCGCACCTTTAAGGAAAATACCCACCCAGGAGTCCTCGCTGCCGACCAGCTTCCGGTTCCTCCGGCGCCAAAAGAAACTCAAAGACAAGGAAAACAGTAAGTAAAACAGTAAGTACTTACTTTTAAAACACAGCTCCTGATGCCTTCACTCACCCACCGAAGAGGCGCTACCTTCTCCTGCTGCTCCGCCGGGAAATGAGGCCGAGTCCACGGAGCTCCGCACCTTTAAGGAAAATACCCACCCAGGAGTCCTCGCTGCCGACCAGCTTCCGGTTCCTCCGGCGCCAAAAGAAACTCAAAGACAAGGAAAACAGTAAGTAAAACAGTAAGTACTTACTTTTAAAACACAGCTCCTGATGCCTTCACTCACCCACCGAAGAGGCGCTACCTTCTCCTGCTGCTCCGCCGGGAAATGAGGCCGAGTCCACGGAGCTCCGCACCTTTAAGGAAAATACCCACCCAGGAGTCCTCGCTGCCGACCAGCTTCCGGTTCCTCCGGCGCCAAAAGAAACTCAAAGACAAGGAAAACAGTAAGTACTTACTTTTAAAACACAGCTCCTGATGCCTTCACTCACCCACCGAAGAGGCGCTACCTTCTCCTGCTGCTCCGCCGGGAAATGAGGCCGAGTCCATGGAGCTCCGCACCTTTAAGGAAAATACCCACCCAGGAGTCCTCGCTGCCGACCAGCTTCCGGTTCCTCCGGCGCCAAAAGAAACTCAAAGACAAGGAAAACAGTAAGTAAAACAGTAAGTACTTACTTTTAAAACACAGCTCCTGATGCCTTCACTCACCCACCGAAGAGGCGCTACCTTCTCCTGCTGCTCCGCCGGGAAATGATGTTTTAATATACACGGGACATGTTACCAGCTGAACAGTATAAGTGAGGAGAGGGCTTTCCTCTGATGGTTTAATATACAAGGGACATGTTACCAGCTGAACAGTATAAGTGAGGAGATTGTGTTCCCCTGATGGTTTAATAAGCACGGGACATGTTACCAGGTGAACAGTTTAAGTGAGGAGATTGTGTTCCCCTGATGGTTTAATATGCACGGGACATGTTACCAGGTGAACAGTACAAGTGAGGATACTTTATTCCCCTGATGGTTCAATATACACGGGACATGTTATCTGGTGAACAGTATAAGTGAGGAGAATGTATTCCCCTGATGGTTTAATATACACGGGACATATTACCAGGTGAACAGTATAAGGGAGGAGAGGGCTTTCCCATGATGGTTTAATATACACGGGACATGTTACCAGGTGAACAGTAGAAGTGAGGACAGTGAGTTCCCCTGATGGTTTAATACACACGGGACATGTTACCAGGTGAACAGAAAAGGGAGGAGAGTGTCTTCCCCTGATGGTTTAATACTGACGGGACATGACACCAGGTGAACAGTATCAGTGAGGAGATTGTGTTCCCCTGATGGTTTAACACGCACAGGACATGTTACCAGGTGAACAGTATAAGTGAGGAGAGTGAGTTCCCCTGATTGTTTAATAACCACGGGACATGTCACCAGGTGAACAATATAAGTGAGGAGAGTGTGTTCCCCTGATGGTTTAATACTGACGGGGCATTTCCCCACGTGAGCAGTATAAGTGAGGAGAGTGTGTTCCCCTGATGGTTTAACAAGCACAGGACATGTTACCAGCAGAACAGTATAAGTGAGGAGAGTGTGTTCCCCTGATGGTTTAACACGCACAGGACATGTTACCAGGTGAACAGTCTAAGTGAGGAGAGTGTGTTCCCCTGATGGTTTAATATACACGGGACATGTTACCAGCTGAACAGTATAAGTGAGGAGAGGGCTTTCCCCTGATGGTTTAATATGCAAGGGACATGTTACCAGTTGAACAGTATAAGTGAGGAGAGTGTGTTCCCCTGATGGTTTAACACGCACTGGACATGTTACCAGGTGAACAGTACAAGTGAGGAGAGTGTGTTCCCCTGATGGTTTAACACGCACAGGACATGCCACCAGGTGAACAGTATGAGTGAGGAAAGCGCTTTCCCCTGATGTTTTAATATACACGGGACATGTTACCAGCTGAACAGTATAAGTGAGGAGAGGGCTTTCCTCTGATGGTTTAATATACAAGGGACATGTTACCAGCTGAACAGTATAAGTGAGGAGATTGTGTTCATATGATGGTTTAATATGCACGGGACATGTTACCAGGTGAACAGTTTAAGTGAGGAGATTGTGTTCCCCTGATGGTTTAATATGCACGGGACATGTTACCAGGTGAACAGTATAAGAGAGGATACTTTATTCCCCTGATGGTTCAATATACACGGGACATGTTATCTGGTGAACAGTATAAGTGAGGAGAATGTATTCCCCTGATGTTTTAATATACACGGGACATGTTACCAGGTGAACAGTATAAGTGAGGACAGTGTGTTCCCCTGATGGTATAATATACACGGGACATGTTACCAGCTGAACAGTATAAGTGAGGAGAGGGCTTTCCCCTGATGGTTTAATATACAAGGGACTTGTTACCAGGTGAACTGTATAAGTGAGGAGAATGTGTTCCACTGATGGATTAATATACACGGGACATGTCAGCTGGTGAACAGTATAAGTGAGGAGAATGTATTCCCCTGATGGTTTAATATACACGGGACATGTTAGCAGGTGAACAGTATAAGTGAGGACAGTGAGTTCCCCTGATGGTTTAATACACACGGGACATGTTGCCAGGTGAACAGAAAAGGGAGGAGAGTGTCTTCCCCTGATGGTTTAATGCTGGCGAGACATGTTACCAGCTGAACAGTATAATTGAGGAGAGTGAGTTCCCCTGATGATTTAATATACACGGGACATGTTACCAGGTGAACAGTATAAGTAAGGACAGTGTGTTCCCCTGATGGTATAATATACACGGGACATGTTACCAGGTGAACAGTATAAGTGAGGATACTGTATTCCCCTGATGGTTCAATGTACACGGGACATGTTATCTGTTGAACAGTATAAGTGAGGAGAATGTATTCCCCTGATATTTTAATATACACGGGACATGTTACCAGGTGAACAGTATAAGTGAGGACAGTGTGTTCCCCTGATGGTATAATATACACGGGACATGTTACCAGGTGAATTGTATAAGTGAGGACAGTGTGTTCCCCACATGGTATAATGTACACGGGACCTGTTACCAGCTGAACAGTATAAGTGAGGAGAGTGTGTTCCCCTGATGGTTTAATATACACGGGACATGTTACCAGGTGAACAGTATAAGTGAGGACATTGAGTTCCCCTGATGGTTTAATACACACGGGACATGTTACCAGGTGAACAGAAAAGGAAGGAGAGTGTCTTCCCCTGATGGTTTCATACACACAGGACATGATACCAGGTGAACAGTAGAAGTGAGGAGAGTGAGTTCCCCTGATGGTTTAATACACACGGGACATATTACCAGGTGAACAGAAAAGGGAGGAGAGTGTCTTCCCCTGATGGTTTAATACTGACGGGACATGACACCAGGTGAACAGTATCAGTGAGGAGATTGTGTTCCCCTGATGGTTTAACACGCACAGGACATGTTACCAGGTGAACAGTATAAGTGAGGAGAGTGAGTTCCCCTGATTGTTTAATAACCACGGGACATGTCACCAGGTGAACAATATAAGTGAGGAGAGTGTGTTCCCCTGATGGTTTAATACTGACGGGGCATTTCCCCACGTGAGCAGTATAAGTGAGGAGAGTGTGTTCCCCTGATGGTTTAACAAGCACAGGACATGTTACCAGCAGAACAGTAGAAGTGAGGAGAGTGAGTTCCCCTGATGGTTTAATACACACGGGACATGTTACCAGGTGAACATTATAAGTGAGGAGAGTGTGTTCCTCTGATTGTTTAATATACACGGGAGATGTTACCAGGTGAACAGTCTAAGTGAGGACAGTGTGTTCCCCTGATGGTATAATGTACATGGGACATGTTATCAGCTGAACAGTATAAGTGAGGAGAATGTGTTCCCCTGATGGTTTAATATACACGGGACATGTTACCAGGCGAACAGTATAAGTGAGGAGAGTGTGTTCCCCTCATGGTTTAATATACATGGGACATGTTACCAGGTGAACAGTATAAGTGAGGAGAATGTCTTCCCCTGATGGTTTAATATACACAGGACATGTTACCAGGTGAAAAATATAAGTGAGGAGAATGTGTTCCCCTGATGGTTTAATATACACGGGACATGTTACCAGGTGAACAGTATAAGTGAGGAGAGTGTGTTCCCCTGATGGTATAATATACACGGGACATGTTACCAGGTGAACAGTATAAGTGAGGATACTGTATTCCCCTGATGGTTCAATGTACACGGGACATGTTATCTGTTGAACAGTATAAGTGAGGAGAATGTATTCCCCTGATATTTTAATATACACGGGACATGTTACCAGGTGAACAGTATAAGTGAGGACAGTGTGTTCCCCTGATGGTATAATATACACGGGACATGTTACCAGGTGAACAGCATAAGTGAGGAGAATGTGTTCCCCTGATGGTTTAATATACACGGGACATGTTACCAGGTGAACAGTATAAGTGAGGAGAGTGTGTTCCCCTGATGGTTTAATATACACGGGACATGTTACCAGGTGAACAGCATAAGTGAGGAGAGTGTGTTCATCTGATGGTTTAAAATACACGGGACATGTCACCAGGTGAACAGTATATGTGAGGAGAGTGTGTTCCCCTGATGGTTTAATTTTCACGGGACATATTACCAGGTGAACAGTATAAGTGAGGAGAATGTGTTCCCCTGATGGTTTAATATACACAGGACATGTTACCAGGTGAACAGTATAAGTGCGGAGAATGTGTTCCACTGATGGTTTAATATACACGGGACATGTTACCAGGTGAACAGTATAAGTGATGATACTGTATTCCCCTGATGATTCAATATACACGGGACATGTTACCAGGTGAACAGTATAAGTGAGGAGAGTGTTTTCCCCTGATGGTTGAATATACACGGGACATGTTACCAGGTGAACAGTATAAGTGAGGTGAGTGTTTTCCCCTGATGGTTTAATATACACGGGACATGTTACCAGGTGAACAGTATAAGTGAGGAGAGTGTTTTCCCCTGATGGTTTAATATACACGGGACATGTTACCAGCTGAACAGCATAAGTGAGGAGAAGGCTTTCCCCTGATGGTTTAATATACACGGGACATGTTAGCAGGTGAACAGCATAAGTGAGGAGAGTGTGTTCCCCTGATGGTACAATATACACGGGACATGTTACCAGCTGAAGAGCATAAGTGAGGAGAGGGCTTTCCCCTGATGGTTTAATATACACGGGACATGTTACCAGGTGAACAGTATAAGTGAGGAGAGTGTGTTCCCCTGATGGTTTAATATACACGGGACATGTTAGCAGGTGAACAGTATAAGTGAGGAGAATGTATTCCCCTGATGGTTTAATATACACGGGACATGTTACCAGGTGAACAGTATAAGTGAGGAGAGTGTGTTCCCATGATGGTTTAATATACACAGGACCTGTAACCAGGTGAACAGTATAACTGAGGAGAGTGTGTTCCCCTGATGGTTTAATATACACAGGACATGTTACCAGGTGAACAGTATAAGTAAGGAGAGTGTGTTCCCCTGATGGTTTAACACGCACGGGACGTGTCAACAGGTGAAGAGTAGAAATGAGGAGAGTGTGTTCCCCTGATTGTTTAATACACACGGGACATATTACTGGTGAACAGTATATGTGAAGAGAGTGTGTTCCCCTGATGGTTTAATATACACGGGACATGTTGCCAGGTGAAAAGTAGAAGTGAGGAGAGTGTGTTCCCGTGATGGTTTAATATACACAGGACATGTTACCAGGTGAACAGTATAAGTGAGGAGAATGTGTTCCCCTGATGGTTTAATATACACAGGACATGTTCCCAGGTGAAAAGTATAAGTCAGGAGAGTGTGTTCCCCTGATTGTTTAATACTCACAGGACATGTTAACAGGTGAGCAGTATAAGTGAGGAGAGTGTGTTCCCCTGATGGTTTAACACGCACGGGACGTGTCACCAGGTGAAGAGTAGAAGTGAGGAGAGTGTGTTCCCCTGATGGTCTAATATGCACGGGACATGTTACCAGGTGAACAGTATATGTGAAGAGAGTGTGTTCCCCTGATGGTATAATATACACGGGACATGTTACCATTTGAACAGCATAAGTGACGAGAAGGCTTTCCCCTGATGGATTAATATACATGGGACATGTTACCAGGTGAACATTATAAGTGAAGAGAGCCTGTTCCCCTGATTGCTTACTATACGTGGGACATGTTACAAGGTGACGAGTTTAAGTGAGGAGAGTGTTTTCCCTACATTGTTTAATATACACGGGACATGTTAGCAGGTGAACAGTATCAGTGAGGAGAGTGTGTTCCCCTGATGGTTTAATATACACGGGACATGTTACCAGGTGAACAGTATAAGTGAGGAGAGTGAGTTCCCCTGATGGTTTAATACTGACGGGACATTTCCCAGGTGAACAGGATAAGTGAGGAGCGTGTGTTCCCCTGATGGTTTAATATACACGGGACATGTTACCAGGTGAACAACAGAAGTGAGGAGAGTGCTTTCGCCTGATGTTTTAATATACACGGGACATGTTACCAGGTGAACAGTATAAGTGAGGAGAGTGTGTTCCCCTGATGGTTTAAGAGACACGGGACATGTTACCAGGTGAACAGTATAAGTGAGGACAGTGTGTTCCCCTGATGGTATAATATACACGGGACATGTTACCAGCTGACCAGTCTAAGTGAGGAGAAGGCTTTCCGCTGATGGTTTAATATACATGGGACATGTTACAAGGTGAACAGAATAAGTGAAGAGAGCCTGTTCCCCTGATTGCTTCATATACGTGGGACATGTTACAAGGTGACGAGTATAAGTGAGGAGAGTGTGATCCCCTGATGGTTTAACACGCACGGGACGTGTCACCAGGTGAAGAGTAGAAGTGAGGAGAATGAGTTCCCCTGATTGTTTAATATACACGTGACATGTTACCAGGTGAACAGTATATGTGAAGAGAGTGTGTTCCCCTGATGGTATAATATACACGGGACATGTTACCAGCTGAACAGCATAAGTGAGGAGAAGGCTTTCCGCTGATGGTTTAATATACATGGGACATGTTACAAGGTGAACAGAATAAGTGAAGAGAGCCTGTTCCCCTGATTGCTTCATATACGTGGGACATGTTACAAAGTGACGAGTATAAGTGAGGAGAGTGTTTTCCCCTCATTGTTTAATATACACGGGACATGTTAGCAGGTGAACAGTATCAGTGAGGAGAATGTGTTCCCCTGATGGTTTAATATACACGGGACATGTTACCAGGTGAACAGTATAAGTGAGGAGAGTGTGTTCCCCTGATTGTTAAATATAAACGGGACATGTTACCAGGTGAACAGTATAAGTGAGGAGAGTGTGTTCCCCTGTTTGTTTAATACACACGGGACATGTTACCAGGTGAACAGTATAAGTGAGGAGAGTGTGTTCCCCTGATTGTTTAATGCACATTGGACATGTTACCAGGTGAACAGTATAAGTGAGGAGAGTGTGTTCCCCTGATTGTTTAATGCACACGCAACATGTTACCAGGTGAACAGTATAAGTGAGGAGAGTGTGTTCCCCTGATTGTTTAATAGACACGCTACATGCTACCAGGTGAACAGTACAAGTGAGGAGAGTGTGTTCCCCTGATTGTTTAATGCACATTGGACATGTCAGCAGGTGAACAGTATAAGTGAGGAGAGTGTGTTCCCCTGATTGTTTAATAGACACGGTACATGCTACCAGGTGAACAGCACAGGTGAGGAGAGTGTGTTCCCCTGATTCTTTAATGCACATTGGACATGTTACCAGGTGAACAGTATAAGTGAGGAGAGGGTGTTCCCCTGAGGGTTTAATGTACATGGGACATGTTACCAGGTGATTTCTATAAGTGAGGAGAGTGTATTCCCCTGATGGTTTAATACACACGGGACATGTTACCAGGTGAACAGTAAAAATGAGGAGAGTGTGTTCCCCTGATTGTTTCATACGCACAGGACAGGTTACCAGGTGAACAGTATAACTGAGGAGAGTTTGTTTCCCTGATTGTTTAATATACACGGGACATGTTACCAGGTGAACAGTGTAAGTGAGGAGAGTGTGTTCCCTTGATGGTTTAATATACATGGGCATGTTACCAGATAAACAGTATAAGTGAGGAGAGTGTGTTCCCCTGATGGTTTAATGCACACGCGACATGTATCCAGAGGAACAGTATAAGTGAGGAGAGTGTGTTATTCTAATGGTTGAATATACACGGGACATGTTACCAGGTGAACAGTATAAGTGAGGAGAGTGTGTTCCCCTGATGTTTTAATGCACATTGGATGTCACTCGGTGAACAGTATAAGTGAGGAGAGTGTTTTCCCCTGATTCTTTAATACAAACGGGACATGTTACCAGGAGAACAGTATAAGTGAGGAGTGTGTGTTCCCCTGATTGTTTAATACACATGGGACATGTCATCAGGTGAACTCTATAAGTGAGGAGAGTGTGTTCCCCAGATTGTTTAATACACACTGGCCATGTTACCAGGTGAACAGAATAAGTGAGGAGACAGCGTTCCCCTGATGGTTTAATATACACGGGACATGTTACCAGGTGAACAGTATAAGTGAGGAGAGTGTGTTCCTCTGATTGTTTAATTCACATTGGACATGTTACCAGGTGAACAGTATAAGTGAGGAGAGTGTGTTCCCCTGATTGTTTAATGCACACGCAACATGTTACCAGGTGAACAGTATAAGTGAGGAGAGTGTGTTCCCCTGATTGTTTAATAGACACGCTACATGCTACCAGGTGAACAGTACAAGTGAGGAGAGTGTGTTCCCCTGATTGTTTAATGCACATTGGACATGTCAGCAGGTGAACAGTATAAGTGAGGAGAGTGTGTTCCCCTGATTGTTTAATAGACACGGTACATGCTACCAGGTGAACAGCACAGGTGAGGAGAGTGTGTTCCCCTGATTCTTTAATGCACATTGGACATGTTACCAGGTGAACAGTATAAGTGAGGAGAGCGTGTTCCCCTGAGGGTTTAATGTACATGGGACATGTTACCAGGTGATTTCTATAAGTGAGGAGAGTGTATTCCCCTGATGGTTTAATACACACGGGACATGTTACCAGGTGAACAGTAAAAATGAGGAGAGTGTGTTCCCCTGATTGTTTCATACGCACAGGACAGGTTACCAGGTGAACAGTATAACTGAGGAGAGTTTGTTTCCCTGATTGTTTAATATACACGGGACATGTTACCAGGTGAACAGTGTAAGTGAGGAGAGTGTGTTCCCTTGATGGTTTAATATACATGGGCATGTTACCAGATAAACAGTATAAGTGAGGAGAGTGTGTTCCCCTGATGGTTTAATGCACACGCGACATGTATCCAGAGGAACAGTATAAGTGAGGAGAGTGTGTTATTCTAATGGTTGAATATACACGGGACATGTTACCAGGTGAACAGTATAAGTGAGGAGAGTGTGTTCCCCTGATGTTTTAATGCACATTGGATGTCACTCGGTGAACAGTATAAGTGAGGAGAGTGTTTTCCCCTGATTCTTTAATACAAACGGGACATGTTACCAGGAGAACAGTATAAGTGAGGAGTGTGTGTTCCCCTGATTGTTTAATACACATGGGACATGTCATCAGGTGAACTCTATAAGTGAGGAGAGTGTGTTCCCCAGATTGTTTAATACACACTGGCCATGTTACCAGGTGAACAGAATAAGTGAGGAGACTGCGTTCCCCTGATGGTTTAATATACACGGGACATGTTACCAGGTGAACAGTATAAGTGAGGAGAGTGTGTTCCCCTGATTCTTTAATACACACAGGACATGTCACCAGGTGAAAAGCATAAGTGAGGAGAGTGTGTTCCCCTGATTGTTTAATATACACGGGACATGTTACCAGGTGAACAGTGCAAGTGAGGAGAGTGTCTTCCCCTGAAGGTTTAATATACATGGGACATGTTACCAGATAAACAGTATAAGTGAGGAGAGTGTGTTCCCCTGATGGTTTAATACAAACGGGACATGTGACCAGATGAACAGTATAAGTGAGGAGAGTGTGTTCCCCAAATGGTTGAATATACAAGGGACATGTTTACCAGGTGAACAATATAAGTGAGGAGAGTGTGTTCCCCTGATTGTTTAATATACACGGGACATGTTACCAAGTGAACAGTGTAAGTGAGGAGAGTGTGTTCCCCTGATTGTTTAATACACACGGTACATGCTACCAGGTGAACAGTATAAGTGAGGAGAGCGTGTTCCCCTGAGGGTTTAACATACATGGGACATGTTTCCAGGTGATTTCTATAAGTGAGGAGAGTGTATTCCCCTGATGGTTTAATACAAACGGGACATGTCACCAGGTGTACAGTATAAGTGAGGAGAGGTGTGTTCCCCTGTATGTTTAATACACACGGGACATGTTACCAGGTGAAAAGTATAAGTGAGGAGAGTGTGTTCCCCTGATGGTTTAATATAAACGGGAAATGTTACCAGGTGAACAGTATAAGTGAGGTGAGTGTGTTCCCCTGATGATTTAATATAAACGATACATGTCACCAGGTGAACAGTATCAGTGAGGTGAGTGTTTTCCCATGATGGATTAATATACACGGGACATGTCACCAGGTCTACAGTATAAGTGTGGAGAGTGTGTTCCCCTGATTGTTTAATACACACGGGACATGTTACCAGGTGAACAGTATAAGTGAGGAGAGTGTGTTCCCCTGATTGTTTAATAGACACGGGACATGTTACCAGGTGAACAGTATAAGTGAGGAGAGTGTGTTCCCCTGATTGTTTAATACGCACAGGACATGTTACCAGGTGAACAGTATAACTGAGGAGAGTTTGTTTCCGTGATTGTTTAATATACACGGGACATGTTACCAGGTGAACAGTGTAAGTGAGGAGAGTGTGTTCCCCTGATGGTTTAATATACATGGGAAATGTTACCAGATAAACAGTATAAGTGAGGAGAGTGTGTTCCCCTGATGTTTTAATGCACATTGGACATGTCACTCGGTGAACAGTATAAGTGAGGAGAGTGTTTTCCCCTGATTGTTTAATACACACGGGACATGTTACCAGGAGAACAGTATAAGTGTGGAGTGTGTGTTCCCCTGATTGTTTAATACACATGGGACATGTCATCAGGCGAACTCTATAAGTGAGGAGAGTGTGTTCCCCAGATTGTTTAATACACACAGGCCATGTTACCAGGTGAACAGAATAAGTGAGGAGACTGCGTTCTCCTGATGGTTTAATATACACGGGACATGTTACCAGGTGAACAGTATAAGTGAGGAGAGTGTGTTCCCCTGATTCTTTAATACACACAGGACATGTCACCAGGTGAACAGCATAAGTGAGGAGAGTGTGTTCCCCTGATTGTTTAATATACACGGGACATGTTACCAGATGAACAGTGTACGTGAGGAGAGTGTCTTCCCCTGAAGGTTTAATATACATTGGACATGTTACCAGATAAACAGTATAAGTGAGGAGAGTGTGTTCCCCTGATGGTTTAATACAAACGGGACATGTGACCAGATGAACAGTATAAGTGAGGAGAGTGTGTTCTCCAAATGGTTGAATATACACGGGACATGTTTACCAGGTGAACAATATAAGTGAGGAGAGTGTGTTCCCCTGATTGTTTAATATACACGGGACATGTTACCAAGTGAACAGTGTAAGTGAGGAGAGTGTGTTCCCCTGATTGTTTAATACACACGGTACATGCTACCAGGTGAACAGTATAAGTGAGGAGAGCGTGTTCCCCTGAGGGTTTAATATACATGGGACATGTTACCAGGTGATTTCTATAAGTGAGGAGAGTGTATTCCCCTGATGGTTTAATACAAACGGGACATGTCACCAGTTGTACTGTACAAGTCAGGAGAGGTGTGTTCCCCTGTATGTTTAATACACACGGGACATGTTACCAGGTGAAAAGTATAAGTGAGGTGAGTGTGTTCCCCTGATGATTTAATATAAACGGGACATGTCACCAGGTGAACAGTATCAGTGAGGTGAGTGTGTTCCCATGATGGTTTAATATACACGGGACATGTCACCAGGTCTACAGTATAAGTGAGGAGAGTGTGTTCCCCTGATTGTTTAATACTCACGGGACATGTTACCAGGTGAACAGTATAAGTGAGGAGAGTGTGTTCCCCTGATTATTTAATAGACACGGGACATGTTACCAGGTGAACACTATAAGTGAGGAGTGTGTGTTCCCCTGATTGTTTAATAAGCACGGGACATGTCACCAGGTGAACAGTATAACTGAGGAGAGTTTGTTTCCGTGATTGTTTAATATACACGGGACATGTTACCACGTGAACAGTGTAAGTGAGGAGAGTGTGTTCCCCTGATTGTTTAATTTTCATGGGACATGTTACCAGATAAACAGTATAAGTGAGGAGAGTGTGTTCCCCTGATGGTTTACTGCACACGGGACATGTGACCAGATGAACAGTATAAGTGAGGAGAGTGTGTTATTCTAATGGTTGAATATACACGGGACATGTTACCAGGTGAACAGTATAAGTGAGGAGAGTGTGTTCCCCTGATTGTTTAATACACACGGGACATGTTACCAGGTGAACAGTATAAGTGAGGAGAGCGTGTTCCCCTGATTGTTTAATGCACATTGCACATGGTACCAGGAGAACAGTATAGGTTAGGAGAGTGTGTTCCCCTGATTGTTTAATAGACACGGTACATGTTACCAGGTGAACAGTATAAGTGAGGAGAGTGTGTTCCCCTGATTGTTTAATGCACACAGGACATGTTACCAGGTGAACAGTATAAGTGAGGAGAGTGTGTTCCCCTGATGGTTTAATGCACACGGGACATGTGACCAGATGAACAGTATAAGTGAGGAGAGTGTGTTATTCTAATGGTTGAATATACACGGGACATGTTACCAGGTGAACAGTATAAGTGAGGAGAGTGTGTTCCCCTGATTGTTTAATACACACGTGACATGTTACCAGGTGAACAGTATAAGTGAGGAGAGTGTGTTCCCCTGATTGTTTAATGCACATTGGACATGTTACCAGGTGAAAAGTATAAGTGAGGAGAGTGTGTTCCCCTGATGGTTTAATATACACAGGACATGTTACCAGGTGAAATGTCTAAGTGAGGAGAGTATGTTCCCCTGATTGTTTAATGCACACGGGACATGTTACCAGGTGAACAGTTTAGGAGAGCATTGTGAGTACCCCTGATTGTTTAATACACACGGGACATGTTACCAGGTGAACAAAATAAGTGAAGAGAGCGTGTTCCCCTGAGGGTTTAATACAAACGGGACATGTTACCAGTTGAACAGTATAAGTGAGGAGAGTGTGTTCCCCTGATTGTTTATTACACACAAGACATGTTACCAGGTGAACAGTATAAGTGAGGAGAATGTGTTCCCCTGATTGTTTAATACAAACGGGACATGTCACAAGCTGAACAGTAGAAGTGAGGAGAGTGTGTTCCCCTGATTGTTTAATGTACACGGGACATGTTACCTGGTGAACAGTATAAGTGAGGAGAGCGTGTTCCCCTGAGGGTTTAATACACATGGGACATGTTACCAGGTGAAATCTATAAGTGATGAGAGTGTGTTCCACTGATTGTTTAATACAAACGGGACATGTCACCAGCTGAACAGTATAAGTGAGGAGAGTGTGTTCCCATGATTGTTTAATACACACGGGACATGTTACCAGGTGAACAGTATAAGTGAGGAGAGTGTGTTCCACTGATTGTTCAATAGACACAGGACATGTTACCAGGTTAACAGTATAAGTGAGGAGAGTGTGTTCCACTGATTGTTTAATGTACACGGGACATGTTACCAGGTGAACAGTATAAGTGAGGAGAGTGTGTTCCACTGATTGTTTAATGGACACAAGACATGTTACCAGGTGAACAGTATAAGTGAGGAGAGTGTGTTCCCCTGATTTTTTAATACACACGGGACATGTCACCAGGTGAACAGTATAAGTGAGGAGACTGAGTACCCCTGATGGTTTAAGAGACACAGGACATGTTACCAGGTGAACTCTATAAGTGAGGAGAGTGTGTTCCCCTGATTGTTTAATAGACACAGGACATTTGACCAGGTGAACAGTATAAGTGAGGAGAGTGTGTTCTCCTGATTGTTTTATACACACAGGCCATGTCACCAGGTGAACAGTATAAGAGTGGTGACTGTGTTCCCCTGATGGTTTCATACACATGGGACATGTTACCAGGTGAGCTCCATAAGTGAGGAGAGTGTGTTGCACTGATTGTTTAATGTACACAGGACATGTTACCAGATAAACACTATAAGTGAGGAGAGTGTGTTCCCCTGATGGTTTAATACAAACGGGACATGTGACCAGATGAACAGTATAAGTGAGGAGAGTGTGTTCTCCAAATGGTTGAATATACACGGGACATGTTTACCAGGTGAACAATATAAGTGAGGAGAGTGTGTTCCCCTGATTGTTTAATATACACGGGACATGTTACCAAGTGAACAGTGTAAGTGAGGAGAGTGTGTTCCCCTGATTGTTTAATACACACGGTACATGCTACCAGGTGAACAGTATAAGTGAGGAGAGCGTGTTCCCCTGAGGGTTTAATATACATGGGACATGTTACCAGGTGATTTCTATAAGTGAGGAGAGTGTATTCCCCTGATGGTTTAATACAAACGGGACATGTCACCAGTTGTACTGTAGAAGTCAGGAGAGGTGTGTTCCCCTGTATGTTTAATACACACGGGACATGTTACCAGGTGAAAAGTATAAGTGAGGTGAGTGTGTTCCCCTGATGATTTAATATAAACGGGACATGTCACCAGGTGAACAGTATCAGTGAGGTGAGTGTGTTCCCATGATGGTTTAATATACACGGGACATGTCACCAGGTCTACAGTATAAGTGAGGAGAGTGTGTTCCCCTGATTGTTTAATACTCACGGGACATGTTACCAGGTGAACAGTATAAGTGAGGAGAGTGTGTTCCCCTGATTGTTTAATAGACACGGGACAAGTTACCAGGTGAACACTATAAGTGAGGAGTGTGTGTTCCCCTGATTGTTTAATAAGCACGGGACATGTCACCAGGTGAACAGTATAACTGAGGAGAGTTTGTTTCCGTGATTGTTTAATATACACGGGACATGTTACCACGTGAACAGTGTAAGTGAGGAGAGTGTGTTCCCCTGATTGTTTAATTTTCATGGGACATGTTACCAGATAAACAGTATAAGTGAGGAGAGTGTGTTCCCCTGATGGTTTACTGCACACGGGACATGTGACCAGATGAACAGTATAAGTGAGGAGAGTGTGTTATTCTAATGGTTGAATATACACGGGACATGTTACCAGGTGAACAGTATAAGTGAGGAGAGTGTGTTCCCCTGATTGTTTAATACACACGGGACATGTTACCAGGTGAACAGTATAAGTGAGGAGAGCGTGTTCCCCTGATTGTTTAATGCACATTGCACATGGTACCAGGAGAACAGTATAAGTTAGGAGAGTGTGTTCCCCTGATTGTTTAATAGACACGGTACATGTTACCAGGTGAACAGTATAAGTGAGGAGAGTGTGTTCCCCTGATTGTTTAATGCACACAGGACATGTTACCAGGTGAACAGTATAAGTGAGGAGAGTTTGTTCCCCTGATTGTTTAATATACGCGGGACATGTTACCAGGTGAACAGAATAAGTGAGGAGAGTGTGTTCCCCTGATGGTTTAATGCACACGGGACATGTGACCAGATGAACAGTATAAGTGAGGAGAGTGTGTTATTCTAATGGTTGAATATACACGGGACATGTTACCAGGTGAACAGTATAAGTGAGGAGAGTGTGTTCCCCTGATTGTTTAATACACACGTGACATGTTACCAGGTGAACAGTATAAGTGAGGAGAGTGTGTTCCCCTGATTGTTTAATGCACATTGGACATGTTACCAGGTGAAAAGTATAAGTGAGGAGAGTGTGTTCCCCTGATGGTTTAATATACACAGGACATGTTACCAGGTGAAATGTCTAAGTGAGGAGAGTATGTTCCCCTGATTGTTTAATGCACACGGGACATGTTACCAGGTGAACAGTTTAGGAGAGCATTGTGAGTACCCCTGATTGTTTAATACACACGGGACATGTTACCAGGTGAACAAAATAAGTGAGGAGAGCGTGTTCCCCTGAGGGTTTAATACAAACGGGACATGTTACCAGTTGAACAGTATAAGTGAGGAGAGTGTGTTCCCCTGATTGTTTATTACACACAAGACATGTTACCAGGTGAACAGTATAAGTGAGGAGAATGTGTTCCCCTGATTGTTTAATACAAACGGGACATGTCACAAGCTGAACAGTAGAAGTGAGGAGAGTGTGTTCCCCTGATTGTTTAATGTACACGGGACATGTTACCTGGTGAACAGTATAAGTGAGGAGAGCGTGTTCCCCTGAGGGTTTAATACACATGGGACATGTTACCAGGTGAAATCTATAAGTGATGAGAGTGTGTTCCACTGATTGTTTAATACAAACGGGACATGTCACCAGCTGAACAGTATAAGTGAGGAGAGTGTGTTCCCATGATTGTTTAATACACACGGGACATGTTACCAGGTGAACAGTATAAGTGAGGAGAGTGTGTTCCACTGATTGTTCAATAGACACAGGACATGTTACCAGGTGAACAGTATAAGTGAGGAGAGTGTGTTCCACTGATTGTTTAATGTACACGGGACATGTTACCAGGTGAACAGTATAAGTGAGGAGAGTGTGTTCCACTGATTGTTTAATGGACACAAGACATGTTACCAGGTGAACAGTATAAGTGAGGAGAGTGTGTTCCCCTGATTTTTTAATACACACGGGACATGTCACCAGGTGAACAGTATAAGTGAGGAGACTGAGTACCCCTGATGGTTTAAGAGACACAGGACATGTTACCAGGTGAACTCTATAAGTGAGGAGAGTGTGTTCCCCTGATTGTTTAATAGACACAGGACATTTGACCAGGTGAACAGTATAAGTGAGGAGAGTGTGTTCTCCTGATTGTTTTATACACACAGGCCATGTCACCAGGTGAACAGTATAAGAGTGGTGACTGTGTTCCCCTGATGGTTTCATACACATGGGACATGTTACCAGGTGAGCTCCATAAGTGAGGAGAGTGTGTTGCACTGATTGTTTAATGTACACAGGACATGTTACCAGATGAAGAGTAGAAGTGTGGAGAGAGTGTTCCCGTGATGGTTTAATATACATGGGACATGTTACCAGGTGAACATTATACGTGAGGAGAGTGAGTTCCCGTGATGGTTTAATATACACGGGACATGTTACCAGGTAAACAGTATAAGTGAGGAGAGAGTGTTCCCCTGATTGTTTAATACACCGAGGACATGTTACCAGGTGAACAGCATAAGTGAGGAGAGTGTGTTCCCCTGATGGTTTAATACAGACGGGACATGTTACCAGGTGAACAGTATAGGTGAGGAGAATGTGTTCCCCTGATGGTTTAATGCACACGGGACATGTTACCAGGTGAACAGTATAATTGAGGAGAGTGTGTTCCCCTGAGGGTTTAATACAGACGGGACATGTCACCAGGTGAACAGTATAAGTGAGGAGAGTGTGTTCCCCTGATTGTTTAATAAATATGGGACATGTTACCAGGTGAACTCTATAAGTGAGGAGAGTGTGTTCCACTGATGGCTTAATATACACGGGACATGTCAACAGGTGAACCGTATAAGTGTGGAGAGTGTGTTCCCCTGATGGTTTAATACACACGGGACATGTTCCCAGGTGAACATTATAAGTGTGGAGAGTGTGTTCCCCTGATGGTTTAATACAGACGGGGCATGTTACTAGGTGATCAGTATAATTGAGGAGAGTGTGTTCCCCTGAGGGTTTAATACACACGGGACATGTCACCAGGTGAACAGTATAAGTGAGGAGAAGGCTTTCCGCTGATGGTTTAATATACATGGGACATGTTACAAGGTGAACAGAATAAGTGAAGAGAGCCTGTTCCCCTGATTGCTTCATATACGTGGGACATGTTACAAGGTGACGAGTATAAGTGAGGAGAGTGTTTTCCCCTCATTGTTTAATATACACGGGACATGTTAGCAGGTGAACAGTATCAGTGAGGAGAATGTGTTCCCCTGATGGTTTAATATACACGGGACATGTTACCAGGTGAACAGTATAAGTGAGGAGAGTGTGTTCCCCTGATTGTTAAATATAAACGGGACATGTTACCAGGTGAACAGTATAAGTGAGGAGAGTGTGTTCCCCTGTTTGTTTAATACACACGGGACATGTTACCAGGTGAACAGTATAAGTGAGGAGAGTGTGTTCCCCTGATTGTTTAATGCACATTGGACATGTTACCAGGTGAACAGTATAAGTGAGGAGAGTGTGTTCCCCTGATTGTTTAATGCACACGCAACATGTTACCAGGTGAACAGTATAAGTGAGGAGAGTGTGTTCCCCTGATTGTTTAATAGACACGCTACATGCTACCAGGTGAACAGTACAAGTGAGGAGAGTGTGTTCCCCTGATTGTTTAATGCACATTGGACATGTCAGCAGGTGAACAGTATAAGTGAGGAGAGTGTGTTCCCCTGATTGTTTAATAGACACGGTACATGCTACCAGGTGAACAGCACAGGTGAGGAGAGTGTGTTCCCCTGATTCTTTAATGCACATTGGACATGTTACCAGGTGAACAGTATAAGTGAGGAGAGGGTGTTCCCCTGAGGGTTTAATGTACATGGGACATGTTACCAGGTGATTTCTATAAGTGAGGAGAGTGTATTCCCCTGATGGTTTAATACACACGGGACATGTTACCAGGTGAACAGTAAAAATGAGGAGAGTGTGTTCCCCTGATTGTTTCATACGCACAGGACAGGTTACCAGGTGAACAGTATAACTGAGGAGAGTTTGTTTCCCTGATTGTTTAATATACACGGGACATGTTACCAGGTGAACAGTGTAAGTGAGGAGAGTGTGTTCCCTTGATGGTTTAATATACATGGGCATGTTACCAGATAAACAGTATAAGTGAGGAGAGTGTGTTCCCCTGATGGTTTAATGCACACGCGACATGTATCCAGAGGAACAGTATAAGTGAGGAGAGTGTGTTATTCTAATGGTTGAATATACACGGGACATGTTACCAGGTGAACAGTATAAGTGAGGAGAGTGTGTTCCCCTGATGTTTTAATGCACATTGGATGTCACTCGGTGAACAGTATAAGTGAGGAGAGTGTTTTCCCCTGATTCTTTAATACAAACGGGACATGTTACCAGGAGAACAGTATAAGTGAGGAGTGTGTGTTCCCCTGATTGTTTAATACACATGGGACATGTCATCAGGTGAACTCTATAAGTGAGGAGAGTGTGTTCCCCAGATTGTTTAATACACACTGGCCATGTTACCAGGTGAACAGAATAAGTGAGGAGACTGCGTTCCCCTGATGGTTTAATATACACGGGACATGTTACCAGGTGAACAGTATAAGTGAGGAGAGTGTGTTCCTCTGATTGTTTAATTCACATTGGACATGTTACCAGGTGAACAGTATAAGTGAGGAGAGTGTGTTCCCCTGATTGTTTAATGCACACGCAACATGTTACCAGGTGAACAGTATAAGTGAGGAGAGTGTGTTCCCCTGATTGTTTAATAGACACGCTACATGCTACCAGGTGAACAGTACAAGTGAGGAGAGTGTGTTCCCCTGATTGTTTAATGCACATTGGACATGTCAGCAGGTGAACAGTATAAGTGAGGAGAGTGTGTTCCCCTGATTGTTTAATAGACACGGTACATGCTACCAGGTGAACAGCACAGGTGAGGAGAGTGTGTTCCCCTGATTCTTTAATGCACATTGGACATGTTACCAGGTGAACAGTATAAGTGAGGAGAGCGTGTTCCCCTGAGGGTTTAATGTACATGGGACATGTTACCAGGTGATTTCTATAAGTGAGGAGAGTGTATTCCCCTGATGGTTTAATACACACGGGACATGTTACCAGGTGAACAGTAAAAATGAGGAGAGTGTGTTCCCCTGATTGTTTCATACGCACAGGACAGGTTACCAGGTGAACAGTATAACTGAGGAGAGTTTGTTTCCCTGATTGTTTAATATACACGGGACATGTTACCAGGTGAACAGTGTAAGTGAGGAGAGTGTGTTCCCTTGATGGTTTAATATACATGGGCATGTTACCAGATAAACAGTATAAGTGAGGAGAGTGTGTTCCCCTGATGGTTTAATGCACACGCGACATGTATCCAGAGGAACAGTATAAGTGAGGAGAGTGTGTTATTCTAATGGTTGAATATACACGGGACATGTTACCAGGTGAACAGTATAAGTGAGGAGAGTGTGTTCCCCTGATGTTTTAATGCACATTGGATGTCACTCGGTGAACAGTATAAGTGAGGAGAGTGTTTTCCCCTGATTCTTTAATACAAACGGGACATGTTACCAGGAGAACAGTATAAGTGAGGAGTGTGTGTTCCCCTGATTGTTTAATACACATGGGACATGTCATCAGGTGAACTCTATAAGTGAGGAGAGTGTGTTCCCCAGATTGTTTAATACACACTGGCCATGTTACCAGGTGAACAGAATAAGTGAGGAGACTGCGTTCCCCTGATGGTTTAATATACACGGGACATGTTACCAGGTGAACAGTATAAGTGAGGAGAGTGTGTTCCCCTGATTCTTTAATACACACAGGACATGTCACCAGGTGAAAAGCATAAGTGAGGAGAGTGTGTTCCCCTGATTGTTTAATATACACGGGACATGTTACCAGGTGAACAGTGCAAGTGAGGAGAGTGTCTTCCCCTGAAGGTTTAATATACATGGGACATGTTACCAGATAAACAGTATAAGTGAGGAGAGTGTGTTCCCCTGATGGTTTAATACAAACGGGACATGTGACCAGATGAACAGTATAAGTGAGGAGAGTGTGTTCCCCAAATGGTTGAATATACAAGGGACATGTTTACCAGGTGAACAATATAAGTGAGGAGAGTGTGTTCCCCTGATTGTTTAATATACACGGGACATGTTACCAAGTGAACAGTGTAAGTGAGGAGAGTGTGTTCCCCTGATTGTTTAATACACACGGTACATGCTACCAGGTGAACAGTATAAGTGAGGAGAGCGTGTTCCCCTGAGGGTTTAACATACATGGGACATGTTTCCAGGTGATTTCTATAAGTGAGGAGAGTGTATTCCCCTGATGGTTTAATACAAACGGGACATGTCACCAGGTGTACAGTATAAGTGAGGAGAGGTGTGTTCCCCTGTATGTTTAATACACACGGGACATGTTACCAGGTGAAAAGTATAAGTGAGGAGAGTGTGTTCCCCTGATGGTTTAATATAAACGGGAAATGTTACCAGGTGAACAGTATAAGTGAGGTGAGTGTGTTCCCCTGATGATTTAATATAAACGATACATGTCACCAGGTGAACAGTATCAGTGAGGTGAGTGTTTTCCCATGATGGATTAATATACACGGGACATGTCACCAGGTCTACAGTATAAGTGTGGAGAGTGTGTTCCCCTGATTGTTTAATACACACGGGACATGTTACCAGGTGAACAGTATAAGTGAGGAGAGTGTGTTCCCCTGATTGTTTAATAGACACGGGACATGTTACCAGGTGAACAGTATAAGTGAGGAGAGTGTGTTCCCCTGATTGTTTAATACGCACAGGACATGTTACCAGGTGAACAGTATAACTGAGGATTGTTTGTTTCCGTGATTGTTTAATATACACGGGACATGTTACCAGGTGAACAGTGTAAGTGAGGAGAGTGTGTTCCCCTGATGGTTTAATATACATGGGAAATGTTACCAGATAAACAGTATAAGTGAGGAGAGTGTGTTCCCCTGATGTTTTAATGCACATTGGACATGTCACTCGGTGAACAGTATAAGTGAGGAGAGTGTTTTCCCCTGATTGTTTAATACACACGGGACATGTTACCAGGAGAACAGTATAAGTGTGGAGTGTGTGTTCCCCTGATTGTTTAATACACATGGGACATGTCATCAGGCGAACTCTATAAGTGAGGAGAGTGTGTTCCCCAGATTGTTTAATACACACAGGCCATGTTACCAGGTGAACAGAATAAGTGAGGAGACTGCGTTCTCCTGATGGTTTAATATACACGGGACATGTTACCAGGTGAACAGTATAAGTGAGGAGAGTGTGTTCCCCTGATTCTTTAATACACACAGGACATGTCACCAGGTGAACAGCATAAGTGAGGAGAGTGTGTTCCCCTGATTGTTTAATATACACGGGACATGTTACCAGATGAACAGTGTACGTGAGGAGAGTGTCTTCCCCTGAAGGTTTAATATACATTGGACATGTTACCAGATAAACAGTATAAGTGAGGAGAGTGTGTTCCCCTGATGGTTTAATACAAACGGGACATGTGACCAGATGAACAGTATAAGTGAGGAGAGTGTGTTCTCCAAATGGTTGAATATACACGGGACATGTTTACCAGGTGAACAATATAAGTGAGGAGAGTGTGTTCCCCTGATTGTTTAATATACACGGGACATGTTACCAAGTGAACAGTGTAAGTGAGGAGAGTGTGTTCCCCTGATTGTTTAATACACACGGTACATGCTACCAGGTGAACAGTATAAGTGAGGAGAGCGTGTTCCCCTGAGGGTTTAATATACATGGGACATGTTACCAGGTGATTTCTATAAGTGAGGAGAGTGTATTCCCCTGATGGTTTAATACAAACGGGACATGTCACCAGTTGTACTGTAGAAGTCAGGAGAGGTGTGTTCCCCTGTATGTTTAATACACACGGGACATGTTACCAGGTGAAAAGTATAAGTGAGGTGAGTGTGTTCCCCTGATGATTTAATATAAACGGGACATGTCACCAGGTGAACAGTATCAGTGAGGTGAGTGTGTTCCCATGATGGTTTAATATACACGGGACATGTCACCAGGTCTACAGTATAAGTGAGGAGAGTGTGTTCCCCTGATTGTTTAATACTCACGGGACATGTTACCAGGTGAACAGTATAAGTGAGGAGAGTGTGTTCCCCTGATTGTTTAATAGACACGGGACATGTTACCAGGTGAACACTATAAGTGAGGAGTGTGTGTTCCCCTGATTGTTTAATAAGCACGGGACATGTCACCAGGTGAACAGTATAACTGAGGAGAGTTTGTTTCCGTGATTGTTTAATATACACGGGACATGTTACCACGTGAACAGTGTAAGTGAGGAGAGTGTGTTCCCCTGATTGTTTAATTTTCATGGGACATGTTACCAGATAAACAGTATAAGTGAGGAGAGTGTGTTCCCCTGATGGTTTACTGCACACGGGACATGTGACCAGATGAACAGTATAAGTGAGGAGAGTGTGTTATTCTAATGGTTGAATATACACGGGACATGTTACCAGGTGAACAGTATAAGTGAGGAGAGTGTGTTCCCCTGATTGTTTAATACACACGGGACATGTTACCAGGTGAACAGTATAAGTGAGGAGAGCGTGTTCCCCTGATTGTTTAATGCACATTGCACATGGTACCAGGAGAACAGTATAGGTTAGGAGAGTGTGTTCCCCTGATTGTTTAATAGACACGGTACATGTTACCAGGTGAACAGTATAAGTGAGGAGAGTGTGTTCCCCTGATTGTTTAATGCACACAGGACATGTTACCAGGTGAACAGTATAAGTGAGGAGAGTGTGTTCCCCTGATGGTTTAATGCACACGGGACATGTGACCAGATGAACAGTATAAGTGAGGAGAGTGTGTTATTCTAATGGTTGAATATACACGGGACATGTTACCAGGTGAACAGTATAAGTGAGGAGAGTGTGTTCCCCTGATTGTTTAATACACACGTGACATGTTACCAGGTGAACAGTATAAGTGAGGAGAGTGTGTTCCCCTGATTGTTTAATGCACATTGGACATGTTACCAGGTGAAAAGTATAAGTGAGGAGAGTGTGTTCCCCTGATGGTTTAATATACACAGGACATGTTACCAGGTGAAATGTCTAAGTGAGGAGAGTATGTTCCCCTGATTGTTTAATGCACACGGGACATGTTACCAGGTGAACAGTTTAGGAGAGCATTGTGAGTACCCCTGATTGTTTAATACACACGGGACATGTTACCAGGTGAACAAAATAAGTGAAGAGAGCGTGTTCCCCTGAGGGTTTAATACAAACGGGACATGTTACCAGTTGAACAGTATAAGTGAGGAGAGTGTGTTCCCCTGATTGTTTATTACACACAAGACATGTTACCAGGTGAACAGTATAAGTGAGGAGAATGTGTTCCCCTGATTGTTTAATACAAACGGGACATGTCACAAGCTGAACAGTAGAAGTGAGGAGAGTGTGTTCCCCTGATTGTTTAATGTACACGGGACATGTTACCTGGTGAACAGTATAAGTGAGGAGAGCGTGTTCCCCTGAGGGTTTAATACACATGGGACATGTTACCAGGTGAAATCTATAAGTGATGAGAGTGTGTTCCACTGATTGTTTAATACAAACGGGACATGTCACCAGCTGAACAGTATAAGTGAGGAGAGTGTGTTCCCATGATTGTTTAATACACACGGGACATGTTACCAGGTGAACAGTATAAGTGAGGAGAGTGTGTTCCACTGATTGTTCAATAGACACAGGACATGTTACCAGGTTAACAGTATAAGTGAGGAGAGTGTGTTCCACTGATTGTTTAATGTACACGGGACATGTTACCAGGTGAACAGTATAAGTGAGGAGAGTGTGTTCCACTGATTGTTTAATGGACACAAGACATGTTACCAGGTGAACAGTATAAGTGAGGAGAGTGTGTTCCCCTGATTTTTTAATACACACGGGACATGTCACCAGGTGAACAGTATAAGTGAGGAGACTGAGTACCCCTGATGGTTTAAGAGACACAGGACATGTTACCAGGTGAACTCTATAAGTGAGGAGAGTGTGTTCCCCTGATTGTTTAATAGACACAGGACATTTGACCAGGTGAACAGTATAAGTGAGGAGAGTGTGTTCTCCTGATTGTTTTATACACACAGGCCATGTCACCAGGTGAACAGTATAAGAGTGGTGACTGTGTTCCCCTGATGGTTTCATACACATGGGACATGTTACCAGGTGAGCTCCATAAGTGAGGAGAGTGTGTTGCACTGATTGTTTAATGTACACAGGACATGTTACCAGATAAACAGTATAAGTGAGGAGAGTGTGTTCCCCTGATGGTTTAATACAAACGGGACATGTGACCAGATGAACAGTATAAGTGAGGAGAGTGTGTTCTCCAAATGGTTGAATATACACGGGACATGTTTACCAGGTGAACAATATAAGTGAGGAGAGTGTGTTCCCCTGATTGTTTAATATACACGGGACATGTTACCAAGTGAACAGTGTAAGTGAGGAGAGTGTGTTCCCCTGATTGTTTAATACACACGGTACATGCTACCAGGTGAACAGTATAAGTGAGGAGAGCGTGTTCCCCTGAGGGTTTAATATACATGGGACATGTTACCAGGTGATTTCTATAAGTGAGGAGAGTGTATTCCCCTGATGGTTTAATACAAACGGGACATGTCACCAGTTGTACTGTAGAAGTCAGGAGAGGTGTGTTCCCCTGTATGTTTAATACACACGGGACATGTTACCAGGTGAAAAGTATAAGTGAGGTGAGTGTGTTCCCCTGATGATTTAATATAAACGGGACATGTCACCAGGTGAACAGTATCAGTGAGGTGAGTGTGTTCCCATGATGGTTTAATATACACGGGACATGTCACCAGGTCTACAGTATAAGTGAGGAGAGTGTGTTCCCCTGATTGTTTAATACTCACGGGACATGTTACCAGGTGAACAGTATAAGTGAGGAGAGTGTGTTCCCCTGATTGTTTAATAGACACGGGACAAGTTACCAGGTGAACACTATAAGTGAGGAGTGTGTGTTCCCCTGATTGTTTAATAAGCACGGGACATGTCACCAGGTGAACAGTATAACTGAGGAGAGTTTGTTTCCGTGATTGTTTAATATACACGGGACATGTTACCACGTGAACAGTGTAAGTGAGGAGAGTGTGTTCCCCTGATTGTTTAATTTTCATGGGACATGTTACCAGATAAACAGTATAAGTGAGGAGAGTGTGTTCCCCTGATGGTTTACTGCACACGGGACATGTGACCAGATGAACAGTATAAGTGAGGAGAGTGTGTTATTCTAATGGTTGAATATACACGGGACATGTTACCAGGTGAACAGTATAAGTGAGGAGAGTGTGTTCCCCTGATTGTTTAATACACACGGGACATGTTACCAGGTGAACAGTATAAGTGAGGAGAGCGTGTTCCCCTGATTGTTTAATGCACATTGCACATGGTACCAGGAGAACAGTATAAGTTAGGAGAGTGTGTTCCCCTGATTGTTTAATAGACACGGTACATGTTACCAGGTGAACAGTATAAGTGAGGAGAGTGTGTTCCCCTGATTGTTTAATGCACACAGGACATGTTACCAGGTGAACAGTATAAGTGAGGAGAGTTTGTTCCCCTGATTGTTTAATATACGCGGGACATGTTACCAGGTGAACAGAATAAGTGAGGAGAGTGTGTTCCCCTGATGGTTTAATGCACACGGGACATGTGACCAGATGAACAGTATAAGTGAGGAGAGTGTGTTATTCTAATGGTTGAATATACACGGGAGATGTTACCAGGTGAACAGTATAAGTGAGGAGAGTGTGTTCCCCTGATTGTTTAATACACACGTGACATGTTACCAGGTGAACAGTATAAGTGAGGAGAGTGTGTTCCCCTGATTGTTTAATGCACATTGGACATGTTACCAGGTGAAAAGTATAAGTGAGGAGAGTGTGTTCCCCTGATGGTTTAATATACACAGGACATGTTACCAGGTGAAATGTCTAAGTGAGGAGAGTATGTTCCCCTGATTGTTTAATGCACACGGGACATGTTACCAGGTGAACAGTTTAGGAGAGCATTGTGAGTACCCCTGATTGTTTAATACACACGGGACATGTTACCAGGTGAACAAAATAAGTGAGGAGAGCGTGTTCCCCTGAGGGTTTAATACAAACGGGACATGTTACCAGTTGAACAGTATAAGTGAGGAGAGTGTGTTCCCCTGATTGTTTATTACACACAAGACATGTTACCAGGTGAACAGTATAAGTGAGGAGAATGTGTTCCCCTGATTGTTTAATACAAACGGGACATGTCACAAGCTGAACAGTAGAAGTGAGGAGAGTGTGTTCCCCTGATTGTTTAATGTACACGGGACATGTTACCTGGTGAACAGTATAAGTGAGGAGAGCGTGTTCCCCTGAGGGTTTAATACACATGGGACATGTTACCAGGTGAAATCTATAAGTGATGAGAGTGTGTTCCACTGATTGTTTAATACAAACGGGACATGTCACCAGCTGAACAGTATAAGTGAGGAGAGTGTGTTCCCATGATTGTTTAATACACACGGGACATGTTACCAGGTGAACAGTATAAGTGAGGAGAGTGTGTTCCACTGATTGTTCAATAGACACAGGACATGTTACCAGGTGAACAGTATAAGTGAGGAGAGTGTGTTCCACTGATTGTTTAATGTACACGGGACATGTTACCAGGTGAACAGTATAAGTGAGGAGAGTGTGTTCCACTGATTGTTTAATGGACACAAGACATGTTACCAGGTGAACAGTATAAGTGAGGAGAGTGTGTTCCCCTGATTTTTTAATACACACGGGACATGTCACCAGGTGAACAGTATAAGTGAGGAGACTGAGTACCCCTGATGGTTTAAGAGACACAGGACATGTTACCAGGTGAACTCTATAAGTGAGGAGAGTGTGTTCCCCTGATTGTTTAATAGACACAGGACATTTGACCAGGTGAACAGTATAAGTGAGGAGAGTGTGTTCTCCTGATTGTTTTATACACACAGGCCATGTCACCAGGTGAACAGTATAAGAGTGGTGACTGTGTTCCCCTGATGGTTTCATACACATGGGACATGTTACCAGGTGAGCTCCATAAGTGAGGAGAGTGTGTTGCACTGATTGTTTAATGTACACAGGACATGTTACCAGATGAAGAGTAGAAGTGTGGAGAGAGTGTTCCCGTGATGGTTTAATATACATGGGACATGTTACCAGGTGAACATTATACGTGAGGAGAGTGAGTTCCCGTGATGGTTTAATATACACGGGACATGTTACCAGGTAAACAGTATAAGTGAGGAGAGAGTGTTCCCCTGATTGTTTAATACACCGAGGACATGTTACCAGGTGAACAGCATAAGTGAGGAGAGTGTGTTCCCCTGATGGTTTAATACAGACGGGACATGTTACCAGGTGAACAGTATAGGTGAGGAGAATGTGTTCCCCTGATGGTTTAATGCACACGGGACATGTTACCAGGTGAACAGTATAATTGAGGAGAGTGTGTTCCCCTGAGGGTTTAATACAGACGGGACATGTCACCAGGTGAACAGTATAAGTGAGGAGAGTGTGTTCCCCTGATTGTTTAATAAATATGGGACATGTTACCAGGTGAACTCTATAAGTGAGGAGAGTGTGTTCCACTGATGGCTTAATATACACGGGACATGTCAACAGGTGAACCGTATAAGTGTGGAGAGTGTGTTCCCCTGATGGTTTAATACACACGGGACATGTTCCCAGGTGAACATTATAAGTGTGGAGAGTGTGTTCCCCTGATGGTTTAATACAGACGGGGCATGTTACTAGGTGATCAGTATAATTGAGGAGAGTGTGTTCCCCTGAGGGTTTAATACACACGGGACATGTCACCAGGTGAACAGTATAAGTGAGGAGAGTGTGTTCCACTGATTGTTCAATAGACACAGGACATGTTACCAGGTGAACAGTATAAATGAGGAGAGTGTGTTCCACTGATTGTTTAATGTACACGGGACATGTTACCAGGTGAACAGTATAAGTGAGGAGAGTGTGTTCCCCTGATGGTTTAATACACACGGGACATGTTACCAGGTGAACAGTATAAGTGAGGAGCGTGTGTTCCCCTGATTGTTTAATAAATATGGGACATGTTACCAGGTGAACTCTATAAGTGAGGAGAGTGTGTTCCACTGATGGCTTAATATACACGGGATATGTCAACAGGTGAACCGTATAAGTGTGGAGAGTGTGTTCCCCTGATGGTTTAATACGCACGGGACATGTTCCCAGGTGAACATTATAAGTGTAGAGAGTGTGTTCCCCTGATGGTTTAATACAGACGGGACATGTTACCAGGTGATCAGTATAATTGAGGAGAGTGTGTTCCCCTGAGGGTTTAATACACACGGGACATGTTACCAGGTGAACATTATAAGTGAGGAGAGTGCGTTCCCCTGATGGCTTAATATACACGGGACATGTCACCAGGTGAACTCTATAAGTGAGGAGAGTGTGTTCCCCTAAGGGTTTAATATACATGGGACATGTTACCAGGTGAACTCGATAAGTGAGGAGACTGTCTTCCCCTGATGGTTTAATACAAATGGGACATGTTACCAGGTGAGCAGTACAAGGGAGGAGAGTGTGTTCCCCTGATTGTTTAATACACACAGGACATGTTACCAGGTGAACAGTGTAAGTGAGGAGAGTGTGCTCCCCTAATTGTTTGATGCACACGGTACATGTAACCAGGTGAACTCTATACGTGTGGAGAGTGTGTCCCCCTGATGGTTTAACATACACAGGACATGTCACCAGTTGAACTCTATAAGTGAGGAGAGTGTGTCCCCCAAATGGTTTAACATACACGGGACATGTTACCAGGTGAACGGTATAAGTGAGGAGAGTGTGTTCCCCTGATGATTTTATATACATGGGACATGTCACCAGGTGAACTCTATAAGTGAGGAGAGTGTGTCCCCCTGAGGGTTTAACATACACGGGACATGTTACCAGATGAACGGTATAAGTGAGGAGAGTGAGTTCCCCTGATGATTTTATATACATGGGACATGTCACCAGGTGAACAATATAAGTGAGGAGAATGTGCTCCCCTGATTGTTTAATATACATGGGACATGTTACCAGGTGAACAGTGTAAGTGAGGCGAGTGTGTTCCCCTGATGGTTTTATATACACGGGACATGTCACCAGGTGAACAGTATAAGTGAGGAGAGTGTGTTCCCCTGATGGTTTAATACACACGGGACATGTTACCAGATGAACATGATCAGTGAGGAGAGTGTGTTCCCCTGATGGTTTAATACAGACGGGTCATGTTACCAGGTGAACATTATAAGTGTGGAGAGTGTGTTCCTCTGATCGTTTAATACAGACGGGACATGTTACCAGGTGATCAGTATAATTGAGGAGAGTGTGTTCCCCTCAGGGTTTAATACACACGGGCCATGTTACCAGGTGAACATTATAAGTGAGGAGAGTATGTTCCCCTGATGGCTTAATATACACGGGACATGTCACCAGGTGAACTCTATAAGTGAGGAGAGTGTGTTCCCCTAAGGGTTTAATATACATGGGACATGTTACCAGGTGAACTCGATAAGTGAGGAGACTATCTTCCCCTGATGGTTTAATACAAATGGGACATGTTACCAGGTGAGCAGTACAAGGGAGGAGAGTGTGTTCCCCTGATTGTTTAATACACACAGGACATGTTACCAGGTGAACAGTGTAAGTGAGGAGAGTGTGCTCCCCTGATTGTTTGATGCTCACGGTACATGTAACCAGGTGAACTCTATAAGAGTGGAGAGTGTGTCCCACTGATGGTTTAACATACACGAGACATGTCACCAGTTGAACTCTATAAGTGAGGAGAGTGTGTCCCCCTGATGGTTTAACATACACGGGACATGTTACGAGGTGAACGGTATAAGTGACGAGAGTGTGTTCCCCTGATGATTTTGTATACATGGGACATGTCACCAGGTGAACTCTATAAGTGAGGAGAGTGTGTCCCCCTGAGGGTTTAACATACACGGGACATGTTACCAGATGAACGGTATAAGTGAGGAGAGTGTGTTCCCCTGATGATTTTATATACATGGGACATGTCACCAGGTGAACAATATAAGTTAGGAAAGTGTGCTCCCCTGATTGTTTATTACACACAAGACATGTTACCAGGTGAACAGTATAAGTGAGGAGAACGTGTTCCCCTGATTGTTTAATATACATGGGACATGTTACCAGGTGAACAGTGTAAGTGAGGCGAGTGTGTTCCCCTGATGGTTTTATATACACGGGACATGTCACCAGGTGAACAGTATAAGTGAGGAGAGTGTGTTCCCCTGATGGTTTAATACACACGGGACATGTTACCAGATGAACATGATCAGTGAGGAGAGTGTGTTCCCCTGATGGTTTAATACAGACGGGTCATGTTACCAGGTGAGCATTATAAGTGTGGAGAGTGTGTTCCCCTGATGGTTTAATAATGACGGGACATGTTACCAGGTGAACAGTATAAGTGTGGAGAGTGTGTTCCCCTGATGGTTTAATACACACGGGATATGTTAACGTGTGAACTCTTTAAGAGAGGAGAGTATGTTCCCCTGATGGTTTAATACACACGGGACATGTTACCAGGTGAACAGTATAAGTGTGGAGAGTGTGTTCCCCTGATGGTTTAATACACACGGGATATGTTAACGTGTGAACTCTTTAAGAGAGGAGAGTATGTTCCCCTGATTGTTTAATGCACACGGGACATGTTACCAGGTGAACAGTATAAGTGAGGAGAGTGTGTTCCCCTGATGATTTTATATACGCGGGACAAGTCGCAAGTTGAACAGTTTCAGTGAGGTGAGTGTGTTCCGCTGAAGGTTTCACATAGACGGGACATGTCACCAGGTGAACAGTATAAGGGAGGAGAGTGTGTTCCCCTGATTGTTTAACACACACGTGACATGTCACCAGGTGAACTCCATAGTGAGGAGAGTCTGTTCCCTTGATGGTTTAACTTACACGGGACATGTTACAAGGTGAACAAAATAAGTGAGCAGAGTCTGTTCCACTGATGGTTTTAGAAACACTGGACATGTTAGCAGGTGAAGAGAAGAAGTGTGGAGAGAGTGTTCCCGTGATGGTTTAATATACACGGGACATGTTACCAGTTGAACATTATAAGTGAGGAGAGTGTGTTCCCGTGATGGTTTAATATACACGGGACATGTTACCAGGTAAACAGTATAAGTGAGGAGAGTGTGTTCCCCTGATTGCTTAATACATAGAGGACATGTTACCAGGTGTACAGTATAAGTGAGGAGAGTGCGTTCCCCTGATTGTTTAATTCATACGGGACATGTTACCAGGAGAACAGTATAAGTGTGGAGAGTGTGTTCCCCTGATGGTTTAATACGCACGGGACATGTTCCCAGGTGAACATTATAAGTGTGGAGAGTGTGTTCCCCTGAGGGTTTAATATACATGGGACATGTCACCAAGTGAACAGTATAATTGAGGAGAGTGTTTTCCCTTGATTGTTTCATACACACGGGACATGTTACCTGGAGAACATTATAAGTGAGGAGAGTGTGTTCCACTGATGGCTTAATATACACGGGACATGTCACCAGGTGAACTCTATAAGTGTGGAGAGTGTGTTCCTCTGATGGTTTAATACACACGGCACATGTTACCAGGTGAACAGTATAAGTGAGGAGAGTGTGTTCCCCTGATGGGTTAATATACACAGGACATGTTACCAGGTGAGCAGTATAAGTGAGGAGAGTGTGTTCCCCTGATTGTTTAATACACAAAGGACAGGTTACCAGGTGAACAGTATAAGTGAGCAGAGTGTGTTCCCCTGAGGGTTTAATATACATGGGACATGTTACAAGATGAACTCGATAAGTGAGGAGAGTGTCTTCCCCTGATGGTTTAATACAAACGGGACATGTTACCAAATGAACAGTATAAGTGAGGAGAGTGTGTTCCCCTGATTGTTGGATGCACACGGTCCATGTAACCAGGTAAACAGTATAAGTAAGGAGAATGTGTTCCCTTGATGGTTTAATATACACGGGACATGCAACCAGGTGAACAGTATAAGTGAGGATAGTGTGTTCCCTTGAATGTTTAATATACACAGGACATGTCACCAGGTGAACAACAGAAGTGAGGAGCGTGTGTTCCCCTGATTGTTTAATACACACGGGACATGTTGCCAGGTGAACTCTATAAGTGAGGAAAGTGTGTTCCACTGATGGCTTCATATACACGGGACATGTTACCAGGTGAACATTATAAGTGTGGAGAGTGTGTTTCCCTGATGGTTTATTACAGACGGGACATGTTACCAGGTGAACAGTCTTAGTGTGGAGTATGTGTTCCCCTGATGGTATAATACACACGGGACATGTTACCTGGTGAACTCTTTAAGTGAGGAGAGTATGTTCCCCTGATGGTTTAATACACATGGGACATGTTACCAGGTGAACATTATAAGTGTGGAGAGTGTGTTCCCCTGATGGCTTAATATACACGGGACTTGTCACCAGTTGAATATTATAAGTGTGGAGAGTGTGTTTCCCTGATGGTTTTATACAGACGGGACAGGTTACCAGGTGAAAAGTATAATTGAGGAGAGTGTGTTCCCCTGAGGGTTTAATATACACACGGGACATGTTACCAGGTGAACAGTATAAGTGAGGAGAGTGTGTTCCCCTGATGGTTTAATACACACGGGACATGTTACCAGATGAACATTATAAGTCTGGAGAGTGTGTTCCCCTGATTGTTTAATACAGAAGGGACATGTTACCAGGTGAACATTATAAGTGTGGAGAGTGTGTTCCCCTGATGGTTTAATACACACGGGGCATGTTACCAGGTGAACTCTTGAAGTGAGGAGAGTATGTTCCCCTGATCGTTTAATACCCACGGGACATTTTAACAGGTGAACATTATAAGTGTGGAGAGTGTGTTCTCCTGATGTTTTAATACAGACGGGACATGTTACCAGGTGAAAAGTATAATTGAGGAGAGTGTGTTCCCCTGAGGGTTTAATATACATGGGACATGTCACCAGGTGAACAGGATAAGTGAGGAGAGTGTGTTCCCCTGATGGTTTAATACACACGGGACATGTTACCTGGTGAACAGTATAAGTGAGGAGAGTGTGTTCCCCTGATGCTTTAATAAACACGGGACATGTTACCAGGTGAACAGTATAAGTGAGGAGAGTGAGTTCCACAAATGGTTGAATATACACGGGACATGTTACCAGGTGAACCGCATAAGTGAGGAGAGTGTGTTCCCCTGATTGTTTAATACACACGGGACATGTTACCAGGTGAACAGTATAAGTGAGGAGAGTGTGCTCCCTTGATGGTTTAACATACACGGGACATGTCACCAGGTGAACTCCATAAGTGAGGAGAGTGTGTCCCCCTGATGGTTTAACATACAAGGGACATGTTACCAGTTGAACAGTATAAGTGAGCAGAGTGTGTTCCCCTGATTGTTTAATACACACGGGACATGTTACCAGGTGAACAGTGTAAGTGAGGAGAGTGTGTTCCCCTGATGGTTTAATACACACGGGACATGTTACCAGGTGAACAGTATAAGTGAGGAGAGTGTGTTCCCCTGATGGGTTAATATACACAGGACATGTTACCAGGTGAGCAGTATAAGTGAAGAGAGTGTGTTTCGCTGATTGTTTAATACACACAGGACATGTTACCAGGTGAACAGTATAAGTGAGCACAGTGTGTTCCCCTGAGGGTTCAATATACATGGGACATGTTACCAGGTGAACTCGATAATTGAGGAGAGTATGTTCCCCTTATGGTTTAATACAAACGGGACATGTTACCAGGTAAACAGTATAAGTGAGAAGAGTGTGTTCCCCTGATTGTTTGATGCACACGGTACATGTAACCAGGTGAACAGTATAAGTAAGGAGAGTGTGTTCCCTTGATGGTTTAATATACGCAGGACATGTAACCAGGTGAACAGTATAAGTGAGGATAGTGTGTTCCCTTGATGGTTTAATATACACAGGACATGTCACCAGGTGAACTCTATAAGTGAGGAGAGTGTGTCCCCCTGATGGTTTAACATACACGGGACATGTTACCAGGTGAACGGTATAAGTGAGGAGAGTGTGTTCCCCTGATGATTTTATATACTCGGGACATATCACCAGGTGAACAGTTTAAGTGAGGAGAGTGTGTTCCCCTGATGGTTTAACATACACGGGACATGTCACCTGGTGAACTCTATAAGTGAAGAGAGTGTGTCCCCCTGATGGTTTAACATACACGGGACATGTTACCAGGTGAACTCTATAAGTGAGGAAAGTGTGTTCCACTGATGGCTTAATATACACAGGACGTGTTACCAGGTGAACATTATAAGTGTGGAGAGTGTGTTCCCCTGATGGTTTAATACACACGGGACGTGTTACCAGGTGAACTCTGTAAGTCAGGAAAGTGTGTTCCCCTGATGGTTTAATACAGACGGGACATGTTACCAGGTGAACAGTATAAGTGTGGAGAATGTGTTCCCCTGATGGTTTAATACACACGGGACATGTTACCAGGTGAACTCTTTAAGTGAGGAGAGTTTGTTCCCCTGATGGTTTTATACAGACGGGACAGGTTACCAGGTGAAAAGTATAATTGAGGAGAGTGTGTTCCCCTGAGGGTTTAATATACATGGGACATGTTACCAGGTGAAAAGTATAAGTGAGGAGAGTGTGTTCCCCTGATGGTTTAATACACACGGGACATGTTACCAGATGAACAGTCTTAGTGAGGAGAGTGTGTTCCCCTGATGGTTTAATACACACGGGACATGTTACCAGATGAACATTATAAGTGAGGAGAGTGTGTTCCACTGATGGTTTAATACAGACGGGACATGTTACCAGATGAACATTATAAGTGTGGAGAGTGTGTTCCCATGATGGCTTAATATACACGGGACTTGTCACCAGGTGAATATTAAAAGTGTGGAGAGTGTGTTTCCCTGATGGTTTTATACAGACGGGACAGGTTACCAGGTGAAAAGTATGATTGAGGAGAGTGTGTTCCCCTGAGGGTTTAATATACACACGGGACATGTTACCAGGTGAACAGTATAAGTGAGGAGAATGTGTTCCCCTGATGGTTTAATACACACGGGACATGTTACCAGATGAACATTATAAGTCTGGAGAGTGTGTTCCCCTGATTGTTTAATACAGAAGGGACATGTTACCAGGTGAACATTATAAGTGTGGAGAGTGTGTTCCCCTGATGGCTTAATACACACGGGGCATGTTACCAGGTGAACTCTTGAAGTGAGGAGAGTATGTTCCCCTGATCGTTTAATACCCACGGGACATGTTATCAGGTGAACATTATAAGTGTGGAGAGTGTGTTCTCCTCATGGTTTAATACAGACGGGACATGTTACCAGGTGAAAAGTATAATTGAGGAGAGTGTGTTCCCCTGAGGGTTTAATATACATGGGACATTTCACAAGGTGAACAGGATAAGTGAGCAGAGTGTGTTCCCCTGATGGTTTAATACACACGGGACATGTTACCTGGTGAACAGTATAAGTGAGGAGAGTGTGTTCCCCTGATGCTTTAATAAACACGGGACATGTTACCAGGTGAACAGTATAAGTGAGGAGAGTGAGTTCCACTAATGGTTGAATATACACGGGACATGTTACCAGGTGAACCGCATAAGTGAGGAGAGTGCGTTCCCCTGATGGTTTAATGCACAGTTGACATGTTAACAGGTGAACAGTATCAGTGAGGAGAGTGTGTTCCCCTGATTGTTTAATGCACAGTTGACATGTTCCCAGGTGAACAGTATAAGTGAGGAGTGTGTGTTCCCCTGATTGTTTAATATACACAGGACATGTTACCAGGTGAACAGTATAAGTGAGGAGAGTGTGTTCCCCTGATTGTTTAATACACACAGGACAAGTTACCAGGTGAACAGTATAAGTGAGGAGTGTGTGTTCCCCTGATTGTTTAATATACACAGGACATGTTACCAGGAGAACAGGATAAGTGAGGAGAGTGTGTTCCCCTGATGGTTTAATACACACTGGACATGTTACCAGGTGAACAGTGTAAGTGATGAGAGTGTTTTCCCCTGATTGTTTATGCACAGTTGACATGTTACCAGGTGAACAGTATAAGTGAGGAGAGTGTGTTCCCCTGATTGTTTAATGCACAGTTGACATGTTACCAGATGAACAGTAAAAGTGAGGAGAGTGTTTTCCCCTGATTGCTTAATGCACAGTTGACATGTTACCAGGTGAACAGTATAAGTGAGCAGAGTGTGTTCCCCTGATTGTTTGATATACACAGGACATGTTACCAGGTGAACAGTATAAGTGAGGAGAGTGTGTTCCCCTGATAGTTTAATATACACGGACATGTTACCAGGTGAACAGTATAAGTGAGGAGAGTGTGTTCCCCTGATTGTTTAATGCACAGTTTACATGTTATCAGATGAACTGTATAAGTGAGGAGAGAATGTTCATCTGATGGTTTAATACTCGCGGGACATGTAACAAGGTGAACAGTATAAGTGCGGGGAGTGTGTTCCTCTGATTGTTTAATGCACACAGGACATGTTACCAGGTGAACGTTATAAGTGAGGAGCGTGTGTTCACCTGATTGTTAAATACACGGGCATGTTACCTGGTGAACAGTATAAGTGAGGAGAGTGTGTTCCCCTGATAGTTTAATATACACGGACATGTTACCAGGTGAACAGTATAAGTGAGGAGAGTGTGTTCCCCTGATTGTTTAATATACACAGGACATGTTACCAGGTGAACAGTATAGGTGAGGAGAGTGTGCTCCCATGATTGTTGAATATACACGGGAGATGTTACCAGGTGAACAGTATAAGTGAGGAGAGTGTGTTCCCCTGATTGTTTAATGCACAGCTGACATGTTACCAGGTGATCAGTATAAGTGAGAAGAGTGTGTTCCCCTGATGGTTAAATATACACGGGACATGTCAACAGGTGAACAGTATAAGTGAGGAGAGTGTGTTCCCCTGATGGTTTAATACTGACGGGACATGACACCAGTTGAACAGCATAAGTGAGGAGAGTGTGTTCCCCTGAATATTTTAATGTGCACGGGACATGTTACCAGGTGAACAGGAGAAGTGAGGAGATTGTGTTCCCCTGATGGTTCAATATACACGGGACATGTCACCAGGTGAACAGTATAAGTGAGGAGAGTGTGTTCCCCTGATGGTTTAATTCTGACGGGACATGTCACCAGTTGAATAGTATAAGTGAGGCGAGTGTGTTCCCATGATGGTTTAATATACACGGGACATGTTACCAGGTGAACAGTATAAGTGAGGAGATTGTGTTCCCATGATGGTTTAATATACACGGGACATGTTACCAGGTGAACAGCATATGTGAGGAGAGTGTGTTCCTCTGATTGTTTAATGCACAGTTGACATGTTACCAGGTGAACAGTATAAGTGAGGGGAGTGTGTTCCCCTGATGGTTTAATGCACAGTTGACATGTTAACAGGTGAACAGTATCAGTGAGGAGAGTGTGTTCCCCTGATTGTTTAATGCACAGTTGACATGTTCCCAGGTGAACAGTATAAGTGAGGAGTGTGTGTTCCCCTGATTGTTTAATATACACAGGACATGTTACCAGGTGAACAGGATAAGTGAGGAGAGTGTGTTCCCCTGATTGTTTAATACACACAGGACAAGTTACCAGGTGAACAGTATAAGTGAGGAGAGTGTGTTCCCCTGATTGTTTAATATACACAGGACATGTTACCAGGAGAACAGGATAAGTGAGGAGAGTGTGTTCCCCTGATGGTTTAATACACACTGGACATGTTACCAGGTGAACAGTGTAAGTGATGAGAGTGTGTTCCCCTGATTGTTTATGCACAGTTGACATGTTACCAGGTGAACAGTATAAGTGAGGAGAGTGTGTTCCCCTGATTGTTTAATGCGCAGTTGACATGTTACCAGATGAACAGTAAAAGTGAGGAGAGTGTTTTCCCCTGATTGCTTAATGCAAAGTTGACATGTTACCAGGTGAACAGTATAAGTGAGCAGAGTGTGTTCCCCTGATTGTTTGATATACACAGGACATGTTACCAGGTGAACAGTATAGGTGAGGAGAGTGTGTTCCCCTGATAGTTTAATATACACGGACATGTTACCAGGTGAACAGTATAAGTGAGGAGAGTGTGTTCCCCTGATTGTTTAATGCACAGTTTACATGTTACCAGATGAACAGTATAAGTGAGGAGAGTGTGTTCCCCTGATGGTTTAATACACACAGGACATGTTACCAGGTGAACAGTATAGGTGAGGAGAGTGTGCTCCCATGATTGTTTAATATACACGGGAGATGTTACCAGGTGAACAGTATAAGAGAGGAGAGTGTGTTCCCCTGATTGTTTAATGCACAGCTGACATGTTACCAGGTGATCAGTATAAGTGAGAAGAGTGTGTTCCCCTGATGGTTTAATATACACGGGACATGTCAACAGGTGAACAGTATAAGTGAGGAGAGTGTGTTCCCCTGATGGTTTAATACTGACGGGACATGTCACCAGTTGAACAGCATAAGTGAGGAGAGTGTGTTCCCCTGAATATTTTAATGTGCACGGGACATGTTACCAGGTGAACAGGAGAAGTGAGGAGATTGTGTTCCCCTGATGGTTCAATATACACGGGACATGTCACCAGGTGAACAGTATAAGTGAGGAGAGTGTGTTCCCCTGATGGTTTAATTCTGACGGGACATGTCACCAGTTGAATAGTATAAGTGAGGCGAGTGTGTTCCCATGATGGTTTAATCTCCACGGGACATGTTACCAGGTGAACAGTATAAGTGAGGAGATTGTGTTCCCATGATGGTTTAATATACACGGGACATGTTACCAGGTGAACAGCATATGTGAGGAGAGTGTGTTCCTCTGATTGTTTAATGCACAGTTGACATGTTACCAGGTGAACAGTATAAGTGAGGAGAGTGTGTTCCCCTGATGGTTTAATGCACAGTTGACATGTTAACAGGTGAACAGTATCAGTGAGGAGAGTGTGTTCCCCTGATTGTTTAATATACACAGGACATGTTACCAGGAGAACAGGATAAGTGAGGAGAGTGTGTTCCCCTGATGGTTTAATACACACTGGACATGTTACCAGGTGTACAGTGTAAGTGATGAGAGTGTGTTCCCCTGATTGTTTATGCACAGTTGACATGTTACCAGGTGAACAGTATAAGTGAGGAGAGTGTGTTCCCCTGATTGTTTAATGCACAGTTGACATGTTACCAGATGAACAGTATAAGTGAGGAGAGTGTTTTCCCCTGATGGCTTAATGCACAGTTGACATGTTACCAGGTGAACAGTATAAGTGAGCAGACTGTGTTCCCCTGATTGTTTGATATACACAGGACATGTTACCAGGTGAACAGTATAAGTGAGGAGAGTGTGTTCCCCTGATCGTTTAATATACACAGGACATGTTACCAGGAGAAAAGTATAAGTGAGGAGAGTGTGTTCCCCTGATGTTTTAATACACACAGGACATGTTACCAGGTTAACAGTATAAGTGAGGAGAGTGTGTTCCCCTGATTGTTTAATGCAAAGTTGACATGTTACCAGTTGAACAGTATAAGTGAGGAGCGTGTGTTCACCTGATTGTTTAATATACACGGGACATGTTACCAGGTGAACACTATAAGTGAGGAGAGTGTGTTCCTCTGATTGTTTACTGCAGACAGCACATGTTACCAGGTGAACATTATAAGTGAGGAGCGTGTGTTCACCTGATTGTTTAACGTACACGGGACATGTTACCAGGTGAACAGTATAAGTGAGGAGAGTTTGTTCCCCTGATAGTTTAATATACACGGGACATGTTACCAGGTGAACAGTATAATTGAGGAGAGTGTGTTCCCCTGATTGTTTAATGCACAGTTGACATGTTACCAGGTGAACAGTATAACTGAGGAGAGTGTGTTCCCCTGATGTTTTAATATGCACGGGACATGTCACCAGGTGAACAGTATAAGTGAGGTGAGTGTGTTCCACTGATGGTGTAATACTGACGGGACATGTCACCAGTTGAACAGCATAAGTGAGGAGAGTGTGTTCCCCTGAATATTTTAATATGGACGGGACATGTTACCAGGTGAACAGTATAAGTGAGGAGATTGTGTTCCCCTGATGGTTTAATATACACTGGACATGTTACCAAGTGAACAGTATAAGTGAGGAGAGTATGTTCCCCTGATTGTTTAATACACACAGGACATGTTACCAGGTGAACAGTATAAGTGAGGAGAGTGTGTTCCCCTGATTGTTTAATACACACAGGACATGTTACCAGGTGAACAGTATAAGTGAGGAGATTGTGTTCCCCTGATGGTTTAATATACACTGGACATGTTACCAGGTGAACAGTATAAGTGAGGAGAGTGTGTTCCTCTGATTGTTTAATGCAGACAGCACATGTTACCAGGTGAACATTATAAGTGAGGAGCGTGTGTTCACCAGATTGTTTGATATACACGGGACATGTTACCAGGTGAACAGTATAAGTGAGGAGAGTTTGTTCCCCTGATTGTTTAACGTACACGGGACATGTTACCAGGTGAACAGTATAAGAAAAAAAAAAGAAAAAAGATAATTACAGCACAGGAACAGACCCTTCGGCCCTCCAAGCCTGCGCCGATCCAGATCCTCTCTCTAAATATGTCGCCTATTTTCTAAGCTTCTGTATCTCTTTTCTTCCTGCCCATTCATGTATCTGTCTAGATACATCTTAAAAGACTCCATCGTGCCCGCATCTACCACCTCCGCTGGCAATGCGTTCCAGGTGCCCACCACCCTCTGCGTAAAGAACTTTCCACGCATATCCCCCCTAAACTTTTCGCCTTTCACTTTGAACTCGTGTCCTCTAGTAATTGAAACCCCCACTCTGGGAAAAAGCTTCTTGCTATCCACCCTGTCTATACCTCTCATGATTTTGCACACCTCAATCAGGTCCCCCCTCAACCTCCGTCTTTCTAATGAAAATAATCCTAATCTACTCAACCTTTCTTCATAGCTAGCGCCCTCCATACCAGGCAACATCCTGGTGAACCTCCTCTGCACCCTTTCCAAAGCATCCACATCCTTTTGATAATGTGGCGACCAGAACTGTACGCAGTATTCCAAATGTGGCCGAACCAAAGTCCTATACAACTGTAACATGACCTGCCAACTCTTGTACTCAATGCCCCGTCCGATGAAGGAAAGCATGCCGTATGCCTTCTTGACCACTCTATTTACCTGCGTTGCCACCTTCAGGGAACAGTGGACCTGAACACCCAAATCTCTCTGGACATCAATTTTCCCCAGGACTTTTCCATTTACTGTATAGTTCACTCTTGAATTGGATCTTCCAAAATGCATCACCTCGCATTTGCCCTGATTGAACTCCATCTGCCATTTCTCTGCCCAACTCTCCAATCGATCTATATTCTGCTGTATTCTCTGACAGTCCCCTTCACTATCTGCTACTCCACCAATCTTAGTGTCGTCTGCAAATTTGCTAATCAGTCCACCTATACTTTCCTCCAAAGCATTAATGTATATCACAAACAACAGTGGTCCCAGCACGGGTCCCTGTGGAACACCACTGGTCACACGTCTCCATTTTGAGAAACTCCCTTCTACTGCTACTCTCTGTCTCCTGTTGCCCAGCCAGTTCTTTATCCATCTAGCTAGTACACCTTGGACCCCAAGCGCCTTCACTTTCTCCATCAGCCTACCATGGGGAACCTTATCAAACGCCTTACTGAAGTCCATGTATATGACATCGACAGCCCTTCCGTCATCAATCAACTTTGTCACTTCCTCAAAGAATTCTATTAAGTTGGTAAGACATGACCTTCCCTGCACAAAACCATGTTGCCTATCACTGATGAGCCCATTTTCTTCCAAATGGGAATAGATCCTATCCCTCAGTATCTTCTCCAGCAGCTTCCCTACCACTGACGTCAGGCTCACCGGTCTATAATTACCTGGATTATCCCTGCTACCCTTCTTAAACAAGGGGACAACATTAGCAATTCTCCAGTCCTCCGGGACCTCACCCGTGTTTAAGGATGCTGCAAAGATATCTGTTAAGGCCCCAGCTATTTCCTCTCTCGCTTCCCTCAGTAACCTGGGATAGATCCCATCCGGACCTTGGGACTTGTCCACCTTAATGCCCTTTAGAATACCCAACACTTCCTCCCTCCTTATGCCGACTTGACCTAGAGTAATCAAACATCTGTTCCTAACCTCAACATCCGTCATGTCCCTCTCCTCGGTGAATACCGATGCAAAGTACTCGTTTAGAATCTCACCCATTTTCTCTGAGTCCAAGCATAACATTCCTCCTTTGTCCTTGAGTGGGCCAATCCTTTCTCTAGTTACCCTCTTTCTCCTTATATATGAATAAAAGGCTTTGGGATTTTCCTTAACCCTGTTTGCTAAAGATATTTCATGACCCCTTTTAGCCCTCTTAATTCCTCGTTTCAGATTGGTCCTACATTCCCGATATTCTTTCAAAGCTTCGTCTTTCATCAGCCGCCTAGACCTTATGTATGCTTCCTTTTTCCTCTTAGCTAGTCTCACAATTTCACCTGTCATCCATGGTTCCCTAATCTTGCCATTTCTATCCCTCATTTTCACAGGAACATGTCTCTCCTGCACGCTAATCAACCTCTCTTTAAAAGCCTCCCACATATCACATGTGGATTTACCTTCAAACAGCATCTCCCAATCTACATTTCCCAGCTCCTGCCGAATTTTGGTATAGTTGGCCTTCCCCCAATTTAGCACTCTTCCTTTAGGACCACTCTCGTCTTTGTCCATGAGTATTTTAAAGCTTACGGAATTGTGTTATCACTTGTGATAAGTGAGGAGAGTGTGTTCCACTGATAGCTTAATATACACGGGACATGTTACCAGGTGAACAGTATAATTGAGGAGAGTGTGTTCCCATGATTGATCAATATACACGGGACATGTTACCAGGTGAACAGTATAACTGAGGAGAGTGTGTTCCCCTGATGTTTTAATATGCACGGGACATGTCACCAGGTGAACAGTATAAGTGAGGATGTGTGTGTTCCACTGATGGTTTAATACTGACGGGACATTTCACCAGTTGAACAGCATAATTGAGGAGAGTGTGTTCCCCTGAATATTTTAATATGGACGGGACATGTTACCAGGTGAACAGTATAAGTGAGGAGAGTATGTTCCCCTGATTGTTTAATATACACAGGACATGTTACCAGGTGAACAGTATAAGTGAGGAGAGTGTGTTCCACTGATTGATTAATATACACAGGACATGTTACCAGGAGAACAGTATAAGTGAGGAGAGTGTGTTCCCCTGATGGTTTAATACACACAGGACATGTTACCAGGTGAAGAGTGTAAGTGAGGAGAGTGTGGTCCCCTGATTGTTTAATGCACAGTTGACATGTTACCAGGTGAACAGTATAAGTGAGGAGAGTGTGTTCCCCTGATTGTTTAATGCACAGTTGACATGTTACCAGGTGAACAGTATAAGTGAGGAGCGTGTGTTCCCCTGATTGCTTAATGCACAGTTGACATGTTACCAGGTGAACATTATAAGTGAGGAGTGTGTGTTCCCCTGATTGTTTAATATACACAGGACATGTTACAAGGTGAACAGTATAAGTGAGGAGAGTGTGTTCCCCTGATTGTTTAATATACACAGGACATGTTACCAGGTGAACAGTATAAGTGAGGAGTGTGTGTTCCCCTGTTGGTTTAATACACACGGGATATGTTACCAGTTGAACAGTATAAGTGAGGAGAGTGTGTTCCCCTGATGGTTCAATATGCACGGGACATGGCACCTGGTGAACAGTCTAAGTGAGGAGAGTGTGTTCCCCTGATGGTTTAATATACAGGGGACATGTTACCAGGTGAACAGTATATGTGAGGAGAGTGTGTTCCCCTGATGGTTTAATACACACAGGACATGTAACCAGGTTAACAGTATAAGTGAGGAGAATGTTTTCCCTTGAAGGTTTAATATACACGGGACATGTCACCAGGTGAACAGTATAAGTGAGGAGAGTGTGTTCCCCTGATTGTTAAATATACACGGGCCATGTTACCAGGTAAACAGTATAAGTGATGAGAGTGTGTTCCCCGGATTGTTAAATATACACGGGACATGTCACCAGGTGAACAGTATAATTAGGGAGAGTGTGTTCCCCCGATGGTTTAATACGCACGGGACATGTTACCAGGTGAACAGTATAAGTTACGAGAGTGCGTTCCCCTGATGGTTTAATACACACAGGACATGTTACCAGGTGAACTGTATAAGTGAGGAGAGAATGTTCATCTGATGGTTTAATACTCGCGGGACATGTAACCAGGTGAACAGTATAAGTGCGGAGAGTGTGTTCCTCTGATTGTTTAATGCATACAGGACATGTCACCAGGTGAACGTTATAAGTGAGGAGCGTGTGTTCACCTGATTGTTTAATATACACGGGACATGTTACCTGGTGAACAGTATAAGTGAGGAGAGTGTGTTCCCCTGATAGTTTAATATGCACTGAACATGTTACCAGGTGAACAGTATAGGTGAGGAGAGTGTGTTCCCCTGATATTTTAATATACACGGACATGTTACCAGGTGAACTGTATAAGTGAGGAGAGTGTGTTCCCATGATTGTTTAATATACACGGGACATGTTAGTCGGTGAACAGTATAAGTGAGGAGAGTGTGTTCCCCTGATTGTTTAATGCACAGTTGACATGTTATCTGGTGATCAGTATAAGTGAGGCGAGAGTGTTCCCCTGATGGTTTAATATACACGGGACATGTCAACAGGTGAACAGTATAAGTGAGGAGAGTGTGTTCCCCTGATGGTTTAATACTGACGGGACATATCACCAGTTGAACAGCATAAGTGAGGAGAGTGTGTTCCCCTGAATATTTTACTATGCACGGGACATGTTACCAGGTGAACAGTATAAGTGAGGAGATTGTGTTCCCCTGATGGTTTAATATACACGGGACATGTCACCAGGTGAACAGTATAAGTGAGGAGAGTGTGTTCCCCTGATGGTTTAATACTGACGGGACATGTCACCAGTTGAACAGCATTAGTGAGGCCAGTGTGTTCCCCTGACGGTTTAATATGCACGGGACATGTTACCAGGTGAACAGTTTATGTGAGGAGAGTATGTTCCCCTGATTGTTTAATGCACAATTGACATGTTACCAGGTGAACAGCATAAGTGAGGAGAGTGTGTTCCCCTGATGGTGTAATGCACAGTTGACATGTTAACAGGTGAACAGTATAAGTGAGGATAGTGTGTTTCCCTGATTGTTTAATATACAGTTGACATGTTACCAGGTGAACAGTATAAGTGAGGAGTGTGTGTTCCCCTGATTGTTTAATATACACATGACATGTTACCAGGTGAACAGTATAAGTGAGGAGAGTGTGTTCCCCTGATCGTTTAATACACACAGGACAAATTACCAGATGAACAGTATAAGTGAGGAGAGTGTGTTCCCCTGATTGTTTAATATACACAGGACATGTTAACAGGTGAACAGTATAAGTGAGGTGAGTATGTCCCCCTGATGGTTTAATATACACAGGACATGTTATCAGGTGAACAGTATAAGTGAGGTGATTGTGTTCCCCTGATTGTTTAAAGCACATTGAACATTTTACCAGGTGAACAGTATAAGCGAGGAGAGTGTGTTCCCCTGATTGTTTAATATACCAGGGACATGTTACCACGTGAACAGTATAAGTGAGGAGAGTGTGTTCCCATGATGGTTTAACATGCACGGGACATGTTACCAGGTGAACAGTGTAAGTGAGGAGAGTGCGTTCCCCTGAAGGTTTATACTGACGGGACATGTCACCAGTTGAACAGCATAAGTGAGGAGAGTGTGTTTCCCTGAATATTTTAATATGCACGGGACATGTTACCAGGTGAACAGTATAAGTGAGGAGATTGTGTTCCCCTGATGGTTTAATATACACGGGACATGTCACCAGGTGAACAGTATAAGTGAGGAGAGTGTGTTCCCTTGATGGTTTAATACTGACGGGACATGTCACCAGTTGAACAGTATAAGTGAGGCGAGTGTGTTCCCCTGATGGTTTAATATGCACGGGACATGTTCCCAGGTGAACAGTAGAAGTGAGGAGATTGTGTTCCCATGATGGTTTAATATACACGGGACATGTTACCAGGTGAACAGTATATGTGAGGAAAGTATGTTCCCCTGATTGTTTAATGCACAGTTGACATGTTACCAGGTGAACAGCATAAGTGAGGAGAGTGTGTTCCCCTGATGGTTTAATGCACAGTTGACATGTTAATAGGTGAACAGTATAAATGAGGAGAGTGTGTTCCCATGATTGTTTAATATACAGTTGACATGTTACCAGGTGAACAGTATAAGTGAGGAGTGTGTGTTCCCCTGATTGTTTAATATGCACATGACATGTTACCAGGTGAACAGTATAAGTGAGGAGAGTGTCTTCCCCTGATTGTTTAATACACACAGGACAAGTTACCAGGTGAACAGTATAAGTGAGGAGAGTGTGTTCCCCTGATTGTTTAATATACACAGGACATGTTACCAGGTGAACAGTATAAGTGAGGAGAGTATGTCCCCCTGATGGTTTAATGTACACAGGACATGTTATCAGGTGAACAGTATAAGTGAGGAGAGTGCGTTCCCCTGATTGTTTAATGCACATGGAACATTTTACCAGATGAACACTATAAGTGAGGAGAGTGTGTTCCCCTGATTGTTTAATATACACGGGACATGTTACCGGGTGAAAGGTATAAGTGGGAGAGTGTGCTCCCCTGATTGTTTAATATACACGGGACATGTTACCACGTGTACAGTCTAAGTGAGGAGAGTGTGTTCCCATGATGGTTTAACATGCACGGGACATGTTACCAGGTGAACAGTGTAAGTGAGGAGAGTGCGTTCCCCTGATGGTTTAATACACACCGGACATTTTACCAGGTGAACAGTATAACTGAGGAGAGTGTGTTCCCCTGATTGTTTAATACACACGGGACATGTTACCAGGTGAACAGTATAAGAGAGGAGAGTGTGTTCCCCCGATGGTTCAGTACACACGGGACATGTAACAAGGTGAACAGTACAAGTGAGGAGAATGTGTTCCCCTGATGTTTTAATGCACACGGGACATGTTACCAGGTAAACAGTATAAATGAGGAGAGGGTGTTCCCCTGATTGTTTAATGCACATGGGACATTTTACCAGGTGAACAGTATAAGTGAGGAGAATGTGCTCCCCTTATTGTTTTATGCACAGTTGACATGTTATCAGGTGAACAGTATAAGTGAGGATCGTGTGTTCCCCTGATGGTTTAATGCACACAGGACATGTTACCAGGTGAACATTATAAGTGAGGAGAGTGTGTTCCCCTGATTGTTTAATATACACGGGACATGTTACCAGGTGAACAGTATAAGTGGGAGAGTGTGTTCCCCTGATTATTTAAGATACATGGGACATGTTACCACTTGAACAGTATAAGTGAGGAGAGTGTGTTCCCATGATGGTTTAACATACAAGGGACATGTTACAGGTGAACATTGTAAGTGAGGAGAGTGTGTTGCCCTGATGGTATAATACACAAGGGACATGTTACCAAGTGAACAGTATATGTGAGGAGAGTGTGTTTCCCTGATGGTTTAATATACACGGGACATGTCACCAGGTGAACAGTATAAGTGAGGAGAGTCTGTTCCCCTTATTGTTTAATATACACGGGACATGTTACCAGGTGAAAAGTATACGTGAGGAGAGTGTGTTCCCCTGATGGTTTAATATACACGGGATATGTTACCAGGTGAACAGTATGAGTGAGGAGAGACTGTTCCCCTGATGATTTATTACGCAGGGAAATGTTACCATGTGAACAGTATATGTGAGGAGAGTGTGTTTCCCTGATGGTTTAATATGCACTGGACATGTTCCCAGATGAACAGTATAAGTGAGGAGAGTGTGTTCCCCTGATGGTATAATACACACGGGACATGATGCCAGGTGAACAGTATAAGTGAGGATAGTATGTTCCCCTGATGGTTTAATACTGACAGGACGTGTCACCCGTTGAACAGTATAAGAGAGGAGATTGCGTTCCCCTGTTGGTTTAATATACACAGGAGATGTCACCAGGTGAACAGTATAAGTGAGGAGAGTGTGTTCCCCTGCTGGTTTAATATACACGGGACATGTTACCAGGTGAACAGTATAAGTGAGGAGAGTGTGTTCCCCTGATTGTTAAATGCACAGTTGATATGTTACCAGGTGAACAGTATAAGTGAGGAGAGTGTGTTCCCCTGATTGTTTAATACACACAGGACATGTCACTAGGTGAACAGTATAAGTGAGGAGAGTGTGTTCTCCTGGTTGTTTAAAACTCACGGGACATATTATCAGGTGAACAGTGTAAGTGAGGAGAGTGTGTTCCCCTGATGGTTTAATATTCACGGGACATGTTATCAGGTGAACATTATAAGTGAGGAGAGTGTGTTCCCCTGATTGTTTAATATACACTGGATATGTTACCAGGTGAACAGTATAAGTGGGAGAGTGTGTTCCCATGATTGTTTAATATACACGGGATATGTTACCAGGTGACCAGTATAAGTGGGAGAGTGTGTTCCCATGATTGTTTAATATACACGGGATATGTTACCAGGTGACCAGTATAAGTGGGAGAGTGTGTTCCCATGATTTTTTAATATGCACGGGACATGTTACCACGTGAACAGTATAATTGAGGAGAGTGTTTTCCCATGATGGTTTAACATACACGGGACATGTCAGCAGGTGAACAGTATAAGTGAGGAGAGTGTGTTCCCCTGATTGTTTAATACACACAGGACATGTCACGAGGTGAACAGTATAAGTGAGGAGAGTGTGTTCTCCTGATTGTTTAATATACACGGGACATGTTACCAGGTGAACAGTATAAGTGGGAGAGTGTGTTCCCCTGATTGTTTAATATACACGGGACATGTTACCACGTGAACAGTATAAGTGAGGAGAGTGTGTTCCCATGATGGTTTAACATACACGGGACATGTTACCAGGTGAACAGTATAAGTGAGGAGAGTGTGTTCCACTTTTGGTTTAATGCACACGGGACATGTGACCAGGTGAACAGTATAAGTGAGGAGAGTGTGTTCCCCTGATTGTTTAATGCACAGTTGACGAGTTACCAGGTGAACAGTATAAGTGAGGAGTATGTGTTCCCATGATGGTTTAACATGCACGGGACATTTTACCAGGTGAACAGTGTAAGTGAGGAGAGTGTGTTCCCCTGATGGTTTAATATACACGAGACATGTTACCAGGTGAACAGTATATGTGAGGAGAGTGTGTTGCCCTGATGGTTCAATATACACGGGGCATGTCACCAGGTGAACAGTATAAGTGAGGAGAGTGTGTTCCCCTGATGGTTTAATATACACGGGACATGTTACCAGGTGAACAGTATTAGTGAGGAGAGTTTGTTCCCCTGATTTTTTAACGTACACGGGACATGTTACCAGGTGAACAGTATAAGTGAGGAAAGTGTGTTCCCCTGATTGTTTAATGCACAGTTGACATGTTACCAGGTGAACAGTAGAAGTGAGGAGAGTGTGTTCCCCTGATTGCTTAATGCACAGTTGGCATGTTACCTGGTGAACATTAGAAGTGAGGAGTGTGTGTTCCCCTGATTTTTTAATATACACAGGACATGTTACCAGGTGAACAGTTTCAGTGAGGAGAGTGTGTTCCCTTGATGGTTTAATACTGACGGGACATGTCACCAGTTGAACAGTATAAGTGAGGCGAGTGTGTTCCCCTGATGGTTTAATATGCACGGAACATGTTCCCAGATGAACAGTATAAGTGAGGAGAGTGTGTTCCCCTGATGGTATAATACACACGGGACATGATGCCAGGTGAACAGTATAAGTGAGGATAGTATGTTCCCCTGATGGTTTAATACTGACAGGACGTGTCACCCGTTGAACAGTATAAGAGAGGAGATTGCGTTCCCCTGTTGGTTTAATATACACAGGACATGTCACCAGGTGATCAGTATAAGTGAGGAGAGTGTGTTCCCCTGCTGGTTTAATATACACGGGACATGTTACCAGGTGAACAGTATAAGTGAGGAGAGTGTGTTCCCCTGATTGTTAAATGCACAGTTGATATGTTACCAGGTGAACAGTATAAGTGAGGAGAGTGTGTTCCCCTGATTGTTTAATACACACAGGACATGTCACTAGGTGAACAGTATAAGTGAGGAGAGTGTGTTCTCCTGGTTGTTTAAAACTCACGGGACATATTATCAGGTGAACAGTGTAAGTGAGGAGAGTGTGTTCCCCCTGATGGTTTAATATTCACGGGACATGTTATCAGGTGAACATTATAAGTGAGGAGAGTGTGTTCCCCTGATTGTTTAATATGCACTGGATATGTTACCAGGTGAACAGTATAAGTGGGAGAGTGTGTTCCCATGATTGTTTAATAAACACGGGATATGTTACCAGGTGACCAGTATAAGTGGGAGAGTGTGTTCCCATGATTGTTTAATATACACGGGATATGTTACCAGGTGACCAGTATAAGTGGGAGAGTGTGTTCCCATGATTTTTTAATATGCACGGGACATGTTACCACGTGAACAGTATAATTGAGGAGAGTGTTTTCCCATGATGTTTTAACATACACGGGACATGTCAGCAGGTGAACAGTATAAGTGAGGAGAGTGTGTTCCCCTGATTGTTTAATACACACAGGACATGTCACGAGGTGAACAGTATAAGTGAGGAGAGTGTGTTCTCCTGATTGTTTAAAACACACGGGACATGTTACCAGGTGAACAGTATAAGTGAAGAGAGTGTGTTCCCCTGATGGTTTAATATTCACGGGACAGGTTACCAGGTGAACATTCTAAGTGAGGAGAGTGTGTTCCCCTGATTGTTTAATATACACGGGACATGTTACCAGGTGAACAGTATAAGTGGGAGAGTGTGTTCCCCTGATTGTTTAATATACACGGGACATGTTACCACGTGAACAGTATAAGTGAGGAGAGTGTGTTCCCATGATGGTTTAACATACACGGGACATGTTACCAGGTGAACAGTATAAGTGAGGAGAGTGTGTTCCACTGATGGTTTAATGCACACGGGACATGTGACCAGGTGAACAGTATAAGTGAGGAGAGTGTGTTCCCCTGATTGTTTAATGCACAGTTGACGAGTTACCAGGTGAACAGTATAAGTGAGGAGTATGTGTTCCCCTGATGGTTTAACATGCAAAGGGACATTTTACCAGGTGAACAGTGTAAGTGAGCATAGTGTTGTTCCCCTGATGTTTTAATATACACGAGACATGTTACCAGGTGAACAGTATATGTGAGGAGAGTGTGTTGCCCTGATGGTTCAATATACACGGGACATGTCACCAGGTGAACAGTATAAGTGAGGAGAGTGTGTTCCCCTGATGGTTTAATATACACGGGACATGTTACCAGGTGAACAGTATTAGTGAGGAGAGTTTGTTCCCCTGATTTTTTAACGTACACGGGACATGTTACCAGGTGAACAGTATAAGTGAGGAAAGTGTGTTCCCCTGATTGTTTAATGCACAGTTGACATGTTACCAGGTGAACAGTATAAGTGAGGAGAGTGTGTTCCCCTGATTGCTTAATGCACAGTTGGCATGTTACCTGGTGAACATTAGAAGTGAGGAGTGTGTGTTCCCCTGATTGTTTAATATACACAGGACATGTTACCAGGTGAACAGTATAAGTGAGGAGAGTGTGTTCCCTTGATGGTTTAATAATGACGGGACATGTCACCAGTTGAACAGTATAAGTGAGGCGAGTGTGTTCCACTGATGGTTTAATATGCACGGGACATGTTCCCAGGTGAACAGTAGAAGTGAGGAGAGTGTGTTCCCCTGATTGTTTAATACACACGGGACATGTTACCAGGTGAACAGTATAAGAGAGGAGAGTGTTTTCCCCCGATGGTTCAGTACACACGGGACATGTAACAAGGTGAACAGTACAAGTGAGGAGAATGTGCTCCCCTTATTGTTTTATGCACAGTTGACATGTTATCAGGTGAACAGTATAAGTGAGGATCGTGTGTTCCCCTGATGGTTTAATGCACACAGGACATGTTACCAGGTGAACATTATAAGTGAGGAGAGTGTGTTCCCCTGATTGTTTAATATACACGGGACATGTTACCAGGTGAACAGTATAAGTGGGAGAGTGTGTTCCCCTGATTATTTAAGATACATGGGACATGTTAGCACTTGAACAGTATAAGTGAGGAGAGTGTGTTCCCATGATGGTTTAACATACATGGGACATGTTACAGGTGAACATTGTAAGTGAGGAGAGTGTGTTGCCCTGATGGTATAATACACAAGGGACATGTTACCAAGTGAACAGTATATGTGAGGAGAGTGTGTTTCCCTGATGGTTTAATATACACGGGACATGTCACCAGGTGAACAGTATCAGTGAGGAGAGTCTGTTCCCCTTATTGTTTAATATACACGGGACATGTTACCAGGTGAAAAGTATACGTAGGAGAGTGTGTTCCCCTGATGGTTTAATATACACGGGATATGTTACCAGGTGAACAGTATGAGTGAGGAGAGACTGTTCCCCTGATGATTTATTACGCAGGGAAATGTTACCATGTGAACAGTAATTGTGAGGAGAGTGTGTTTCCCTGATGGTTTAATATGCACGGGACATGTTCCCAGATGAACAGTATAAGTGAGGAGAGTGTGTTCCCCTGATGGTATAATACACACCGGACATGATGCCAGGTGAACAGTATAAGTGAGGATAGTATGTTCCCCTGATGGTTTAATACTGACAGGACGTGTCACCCGTTGAACAGTATAAGAGAGGAGATTGCGTTCCCCTGTTGGTTTAATATGCACAGGACATGTCACCAGGTGAACAGTATAAGTGAGGAGAGTGTGTTCCCCTGCTGGTTTAATAGACACGGGACATGTTACCAGGTGAACAGTATAAGTGAGGAGAGTGTGTTCCCCTGATTGTTAAATGCACAGTTGATATGTTACCAGGTGAACAGAAGAAAGTGAGGAGAGTGTGTTCCCCTGATTGTTTAATACACACAGGACATGTCACTAGGTGAACAGTATATGTGAGGAGAGTGTGTTCTCCTGGTTGTTTAAAACTCACGGGACATATTATCAGGTGAACAGTGTAAGTGAGGAGAGTGTGTTCCCCTGATGGTTTAATATTCACGGGACATGTTATCAGGTGAACATTATAAGTGAGGAGAGTGTGTTCCCCTGATTGTTTAATATACACTGGATATGTTACCAGGTGAACAGTATAAGTGGGAGAGTGTGTTCCCATGATTGTTTAATATACACGGGATATGTTACCAGGTGACCAGTATAAGTGGGAGAGTGTGTTCCCATGATTGTTTAATATACACGGGATATGTTACCAGGTGATCAGTATAAGTGGGAGAGTGTGTTCCCATGATTTTTTAATATGCACGGGACATGTTACCACGTGAACAGTATAATTGAGGAGAGTGTTTTCCCATGATGGTTTAACATACACGGGACATGTCAGCAGGTGAACAGTATAAGTGAGGAGAGTGTGTTCCCTTGATTGTTTAATACACACAGGACATGTCACGAGGTGAACAGTATAAGTGAGGAGAGTGTGTTCTCCTGATTGTTTAAAACACACGGGACATGTTACCAGGTGAACAGTATAAGTGAGGAGAGTGTGTTCCCCTGATGGTTTAATATTCACGGGACAGGATACCAGGTGAACATTCTAAGTGAGGAGAGTGTGTTCCACTGATTGTTTAATATACACGGGACATGTTACCAGGTGAACAGTATAAGTGGGAGAGTGTGTTCCCCTGATTGTTTAATATACACGGGACATGTTACCACGTGAACAGTATAAGTGAGGAGAGTGTGTTCCCATGATGGTTTAACATACACGGGACATGTTACCAGGTGAACAGTATAAGTGAGGAGAGTGTGTTCCACTGATGGTTTAATGCACTCGGGACATGTGACCAGGTGAACAGTACAAGTGAGGAGAGTGTGTTCCCCTGATTGCTTAATGCACAGTTGACGAGTTACCAGGTGAACAGTATAAGTGAGGAGTATGTGTTCCCCTGATGGTTTAACATGCACGGGACATTTTACCAGGTGAACAGTGTAAGTGAGGAGAGTGTGTTCCCCTGATGGTTTAATATACACGAGACATGTTACCAGGTGAACAGTATATGTGAGGAGAGTGTGTTGCCCTGATGGTTCAATATACACGGGACATGTCACCAGGTGAACAGTATAAGTGAGGAGAGTGTGTTCCCCTGATGGTTTAATATACACGGGACATGTTACCAGGTGAACAGTATTAGTGAGGAGAGTTTGTTCCCCTGATTTTTTAACGTACACGGGACATGTTACCAGGTGAACAGTATAAGTGAGGAAAGTGTGTTCCCCTGATTGTTTAATGCACAGTTGACATGTTACCAGGTGAACAGTATAAGTGAGGAGAGTGTGTTCCCCTGATTGCTTAATGCCCAGTTGGCATGTTACCTGGTGAACATTAGAAGTGAGGAGTGTGTGTTCCCCTGATTGTTTAATATACACAGGACATGTTACCAGGTAAACAGTATAAGTGAGGAGAGTGTGTTCCCCTGATTGTTTAATATGCACAGGACATGTTACCAGGTGAACAGTATAAGTGAGGAGTGTGTGTTCCCCTGTTGGTTTAATACACACGGGATATGTTACCAGGTGAATAGTATAAGTGAGGAGAGTGTGTTCCCCTGATGGTTTAATATGCACGGGACATGTCACCTGGTGAGCAGTATAAGTGAGGAGAGTGTGTTCCCCTGATGGTTTAATATACAGGGGACATGTTACCAGGTGAACAGTATAAGTGAGGAGAGTGTGTTCCCCTGATGGTTTAATACACACAGGACATGTAACCAGGTGAACAGTATCAGTGAGGGGAGTGTGTTCCCCGGATTGTTAAATATACACAGGACATGTCACCAGGTGAACAGTATAAGTGAGGAGAGTGTGTTCCCCTGATTGATTAATATACACAGGACATGTTACCAGGAGAACAGTATAAGTGAGGAGAGAGTGTTCCCCTGAATCTTTAATGCACAGTTTACATGTTACCAGATGAACAGTATAAGTGAGGAGAGTGTGTTCCCCTGATGGTTTAATACACACAGGACATGTTACCAGGTGAACAGTATAAGTGAGGAGAGTGTGTTCCCCTGATTCTTTAATGCACAGTTGGCATGTTATCAGATGAACTGTATAAGTGAGGAGAGAATGTTCATCTCGCGGGACATGTAACAAGGTGAACAGTATAAGTGCGGGGAGTGTGTTCCTCTGATTGTTTAATGCACACAGGACATGTTACCAGGTGAACGTTATAAGTGAGGAGCGTGTGTTCACCTGATTGTTAAATACACGGGACATGTTACCAGGTGAACAGTATAGGTGAGGGGAGTGTGTTCCCATGATTGTTTAATATACACGGGAGATGTTACCAGGTTAACAGTATAAGTGAGGAGAGTGTGTTCCCCTGATTGTTTAATGCACAGCTGACATGTTACCAGGTGATCAGTATCAGTGAGAGGAGTGTGTTCCCCTGATGGTTTAATATACACGGGACATGTCAACAGGTGAACAGTATAAGTGAGGAGAGTGTGTTCCCCTGATGGTTTAATACTGACGGGACATGTCACCAGTTGAACAGCATAAGTGAGGAGAGTGTGTTCCCCTGAATATTTTAATGTGCACGGGACATGTTACCAGGTGAACAGGAGAAGTGAGGAGATTGTGTTCCCCTGATGGTTCAATATACACGGGACATGTCACCAGGTGAACAGTATAAGTGAGGAGAGTGTGTTCCCCTGATGGTTTAATACACACAGGACATGTTACCAGGTGAACAGTATAAGTGAGGAGAGTGTGTTCCCCTGATTCTTTAATGCACAGTTGACATGTTATCAGATGAACTGTATAAGTGAGGAGAGATTGTTCATCTGATGGTTTAATACTCGCGGGACATGTAACAAGGTGAACAGTATAAGTGCGGGGAGTGTGTTCCTCTGTTTGTTTAATGCACACAGGACATGTTACCAGGTGAACGTTATAAGTGAGGAGCGTGTGTTCACCTGATTGTTAAATACACGGTACATGTTACCTGGTGAACAGTATAAGTGAGGAGAGTGTGTTCCCCTGATAGTTTAATATACACGGGACATGTTACCAGGTGAACAGTATAGGTGAGGGGAGTGTGTTCCCCTGATAGTTTAATATACACGGACATGATACCAGGTGAACAGTATAAGTGAGGAGAGTGTGTTCCCCTGAATCTTTAATGCACGGTTTACATGTTACCAGATGAACAGTATAAGTGAGGAGAGTGTGTTCCCCTGATGGTTTAATACACAAAGGACATGTTACCAGGTGAACAGTATAGGTGAGGAGAGTGTGTTCCCATGATTGTTTAATATACACGGGAGATGTTACCAGGTGAACAGTATAAGTGAGGAGAGTGTGTTCCCCTGATTGTTTAATGCACAGCTGACATGTTACCAGGTGATCAGTATAAGTGAGAAGAGTGTGTTCCTCTGATTGTTTAATGCACAGTTGACATGTTACCAGGTGAACAGTATAAGTGAGGAGAGTGTGTTCCCCTGATGGTTTAATATACACGGGACATGTCAACAGGTGAACAGTATAAGTGAGTAGAGTGTGTACCCCTGATGGTTTAATCCTGACGGGACATGTCACCAGTTGAACAGCATAAGTGAGGAGAGTGTGTTCCCCTGAATATTTTAATGTGCACGGGACATGTTACCAGGTGAACAGGAGAAGTGAGGAGATTGTGTTCCCCTGATGGTTCAATATACACGGGACATGTCACCAGGTGAACAGTATAAGTGAGGAGAGTGTGTTCCCCTGATGGTTTAATACTGAGGGGACATGTCACCAGTTGAATAGTATAAGTGAGGCGAGTGTGTTCCCATGATGGTTTAATATACACGGGACATGTTACCAGGTGAACAGTATAAGTGAGGAGATTGTTTTCCCATGATGGTTTAATATACACGGGACATGTTACCAGGTGAACAGCATATGTGAGGAGAGTGTGTTCCTCTGATTGTTTAATGCACAGTTGACATGTTACCAGGTGAACAGTATAAGTGAGGAGAGTGTGTTCCCCTGATGGTTTAATGCACAGTTGACATGTTAACAGGTGAACAGTATAAGTGAGGAGAGTGTGTTCCCCTGATTGTTTAATGCACAGTTGACATGTTCCCAGGTGAACAGTATAAGTGAGGAGTGTGTGTTCCCCTGATTGTTTAATATACACAGGACATGTTACCAGGAGAACAGGATAAGTGAGGAGAGTGTGTTCCCCTGATGGTTTATGCACAGTTGACATGTTACCAGGTGAACAGTATAAGTGAGGAGAGTGTTTTCCCCTGATTGCTTAATGCACAGTTGACATGTTACCAGGTGAACAATATAAGTGAGCAGAGTGTGTTCCCCTGATTGTTTGATATACACAGGACATGTTACCAGGTGAACAGTATAAGTGAGGAGAGTGTGTTCCCCTGATTGTTTAATATACACAGGACATGTTACCAGGAGAAAAGTATAAGTGAGGAGATTGTGTTCCCCTGATGTTTTAATACACACAGGACATGTTACCAGGTTAACAGTATAAGTGAGGAGAGTGTGTTCCCCTGATTGTTTAATGCACAGTTGACATGTTACCAGTTGAACATTATAAGTGAGGAGCGTGTGTTCACCTGATTGTTTAACGTACACGGGACATGTTACCAGGTGAACAGTATAAGTGAGGAGAGTGTGTTCCCCTGATAGTTTAATATACACGGGACATGTTACCAGGTGAACAGTACAATTGAGGAGAGTGTGTTCCCATGATTGTTTAATATACACGGGACATGTTACCAGGTGAACAGTATAAATGAGGAGAGTGTGTTCCCCTGATGGTTTAATATACACGGGACATGTCATCAGGTGAACAGTATAAGTGAGGAGAGTGTGTTCCCCTGATTCTTTAATGCACACTTGACATGTTACCAGGTGAACAGTATAACTGAGGAGAGTGTGTTCCCCTGATGTTTTAATATGCACGGGACATGTCAACAGGTGAACAGTATAAGTGAGGTGAGTGTGTTCCACTGATGGTTTAATACTGACGGGACATGTCACCAGTTGAACAGCATAAGTGAGAAGAGTGTGTTCCCCTGAATATTTTAATATGGACGGGACATGTTACCAGGTGAACAGTATAAGTGAGGAGATTGTGTTCCCCTGATGGTTTAATATACACTGGACATGTTACCAAGTGAACAGTATAAGTGAGGAGAGTATGTTCCCCTGATTGTTTAATACACACAGGACATGTTACCAGGTGAACAGTATAAGTGAGGAGAGTGTGTTCCCCTGATTGTTTAATACACACAGGACATGTTACCAGGTGAACAGTATAAGTGAGGAGATTGTGTTCCCCTGATGGTTTAATATACACTGGACATGTTACCAGGTGAACAGTATAAGTGAGGAGAGTGTGTTCCTCTGATTGTTTAATGCAGACAGCACATGTTACCAGGTGAACATTATAAGTGAGGAGCGTGTTTTCACCAGATTGTTTGATATACACGGGACATGTTACCAGGTGAACAGTATAAGTGAGGAGAGTTTGTTCCCCTGATTGTTTAACGTACACGGGACATGTTACCAGGTGAACAGTATAAGATAAAAAAAAAAGAAAAAAGATAATTACAGCACAGGAACAGACCCTTCGGCCCTCCAAGCCTGCGCCGATCCAGATCCTATCTCTAAATATGTCGCCTATTTTCTAAGCTTCTGTATCTCTTTTCTTCCTGCCCATTCATGTATCTGTCTAGATACATCTTAAAAGACTCCATCGTGCCCGCATCTACCACCTCCGCTGGCAATGCGTTCCAGGTGCCCACCACCCTCTGCGTAAAGAACTTTCCACGCATATCCCCCCTAAACTTTTCCCCTTTCACTTTGAACTCGTGTCCTCTAGTAATTGAAACCCCCACTCTGGGAAAAGCTTCTTGCTATCCACCCTGTCTATACCTCTCATGATTTTGTACACCTCAATCAGGTCCCCCCTCAACCTCCGTCTTTCTAATGAAAATAATCCTAATCTACTCAACCTCTCTTCATAGCTAGCGCCCTCCATACCAGGCAACATCCTGGTGAACCTCCTCTGCACCCTTTCCAAAGCATCCACATCCTTTTGATAATGTGGCGACCAGAACTGTACGCAGTATTCCAAATGTGGCCGAACCAAAGTCCTATACAACTGTAACATGACCTGCCAACTCTTGTACTCAATGCCCCGTCCGATGAAGGAAAGCATGCCGTATGCCTTCTTGACCACTCTATTTACCTGCGTTGCCACCTTCAGGGAACAGTGGACCTCAACACCCAAATCTCTCTGGACATCAATTTTCCCCAGGACTTTTCCATTTACTGTATAGTTCACTCTTGAATTGGATCTTCCAAAATGCATCACCTCGCATTTGCCCTGATTGAACTCCATCTGCCATTTCTCTGCCCAACTCTCCAATCGATCTATATTCTGCTGTATTCTCTGACAGTCCCCTTCACTATCTGCTACTCCACCAATCTTAGTGTCGTCTGCAAATTTGCTAATCAGTCCACCTATACTTTCCTCCAAATCATTAATGTATATCACAAACAACAGAGGTCCCAGCACGGATCCCTGTGGAACACCACTGGTCACACGTCTCCATTTTGAGAAACTCCCTTCTACTGCTACTCTCTGTCTCCTGTTGCCCAGCCAGTTCTTTATCCATCTAGCTAGAACTCCTTGGACCCCAAGCGCCTTCACTTTCTCCATCAGCCTGCCATGGGGAACCTTATCAAACGCCTTACTGAAGTCCATGTATATGACATCGACAGCCCTTCCGTCATCAATCAACTTTGTCACTTCCTCAAAGAATTCTATTAAGTTGGTAAGACATGACCTTCCCTGCACAAAACCATGTTGCCTATCACTGATGAGCCCATTTTCTTCCAAATGGGAATAGATCCTATCCCTCAGTATCTTCTCCAGCAGCTTCCCTACCACTGACGTCAGGCTCACCGGTCTATAATTACCTGGATTATCCCTGCTACCCTTCTTAAACAAGGGGACAACATTAGCAATTCTCCAGTCCTCCGGGACCTCACCCGTGTTTAAGGATGCTGCAAAGATATCTGTTAAGGCCCCAGCTATTTCCTCTCTCGCTTCCCTCAGTAACCTGGGATAGATCCCATCCGGACCTGGGGACTTGTCCACCTTAATGACCTTTAGAATACCCAACACTTCCTCCCTCCTTATGCCGACTTGACCTAGAGTAATCAAACATCTGTTCCTAACCTCAACATCCGTCATGTCCCTCTCCTCGGTGAATACCGATGCAAAGTACTCGTTTAGAATCTCACCCATTTTCTCTGAGTCCAAGCATAACAATCCTCCTTTGTCCTTGAGTGGGCCAATCCTTTCTCTAGTTACCCTCTTTCTCCTTATATATGAATAAAAGGCTTTGGGATTTTCCTTCACCCTGTTTGCTAAAGATATTTCATGACCCCTTTTAGCCCTCTTAATTCCTCGTTTCAGATTGGTCCCACATTCCCGATATTCTTTCAAAGCTTCGTCTTTCATCAGCCGCCGAGACCTTATGTATGCTTCCTTTTTCCTCTTAGCTAGTCTCACAATTTCACCTGTCATCCATGGTTCCCTAATCTTGCCATTTCTATCCCTCATTTTCACAGGAACATGTCTCTCCTGCACGCTAATCAACCTCTCTTTAAAAGCCTCCCACATATCACATGTGGATTTACCTTCAAACAGCTGCTCCCAATCTACATTTCCCAGCTCCTGCCGAATTTTGGTATAGTTGGCCTTCCCCCAATTTAGCACTCTTCCTTTAGGACCACTCTCGTCTTTGTCCATGAGTATTTTAAAGCTTACGGAATTGTGTTATCACTTGTGATAAGTGAGGAGAGTGTGTTCCACTGATAGCTTAATATACACGGGACATGTTACCAGGTGAACAGTATAATTGAGGAGAGTGTGTTCTCATGATTGTTCAATATACACGGGACATGTTACCAGGTGAACAGTATAAATGAGGAGAGTGTGTTGTCCTGATGGTTTAATATACACGGGACATGTCAGCAGGTGAACAGTATAAGTGAGGAGAGTGTGTTCCCCTGATGGTTTAATACACACGGGACATGTTGCCAGGTGAACAGTATAAGTGAGGAGTGTGTGTTCCCCTGATTGTTTAATATACACAGGACATGTTACAAGGTGAACAGTATAAGTGAGGAGAGTGTGTTCCCCTGATTGTTTAATATACACAGGACATGTTACCAGGTGAACAGTATAAGTGAGGAGTGTGTGTTCCCCTGTTGGTTTAATACACACGGGATATGTTACCAGTTGAACAGTATAAGTGAGGAGAGTGTGTTCCCCTGATGGTTTAATATGCACGGGACATGTCACCTGGTGAACAGTCTAAGTGAGGAGAGTGTGTTCCCCTGATGGTTTAATATACAGGGGACATGTTACCAGGTGAACAGTATATGTGAGGAGAGTGTGTTCCCCTGATGGTTTAATACACACAGGACATGTAACCAGGTTAACAGTATAAGTGAGGAGAATGTTTTCCCCTGATGGTTTAATATACACGGGACATGTCACCAGGTGAACAGTATAAGTGAGGAGAGTGTGTTCCCCTGATTGTTAAATATACACGGGACATGTTACCAGGTGAACAGTATAAGTGATGAGAGTGTGTTCCCCTGATTGTTAAATATACACAGGACATGTTACCAGGTGAACAGTATAAGTGAGGGGAGAGTGCTCCCCGGATTGTTAAATATACACGGGACATGTCACCAGGTGAACAGTATAATTGAGGAGAGTGTGTTCCCCCGATGGTTTAATACGCACGGGACATGTTACCAGGTGCACAGTATAAGTTACGAGAGTGCGTTCCCCTGATGGTTTAATACACACAGGACATGTTACCAGGTGAACTGTATAAGTGAGGAGAGAATGTTCATCTGATGGTTTAATACTCGCGGGACATGTAACCAGGTGAACAGTATAAGTGCGGAGAGTGTGTTCCTCTGATTGTTTAATGCATACAGGACATGTCACCAGGTGAAAGTTATAAGTGAGGAGCGTGTGTTCACCTGATTGTTTAATATACACGGGACATGTTACCTGGTGAACAGTATAAGTGAGGAGAGTGTGTTCCCCTGATAGTTTAATATGCACGGAACATGTTACCAAGTGAACAGTATAGGTGAGGAGAGTGTGTTCCCCTGATAGTTTAATATACACGGGCATGTTACCAGGTGAACTGTATAAGTGAGGAGAGTGTGTTCCCATGATTGTTTAATATACACGGGACATGTTACCTGGTGAACAGTATAAGTGAGGAGAGTGTGTTCCCCTGATAGTTTAATATGCACGGAACATGTTACCAAGTGAACAGTATAGGTGAGGAGAGTGTGTTCCCCTGATAGTTTAATATACACGGGCATGTTACCAGGTGAACTGTATAAGTGAGGAGAGTGTGTTCCCATGATGGTTTAATATACACGGGACATGTCAACAGGTGAACAGTATAAGTGAGGAGAGTGTGTTCCCCTGATGGTTTAATACTGACGGGACATATCACCAGTTGAACAGCATAAGTGAGGAGAGTGTGTTCCCCTGAATATTTTAATATGCACGGGACATGTTACCAGGTGAACAGTATAAGTGAGGAGATTGTGTTCCCCTGATGGTTTAATATACACGGGACATGTCACCAGGTGAACAGTATAAGTGAGGAGAGTGTGTTGCCCTGATAGTTTAATACTGACGGGACATGTCACCAGTTGAACAGCATAAGTGAGGCGAGGGTGTTCCCCTGATGGTTTAATATGCACGGGACATGTTACTAGGTGAACAGTATATGTGAGGAGAGTATGTTCCCCTGATTGTTTAATGCACAATTGACATGTTACCAGGTGAACAGCATAAGTGAGGAGAGTGTGTTCCCCTGATGGTGTAATGCACATTTGACATGTTAACAGGTGAACAGTATAAGTGAGGAGAGTGTGTTCCCCTGATTGTTTAATATACAGTTGACATGTTACCAGGTGAACAGTATAAGTGAGGAGTGTGTGTTCCCCTGATTGTTTAATATACACATGACATGTTACCAGGTGAACAGTATAAGTGAGGAGAGTGTGTTCCCCTGATTGTTTAATACACACAGGACAAGTTACCAGATGAACAGTATAAGTGAGGAGAGTGTGTTCCCCTGATTGTTTAATATACACAGGACATGTTACCAGGTGAACAGTATAAGTGAGGAGAGTATGTCCCCCTGATGGTTTAATATACACAGGACATGTTATCAGGTGAACAGTATAAGTGAGGTGATTGTGTTCCCCTGATTGCTTAACGCACATTGAACATTTTACCAGGTGAACAGTATAAGCGAGGAGAGTGTGTTCCCCTGATTGTTTAATATACCAGGGACATGTTACCACGTGAACAGTATAAGTGAGGAGAGTGTGTTCCCATGATGGTTTAACATGCAAGGGACATGTTACCAGGTGAACAGTGTAAGTGAGGAGAGTGCGTTCCCCTGAAGGTTTAATACTGACGGGACATGTCACCAGTTGAACAGCATAAGTGAGGAGAGTGTGTTTCCCTGAATATTTTAATATGCACGGGACATGTTACCAGGTGAACAGTATAAGTGAGGAGATTGTGTTCCCCTGATGGTTTAATATACACGGGACATGTCACCAGGTGAACAGTATAAGTGAGGAGAGTGTGTTCCCTTGATGGTTTAATACTGACGGGACATGTCACCAGTTGAACAGTATAAGTGAGGCGAGTGTGTTCCCCTGATGGTTTAATATGCACGGGACATGTTCCCAGGTGAACAGTATAAGTGAGGAGATTGTGTTCCCATGATGGTTTAATATACACGGGACATGTTACCAGGTGAACAGTATATGTGAGGAAAGTATGTTCCCCTGATTGTTTAATGCACAGTTGACATGTTACCAGGTGAACAGCATAAGTGAGGAGAGTGTGTTCCCCTGATGGTTTAATGCACAGTTGACATGTTAATAGGTGAACAGTATAAGTGAGGAGAGTGTGTTCCCATGATTGTTTAATATACAGTTGACATGTTACCAGGTGAACAGTATAAGTGAGGAGTGTGTCTTCCCCTGACTGTTTAATATGCACATGACATGTTACCAGTTGAACAGTATAAGTGAGGAGAGTGTCTTCCCCTGATTGTTTAATACACACAGGACAAGTTACCAGGTGAACAGTATAAGTGAGGAGAGTGTGTTCCCCTGATTGTTTAATATACACAGGACATGTTACCAGGTGAACAGTATAAGTGAGGAGAGTATGTCCCCCTGATGGTTTAATATACACAGGACATGTTATCAGGTGAACAGTATAAGTGAGGTGATTGTGTTCCCCTGATTGTTTAACGCACATGGAACATTTTACCAGATGAACACTATAAGTGAGGAGAGTGTGTTCCCCTGATTGTTTAATATACACGGGACATGTTACCGGGTGAAAGGTATAAGTGGGAGAGTGTGTTCCCCTGATTGTTTAATATACACGGGACATGTTACCACGTGAACAGTATAAGTGAGGAGAGTGTGTTCCCATGATGGTTTAACATGCACGGGACATGTTACCAGGTGAACAGTGTAAGTGAGGAGAGTGCGTTCCCCTGATGGTTTAATACACACCGGACATTTTACCATGTGAACAGTATAACTGAGGAGAGTGTGTTCCCCTGATTGATTAATACACACGGGAGATGTTACCAGGTGAACAGTATAAGAGAGGAGAGTGTGTTCCCCCGATGGTTCAGTACACACGGGACTTGTAACAAGGTGAACAGTACAAGTGAGGAGAATGTGTTCCCCTGATGTTTTAATGCACACGGGACATGTTACCTGGTTAACAGTATAAGTGAGGAGAGTGCGTTCCCCTGATTGTTTAATGCACAGTTGACATGTTACCAGGTGAACAGCATAAGTGAGGAGCGTGTGTTCCCCTGATTGCTTAATGCACAGTTGACATGTTACCAGGTGAACATTATAAGTGAGGAGTGTGTGTTCCCCTGATTGTTTAATATACACAGGACATGTTACAAGTTGAACAGTATAAGTGAGGAGAGTGTGTTCCCCTGATTGTTTAATATACACAGGACATGTTACCAGGTGAACAGTATAAGTGAGGAGTGTGTGTTCCCCTGTTGGTTTAATACACACGGGATATGGTACCAGTTGAACAGTATAAGTGAGCAGAGTGTGTTCCCCTGATGGTTTAATATGCACGGGACATGTCACCTGGTGAACAGTCTAAGTGAGGAGAGTGTGTTCCCCTGATGGTTTAATATACAGGGGACATGTTACCAGGTGAACAGTATATGTGAGGAGAGTGTGTTCCCCTGATGGTTTAAAACACACAGGACATGTAACCAGGTTAACAGTATAAGTGAGGAGAATGTTTTCCCCTGATGGTTTAATATACACGGGACATGTCACCAGTTGAACAGTATAAGTGAGGAGAGTGTGTTCCCCTGTTTGTTAAATATGCACGGGACATGTTACCAGGTGAACAGTATAAGTGATGAGAGTGTGTTCCCCTGATTGTTAAATATACACAGGACATGTTACCAGGTGAACAGTATAAGTGAGGGGAGAGTGTTCCCCGGATTGTTAAATATACACGGGACATGTCACCAGGTGAACAGTATAATTGAGGAGAGTGTGTTCCCCCGATGGTTTAATACGCACGGGACATGTTACCAGGTGAACAGTATAAGTTACGAGAGTGCGTTCCCCTGATGGTTTAATACACACAGGACATGTTACCAGGTGAACTGTATAAGTGAGGAGAGAATGTTCATCTGATGGTTTAATACTCGCGGAACATGTAACCAGGTGAACAGTATAAGTGCGGAGAGTGTGTTCCTCTGATTGTTTAATGCATACAGGACATGTAACCAGGTGAACGTTATAAGTGAGGAGCGTGTGTTCACCTGATTGTTTAATATACACGGGACATGTTACCTGGTGAACAGTATAAGTGAGGAGAGTGTGTTCCCCTGATAGTTTAATATGCACGGAACATGTTACCAAGTGAAAAGTATAGGTGAGGAGAGTGTGTTCCCCTGATAGTTTAATATACACGGGCATGTTACCAGGTGAACTGTATAAGTGAGGAGAGTGTGTTCCCATGATTGTTTAATATACACGGGACTTGTTAGTAGGTGAACAGTATAAGTGAGGAGAGTCTGTTCCCCTGATTGTTTAATGCACAGTTGACATGTTACCAGGTGATCAGTATAAGTGAGGCGAGAGTGTTCCCCTGATGGTTTAATATACACGGGACATGTCAACAGGTGAACAGTATAAGTGAGGAGAGTTTGTTCCCCTGATGGTTTAATACTGACGGGACATATCACCAGTTGAACAGCATAAGTGAGGAGAGTGTGTTCCCCTGAATATTTTAATATGCACGGGACATGTTACCAGGTGAACAGTATAAGTGAGGAGATTGTGTTCCCCTGATGGTTTAATATACACGGGACATGTCACCAGGTGAACAGTATAAGTGAGGAGAGTGTGTTCCCCTGATGGTTTAATACTGAGGGGACATGTCACCAGGTGAACAGTATAAGTGAGGAGAGTGTGTTCCCCTGATTGTTTAATGCACAATTGACATGTTACCAGGTGAACAGCATAAGTGAGGAGAGTGTGTTCCCCTGATGGTGTAATGCACAGTTGACATGTTAACAGGTGAACAGTATAAGTGAGGAGAGTGTGTTCCCCTGATTGTTTAATATACAGTTGACATGTTACCAGGTGAACAGTATAAGTGAGGAGTGTGTGTTCCCCTGATTGTTTAATATACACATGACATGTTACCAGGTGAACAGTATAAGTGAGGAGAGTGTGTTCCCCTGATTGTTTAATACACACAGGACAAGTGACCAGATGAACAGTATAAGTGAGGAGAGTGTGTTCCACTGATTGTTTAATATACACAGGACATGTTACCAGGTGAACAGTATAAGTGAGGAGAGTATGTCCCCCTGATGGTTTAATATACACAGGACATGTTATCAGGTGAACAGTAGAAGTGAGGTGATTGTGTTCCCCTGATTGTTTAACAAACATTGAACATTTTACCAGGTGAACAGTATAAGCGAGGAGAGTGTGTTCCCCTGATTGTTTAATATACCAGGGACATGTTACCACGTGAACAGTATAAGTGAGGAGAGTGTGTTCCCATGATGGTTTAACATGCACGGGACATGTTACCAGGTGAACAGTGTAAGTGAGGAGAGTGCGTTCCCCTGAAGGTTTAATACTGACGGGACATGTCACCAGTTGAACAGCATAAGTGAGGAGAGTGTGTTTCCCTGAATATTTTAATATGCACGGGACATGTTACCAGGTGAACAGTATAAGTGAGGAGATTGTGCTCCCCTGATGGTTTTATATACACGGGACATGTCACCAGGTGTACAGTATAAGTGAGGAGAGTGTGTTCCCTTGATGGTTTAATACTGACGGGACATGTCACCAGTTGAACAGTATAAGTGAGGCAAGTGTGTTCCCCTGATGGTTTAATATGCACGGGACATGTTCCCAGGTGAACAGTATAAGTGAGGAGATTGTGTTCCCATGATGGTTTAATATACACGGGACATGTTACCAGGTGAACAGTATAAGTGAGGAGAGTGTGTTCCCCTGATTGTTTAATATACACAGGACATGTTACCAGGAGAACAGTATAAGTGAGGAGAGTATGTCCCCCTGATGGTTTAATATACACAGGACATGTTATCAGGTGAACAGTATAAGTGAGGTGATTGTGTTCCCCTGATTGTTTAACGCACATTGAACATTTTACCAGGTGAACAGTATAAGCGAGGAGAGTGTGTTCCCCTGATTGTTTAATATACCAGGGACATGTTACCACGTGAACAGTATAAGTGAGGAGAGTGTGTTCCCATGATGGTTTAACATGCACGGGACAGGTTACCAGGTGAACAGTGTAAGTGAGGAGAGTGCGTTCCCCTGAAGGTTTAATACTGACGGGACATGTCACCAGTTGAACAGCATAAGTGAGGAGAGTGTGTTTCCCTGAATATTTTAATATGCACGGGACATGTTACCAGGTGAACAGTATAAGTGAGGAGATTGTGTTCCCCTAATGGTTTAATATACACGGGACATGTCACCAGGTGAACAGTATAAGTGAGGAGAGTGTGTTCCCTTGATGGTTTAATACTGACGGGACATGTCACCAGTTAACAGTATAAGTGAGGCGAGTGTGTTCCCCTGATAGTTTAATATGCACGGGACATGTTCCCAGGTGCACAGTATAAGTGAGGAGATTGTGTTCCCATGATGGTTTAATATACACGGGACATGTTACCATTTGAACAGTATATGTGAGGAAAGTATGTTCCCCTGATAGTTTAATGCACAGTTGACATGTTACCAGGTGAACAGCATAAGTGAGGAGAGTGTGTTCCCCTGATGGTTTAATGCACAGTTGACATGTTAATAGGTGAACAGTATAAGTGAGGAGAGTGTGTTCCCATGATTGTTTAAGAGACAGTTGACATGTTACCAGGTGAACAGTATAAGTGAGGAGTGTGTGTTCCCCTGATTGTTTAATATGCACATGACATGTTACCAGTTGAACAGTATAAGTGAGGAGAGTGTGTTCCCCTGATTGTTTAACGCACATGGAACATTTTACCAGATGAACACTATAAGTGAGGAGAGTGTGTTCCCCTGATTGTTTAATACACACAGGACAAGTTACCAGGAGAACAGTATAAGTGAGGAGAGTGTGTTCCCCTGATTGTTTAATATACACAGGACATGTTACCAGGTGAACAGTATAAGTGAGGAGAGTATGTCCCCCTGATGGTTTAATATACACAGGACATGTTATCAGGTGAACAGTATAAGTGAGGTGATTGTGTTCCCCTGATTGTTTAACGCACATGGAACATTTTACCAGATGAACACTATAAGTGAGGAGAGTGTGTTCCCCTGATTGTTTAATATACACGGGTCATGTTACCGGGTGAAAGGTATAAGTGGGAGAGTGTGTTCCTCTGATTGTTTAATATACACGGGACATGTTACCACGTGAACAGTATAAGTGAGGAGAGTGTGTTCCCATGATGGTTTAACATGCACGGGACATGTTACCAGGTGAACAGTGTAAGTGAGGAGAGTGCGTTCCCCTGATGGTTTAATACACACCGGACATTTTACCAGGTGAACAGTATAACTGAGGAGAGTGTGTTCCCCTGATTGATTAATACACACGGGACATGTTACCAGGTGAACAGTATAAGAGAGGAGAGTGTGTTCCCCCGATGGTTCAGTACACATGGGACTTGTAACAAGGTGAACAGTACAAGTGAGGAGAATGTGTTCCCCTGATGTTTTAATGCACACGGGACATGTTACCAGGTGAACAGTATAAGTGAGGAGAATCTGCTCCCCTTATTGTTTTATGCACAGTTGACATGTTATCAGGTGAACAGTATAAGTGAGGATCGAGTGTTCCCCTGATGGTTTACTGCACACAGGACATGTTACCAGGTGAACATTATAAGTGAGGAGATTGTGTTCCCCTGATTGTTTAATATACACGGGACATGTTACCAGGTGAACAGTATAAGTGGGAGAGTGTGTTCCCCTGATTGTTTAAGATACATGGGACATGTTACCACTTGAACAGTATAAGTGAGGAGAGTGTGTTCCCATGATGGTTTAACATACATGGGACATGTTACAGGTGAACATTGCAAGTGAGGAGAGTGTGTTGCCCTGATGGTATAATACACAAGGGACATGTTACCAAGTGAACAGTATATGTGAGGAGAGTGTGTTTCCCTGATGGTTTAATATACACGGGACATGTCACCAGGTGAACAGTATAAGTGAGGAGAGTCTGTTCCCCTTATTGTTTAATATACACGGGACATGTTACCAGGTGAAAAGTATACGTGAGGAGAGACTGTTCCCCTGATGATTTATTACGCAGGGAAATGTTACCATGTGAACAGTATATGTGAGGAGAGTGTGTTTCCCTGATGGTTTAATATGCACGGGACATGTTCCCAGATGAACAGTATAAGTGAGGAGAGTGTGTTCCCCTGATGGTATAATACACACGGGACATGATGACAGGTGAACAGTATAAGTGAGGATAGTATGTTCCCCTGATGGTTTAATACTGACAGGACATGTCACCCGTTGAACAGTATAAGAGAGGAGATTGCGTTCCCCTGTTGGTTTAATATACACAGGACATGTTACCAGGTGAACAGTATAAGTGAGGAGAGTGTGTTCCCCTGATTGTTAAATGCACAGTTGATATGTTACCAGGTGAACAGTATAAGTGAGGAGAGTGTGTTCCCCTGATTGTTTAAAACACACAGGACATGTCACTAGGTGAACAGTATAAGTGAGGAGAGGGTGTTCTCCTGGTTGTTTAAAACTCACGGGATATATTATCAGGTGAACAGTGTAAGTGAGGAGAGTGTGTTCCCCTGATGGTTTAATATTCACGGGACATGTTACCAGGTGAACATTATAAGTGAGGAGAGTGTGTTCCCCTGATTGTTTAATATACACTGGATATGTTACCAGGTGACCAGTCTCAGTGGGAGAGTGTGTTCCCATGATTGTTTAATATACACGGGATATGTTACCAGGTGACCAGTATAAGTGGGAGAGTGTGTTCCCATGATTGTTTAATATTCACGGGACATGTTACCACGTGAACAGTATAATTGAGGAGAGTGTTTTCCCATGATGGTTTAACATACACGGGACATGTCAGCAGGTGAACAGTATAAGTGAGGAGAGTGTGTTCCCCTGATTGTTTAATACACACAGGACATGTCACTAGGTGAACAGTATAAGTGAGGAGAGTGTGTACTCCTGATTGTTTAAAACACACGGGATATGTTACCAGGTGAACAGTATAAGTGAGGAGAGTGTGTTCCCCTGATGGTTTAATATTCACGGGACAGGTTACCAGGTGAACATTCTAAGTGAGGAGAGTGTGTTCCCCTGATTGTTTAATATACACGGGACATGTTACCAGGTGAACAGTATAAGTGGGAGAGTGTGTTCCCCTGATTGTTTAATATACGCGGGACATGTTACCACGTGAACATTATAAGTGAGGAGAGTGTGTTCCCATGATGGTTTAACATACACGGGACATGTTACCAGGTGAACAGTATAAGTGAGGAGAGTGTGTTCCACTGATGGTTTAATGCACACGGGACATGTGACCAGGTGAACAGTATAAGTGAGGAGAGTGTGTTCCCCTGATTGTTTAATGCACAGTTGACGAGTTACCAGGTGAACAGTATAAGTGAGGAGAGTATGTTCACCTGATTGTTTAATGCACAGTTGACATGTTACCAGGTGAACAGTATAAGTGAGGAGAGTGTATTCCCCTGATGGTTTAATATACACAGGACATGTTACCAGGTGAACAGTATAAGTGAGGAGAGTGTGTTCCCCTGATTGTTTAATATACACAGGACAAGTTACCAGGTGAACAGTATAAGTGAGGAGATGGTGTTCATCTGATTGCTAAATGCACAGTTGACATGTTACCAGGTGAACAGTCAAAGTGAGGAGAGTGTGTTCCCCTGATTGTTAAATGCACAGTTGACGAGTTACCAGGTGAACAGTATAAGTGAGGAGAGTATGTTCCCCTGATTGTTTAATATACACGGGACATGTTACCAGGTGAACAGTATAGGTGGGAGAGTGTGTTCCCCTGATAGTTTAATGCACAAGGGACATGTTACCAGGTGAACAGTATAAGTGAGGAGAGTGTGTTCCCCTGATAGTTTAATGCACAATGGACATGTTACCAGGTGAACAGTATAAGTGAGGAGAGTGTGTTCCCCTGATTGTTTAATACACACGGGACATGTTACCAGGTGAACAGTATAAGAGAGGAGAGTGTGTTCCCCTGATGGTTTAATACACACGGGACATGTCACAAGGTGAACATTATAAGTGAGGAGAGTATGTTCCCCTGATGGTTTAATACGCACAAGATATGTTACCAGATGAACAGTAGACGTGAGGAGAGTATGATCCCCTGATGGTTTAATAGACAAAGGACATGTTATCAGGTGAACAGTATCAGTGAGGTGAATTTGTTTCCCTGTTGGTTCAATATACATGGGACATTTTACCAGGTGAACAGTATAAGTGAGGAGAATGTGCTCCCCTTATTGTTTTATGCACAGTTGACATGTTACCAGGTGTACAGTATAAGTGAGGATAGTGTGTTCCCCTGATGGTTTAATGCACACAGGACATGTTACCAGGTGAACATTATAAGTGAGGAGAGTGTGTTCCCCTGATGGTTTAATGCACAGTTGACATGTTACCAGGTGAACAGTATAAGTGAGGAGAGTGTGTTCCCGTGATGGTTTAATGCACACAGGACATGTTACCAGGTGAACAATAGAAGTGAGGAGAGTGAGTTCCCCTGATGGTTTAATGCACAAGGGACATGTCACCAGGTGAACAGTATAAGTGAGGAGAGTATGTTCCCCTGATTGTTTAATGCACACGGGACATGTTACCAGGTGAACAGTATATGTGAGGAGAGTGTGTTCCCGTGATGGTTTAATGCACACAGGACATGTTACCAGGTGAACAGTAGAAGTGAGGAGAGTCTGTTCCCCTGATTGTTTAATGCACACGGGACATGTCACCAGGTGAACAGTATAAGTGAGGAGAGTATGTTCCCCTGATTGTTTAATGCACACGGGACATGTTACCAGGTGAACAGTATAAGTGAGGAGAGTGTGTTCCCCTGATGGTTTAATGCACACGGGACATGTTACCAGGTGAACAGTATAAGTGAGGAGAATGTGTTCCCTTTATTGTTTTATGCACAGTTGACATGTTACCAGGTGAACAGTATAAGTGATGTTAGCGTGTTCCCCTGTATGTTTAATATACACGGGACATGTTACCAGTTGAACAGTATAAGTGAGGAGAGTGTGTTGCCCTGATGGTATAATACACACGGAACATGTCACCAGGTGATCAGCATATGTGAGGAGAGAGTGTTTCCCTGATGGTTTAATATACACGGGACATGTCACCAGGTGAACAGTATAAGTGAGGAGAGTGTGTTCCCCTTATTGTTTAATATACATGGGACATGTTACCAGGTTTAAAGTATAAGTGTGGAGAGTGTGCTCCCCTGATGGTTTAATATACACAGGATATGTTACCAGGTGAACAGTATAAGTGAGGAGAGTGTGTTCCCCTGATGGTTTATTACTCACGCGACATGTTACCATGTGAACGGTATATGTGAGGAGAGTGTGTTCCCCTGATATTTTAATACGCACGGGACATGTTACCTGATGAGCAGTATAAGTGAGGAGAGTGTGTTTCCCTGGTGGTATAATACACACGGGACATGTTACCAGGTGAACAGTAGAAGTGAGGATAGTATTTTCCCCTGATGGTTTAATACTGACAGGACATGTCACCCGGTGAACAGTATAAGAGAGGAGATTGCGTTCCCCTGTTGGTTTAATGTACACAGGACATGTCACCATGTGAACAGTATAAGTGAGGAGACTGTGTTCCCTCATGGTTATTTACGCACGGGACATGTTACCAGGAGATCAGTATAAGTGACGAGAGTGTGTTCCCCTAAATGTTTAACACGCATGGGACATGTAACCAGGTGAACAGTATAAGTGAGGAGCGTGCGTTCCCCTGATGGTTTAATATACACAGGACATGTTACCAGGTGAACGGTATAAGTGAGGAGAGTGTATTCCCCTGATTGTTTAATATACACGGGACATGTTACCAGGTGAACCGTATAAGTGAGGAGAGTTTGTTCCCCTGATGGTTTCATATACACGGGAACATTTTACCAAGTGAACAGTATAAGTGAGGAGAGTGTGTTCCCCTGATTGTTTAATGCACACGGGACATGTCACCAGGTGAACAGTATAAGTGAGGAGAGTATGTTCCCCTGATTGTTTAATGCACACGGGACATGTTACCAGGTGAACAGTATAAGTGAGCAGAGTGTGTTCCCCTGATGGTTTAATATGCACGGGACATGTCACCAGGTGAACTCTCTAAGTGAGGAGAGTGTGTTCCCCTGATGGTTTAATACACACGGGACATTTTACGAGGTGAACAGTATAAGTGAGGAGAATGTGTTCCCTTTATTGTTGTATGCACAGTTGACATGTTACCAGGTGAACAGTATAAGTGAGGTTAGTGTGTTCCCCTGTATGTTTAATATACACGGGACATGTTACCAGTTGAACAGTATAAGTGAGGAGAGTGTGTTGCCCTGATGGAAGAATACACACGGAACATGTCACCAGGTGAACAGTATGTGTGAGGAGAGAGCGTTTCCCTGATGGTTTAATATACACGGGACATGTCACCAGGTGAACAGTATATATGAGGAGAGTGTGTTCCCCTTATTGTTTAATATACATGGGACATGTTACCAGGTTTAAAGTATCAGTGAGGAGAGTGTGCTCCCCTGATGGTTTAATATACACAGGATTTGTTACCAGGTGAACAGTATAAGTGAGGAGAGTGTGTTCCCCTGATGGTTTATTACTCACGCGACATGTTACCATGTGAACGGTATATGTGAGGAGAGTGTGTTCCCCTGATATTTTAATACGCACGGGACATGTTACCTGATGAACAGTATAAGTGAGGAGAGTGTGCTCCCCTGTTGGTATAATACTGACAGGACATGTCACTCGGTGAACAGTATAAGAGAAGAGATTGCGTTCCCCTGTTGGTTTAATATAAACAGGACATGTCACCATGTGAACAGTATAAGTGACGAGACTGTGTTCCCTCATGGTCATTTACGCACGGGACATGTTACCAGGAGATCAGTATAAGTGACGAGAGTGTGTTCCCCTAAATGTTTAACACGCATGGGACATGTAACCAGGTGAACAGTATAAGTGAGGAGCGTGCGTTCCCCTGATGGTTTAATATACACAGGACATGTTACCAGGTGAACGGTGTAAGTGAGGAGAGTGTATTCCCCTGATTGTTTAATATACACGGGACATGTTACCAGGTGAACCGTATAAGTGAGGAGAGTGTGTTCCCCTGATGGTTTAAAATACACGGGAACATTTTACCAGGTGAACAGTATAAGTGAGGAGACTGTGTTCCCCTGATTGTTAAATGCACACGGGACATGTTACCAGGTGAACAGTATAAGAGAGGAGAGTGTGTTCCCCTGATAGTTTAATGCACACAGGACATGTGACCAGGTGAACAGTATAAGAGAGGAGAGTTTGTTCCCCTGATGGTTTAATGCACAGTTGATATGTTACCAGGTGAACAGTATAAGTGAGGAGAGTGTATTCCCCTGATTGTTTAATACACACGGGACATGTTACCAGGTGAACAGTATATGTGAGGAGAGTGTGTTCCCCTAATAGTTTGATACACACGGGACATGTTACCAGGTGAACAGTATAAGTGAGGAGAGTGTGTTCCCCTGATTGTTTAAGACACACAGGACATGTCACAAGATGAACAGTATAAGTGAAGAGAGTGTGTTCCCCTGATGGTTTAATACACACAGGACATGTTACCAGGTCAACAGTATAAGTGAGGAGAGTGTGTTCCCCTGATTGTTTAATACATACGGGACATGTTACCAGGTGAACAGTATAAGAGAGGAGAGTGTTTTCCTCTGATCGTTTAATACACACGGGACATGTAACCAGGAGAACAGTATAAGTGAGGAGAGTGTGTTCCCCTGATCGTTTAATACACACGGGACATGTTACCAGGAAAACAGTATAAGTGGGAGAGTGTGTTCCCCCGATTGTTTAACATACACGGGACATGTTACCAGGTGAACAGTGTAAGTGAGGAGTGTGTTCCCCTCATGGTTTACTACGCAGGGGACATGTTACCAGGTGAACAGTATAAGTTAGGAGAGTGTGTTCCCCTGATGGTTTAATATACACGGTACATGTTACCAGGTGAACAGTATAAGTGAGCCGAGTGTGTTCCCCTGATGGTTTAATATATACGTGACATGTCACCAGGTGAACAGTATAACTGAGCAGAGTGTGTTCCCCTGATGGTTTAATATATACGGCTCATGTCACCAGGTGAACTCAATAAGTGAGGAGAGTGTGTTACCCTGTTGGTAAAACACACACAGGGCATGTTACCAGGTGAACAGTATAATTGAGGAGAGTGTGTTCCCCTGATGGTTTAATGCACAGTTGACATGTTACAAGGTGAACAGTATAAGTGAGGAGAGTGTGTTCCCGTGATGGTTTAATGCACACAGGACATGTTACCAGGTGAACAATATAAGGGAGGAGAGTGAGTTCCCCTGATGGTTTAATGCACACAGGACATGTCACCAGGTGAACAGTATAAGTGAGGAGAGAATGTTTCCCTGATTGTTTAATGCACACGGGACATGTTACCAGGTGAACAGTATAAGTGAGCAGAGTGTGTTCCGCTGATGGTTTAATATACACGGGACATGTCACCAGGTGAACTCTCTAAGTGAGGAGAGTGTGTTCCCCTGATGGTTTAATACACACGGGACATTTTACCAGGTGAACAGTATAAGTGAGGAGAATGTGTTCCCTTTATTGTTTTATGCACAGTTGACATGTTACCAGGTGAACAGTATAAGTGAGGAGCGAGCGTTCCCCTGATGGTTTAATATACACAGGACATGTTACCAGGTGAACGGTATAAGTGAGGAGAGTGTATTCCCCTGATTGTTTCATATATACGGGACCTGTTACCAGGTGAACCGTATAAGTGAGGAGAGTGTGTTCCCCTGATGGTTTAATATACACGGGAACATTTTACCAGGTGAACAGTATAAGTGAACAGAGTGTGTTCCCCTGATTGTTTAAATGCAAACGGGACATGTTACCAGGTGAACAGTATAAGAGAGGAGATGTGTGTTCCCCTGATAGTGTAATGCACACAGGACATGTTACCAGGTGAACAGTATAAGTGAGGAGAGTTTGTTCCCCTGATGGTTTAATATACATGGGAACATTTTACCAGGTGAACAGTATAAGTGAGGAGAGTGTGTTCCCCTGATTGTTTAATGCACAGTTGATATGTTACCAGGTCAACAGTATAAATGAGGAGAGTGTATTCCCCTGATTGTTTAATACACACGGGACATGTTACCAGGTGAACAGTATATGTGAGGAGAGTGTGTTCCCCTAATAGTTTGATACACACGGGACATGTTACGAGGTGAACAGTATAAGTGAGGAGAGTGTGTTCCCCTGATTGTTTAATACACACAGGACATGTTACAAGGTGAACAGTATAAGTGAGGAGACTGTGTTCCCCTGATGGTTTAATACACACAGGACATGTTACCAGGTCAACAGTATAAGTGAGGAGAGTGTGTTCCCCTGATTTTTAATACACACGGGACATGTTACCAGGTGAACAGTATAAGTGAAGAGAGTTTGTTCCCCAGATGGATTAATACACACCGGACATGTTACCAGGTGTACTGTATAAGTGAGGAGAGTGTGTTCCCCTGATTGTTTAAGACATACGGGGCATGTTACCAGGTGAACAGTATAAGAGAGGAGAGTGTTTTCCCCTGATCGTTTAATACACACGGGACATGTAACCAGGAGAACAGTATAAGTGAGGAGAGTGTGTTCCCCTGATCGTTTAATACACACGGGACATGTTACCAGGAAAACAGTATAAGTGGGAGAGTGTGTTCCCCCGATTGTTTAACATACACGGGACATGTTACCAGGTGAACAGTGTAAGTGAGGAGTGTGTTCCCCTCATGGTTTACTACGCAGGGAACATGTTACCAGGTGAACAGTATAAGTTAGGAGAGTGTGTTCCCCTGATGGTTTAATATACACGGGACATGTTACCAGGTGAACAGTATAAGTGAGCAGAGTGTGTTCCCCTGATGGTTTAATATATACGTGACATGTCACCTGATGAACAGTATAAGTGAGCAGAGTGTGTTCCCCTGATGGTTTAATATATACGGGACATGTCACCAGGTGAACTGAATAAGTGAGGAGAGTGTGTTACCCTGTTGGTAAAACACACACAGGACATGTTACCAGGTGAACAGTATAATTGAGGAGAGTGTGTTCCCCTGATGGTTTAATGCACAGTTGACATGTTACCAGGTGAACAGTATAAGTGAGGAGAGTGTGTTCCCGTGATGGTTTAATGCACACAGGACATATTACCAGATGAACAATATAAGTGAGGAGAGTGAGTTCCCCTGATGGTTTAATGCACAAGGGACATGTCACCAGGTGAACAGTATAAGTTTTTTTCAGGTTGTTTTTCTTCAGGTTTGCACTTGCTGATGTTCTATATTCAGTATATTCACACCTAATCTGTACTAATGCTTTGTCTTTCGAAACACCATTAACATATTGATGCCTTTGCTCTGTGACCTTTTGGTCAGCTATGTGGCCTGGTCCAATCTGCACCTTCTCCTTTGTTATCTCTTGCCCAACCCCCACCTCACTTGTTTATAATCTGTGACTTTTCTAATATTTGTCAGTTCCGAAGAAGGGTCACTGACCCGAAACGTTAACTCTGCATCTCTTTCCACAGATGCTGCCAGACCTGCTGAGTGAATCCAGCATTTCTTGTTTTTGTTTCAGATTTCCAGCATCCGCAGTATTTTGCTTTTATTTTAGTATTAGTGAGGAGAGTATGTTCCCCTGATTGTTTAATGCACACGGGACATGTTACCAGGTGAACAGTATAAGTGAGGAGAGTGTGTTCCCGTGATGGTTTAATGCACACAGGACATGTTACCAGGTGAACATTATAAGTGAGGAGAGTGTGTTCCCCTGATTGTTTAATATACACGGGACATGTTCCCAGGTGAACAGTATAAGTGAGGAGTGTGTGTTCCCATGATGGTTTAATGCACACAGGACATGTTACCAGGTGAACATTATAAGTGAGGAGAATGTGTTCCCCTGATTGTTTAATATACACGGGACATGTTACCAGTTCAACAGTAAAAGTGAGGAGAGTGTGTTGCCCTGATGGTTTAACATACATGGGACATGTTACAGGTGAACATTATAAGTGAGGAGAGTGTGTTGCCCTGATGGTATAATACACAAGGGACATGTTACCAGGTGAAAAGTATACGTGAGGAGAGTGTGTTCCCCTGATGGTTTAATATACACGGGATATGTTACCAGGTGAACAGTATGAGTGAGGAGAGACTGTTCCCCTGATGATTTATTACGAAGGGAAATGTTACCATGTGACCAGTATATGTGAGGAGAGTGTCTTTCCCTGATGGTTTAATATGCACGGGACATGTTCCCAGATGAACAGTATAAGTGAGGAGATTGTGTTCCCCTGATGGTATAATACACACGGGACATGATACCATGTGAACAGTATAAGTGAGGATAGCATGTTCCCCTGATGGTTTAATACTGACAGGACATGTCACCCGTTGAACAGTATAAGAGAGGAGATTGCGTTCCCCTGTTGGTTTAATATACACAGGACATGTCACCAGGTGAACAGTTTAAGTGAGGAGAGTGTGCTCCCCTGCTGGTTTAATATACACGGGAGATATTACCAGGTGAACAGTATAAGTGAGGAGAGTGTGTTCCCCGATTGTTAAATGCACAGTTGATATGTTACCAGGTGAACAGTATAAGTGAGGAGAGTGTGTTCCCCTGATTGTTTAATACACACAGGACATGTCACTAGGTGAACAGTATAAGTGAGGAGAGTGTGTTCTCCTGGTTGTTTAAAACTCACGGGACATATTATCAGGTGAACAGTGTAAGTGAGGAGAGTGTGTTCCCCTGATGGTTTAATATTCACGGGACATGTTACCAGGTGAACATTATAAGTGAGGAGAGTGTGTTCCCTTGATGGTTTAATATACACTGGATATGTTACCAGGTGAACAGTATAAGTGGGAGAGTGTGTTCCCATGATTGTTTAATATACACGGGATATGTTACCAGGTGACCAGTATAAGTGGGAGAGTGTGTTGCCATGATTGTTTAATATACACGGGATATGTTACCAGGTGACCAGTATAAGTGGGAGAGTGTGTACCCATGATTGTTTAATATGCACGGGACATGTTACCACGTGAACAGTATAATTGAGGAGAGTGTTTTCCCATGATGGTTTAACATACACGGGACATGTCAGCAGGTGAACAGTATAAGTGAGGAGAGTGTGTTCCCCTGATTGTTTAATACACACAGGACATGTCACTAGGTGAACAGTATAAGTGAGGAGAGTGTGTTCTCCTGATTGTTTAAAACACACGGGACATGTTACCAGGTGAACAGTATAAGTGAGGAGAGTGTGTTCCCCTGATGGTTTAATATTCACGGGACAGGTTACCAGGTGAACATTCTAAGTGAGGAGAGTGTGTTCCCCTGATTGTTTAATATACACGGGACATGTTACCAGGTGAACAGCATAAGTGGGAGAGTGTGTTCCCCTGATTGTTTAATATACACGGGACATGTTACCACGTGAACAGTATAAGTGAGGAGAGTGTGTTCCCATGATGGTTTAACATACACGGGACATGTTACCAGGTGAACAGTATAAGTGAGGAGAGTGTGTTCCACTGATGGTTTAATGCACACGGGACATGTGACCAGGTGAACAGTATAAGTGAGGAGAGTGTGTTCCCCTGATTGTTTAATGCACAGTTGACGAGTTACCAGGTGAACAGTATAAGTGAGGAGAGTATGTTCACCTGATTGTTTAATGCACAGTTGACATGTTACCAGGTGAACAGTATAAGTGAGGAGAGTGTATTCCCCTGATGGTTTAATATACACAGGACATGTTACCAGGTGAACAGTATAAGTGAGGAGAGTGTGTTCCCCTGATTGTTTAATATACACAGGACAAGTTACCAGGTGAACAGTATAAGTGAGGAGATGGTGTTCATCTGATTGCTAAATGCACAGTTGACATGTTACCAGGTGAACAGTCAAAGTGAGGAGAGTGTGTTCCCCTGATTGTTAAATGCACAGTTGACGAGTTACCAGGTGAACAGTATAAGTGAGGAGAGTATGTTCCCCTGATGGTTTGATATACACAGCACATGTTATCAGGTGAACAGTATAAGTGAGGTGAGTGTATTCCCCTGATGGTACAATATACATGGGACAGGTCACCAGGTGAACAGTATAATAGAGGAGAGTGTGTTCTCCTGATTGTTTAATATACACGGGACATGTTACCAGGTGAACAGTATAAGTGAGCAGAGTGTGTTCCCCTGATGGTTTAATATATACGTGACATGTCACCAGGTGAACAGTATTAGTGAGGAGATTGTGTTCCCATGATGGTTTAACATACATGGGACATGTTACCAGGTGAACAGTATAAGTGAGGAGATTGTGCTGCCCTGATGGTTTAATATACACGGGACATGTCACCAGGTGAACTCTATAAGTGAGGAGAGTGTGTTCCCCTGATGGTTTAATACACAAGGGACATGTTACCAGATTAACAGTCTAAGTGAGGAGAGTGTGTTCCCCTGATTGTTTCACGCACATGGGACATTTTACCAGGTGAACAGTGTAAGTGAGGAGAGTGTGTTCCCCTGATGGTTTAATGCACACAGGATATGTTACCAGGTGAACAGTATAAGTGAGGAGAGTATGTTCCCCTGATTGTTTAATATACACGGGACATGTTACCAGGTGAACAGTATAAGTGGGAGAGTGTGTTCCCCTGATTGTTTAATATACACGGGACATGTTACCACTTGAACAGTAGAAGTGAGGAGAGTGTGATCCCATGATGTTTTAACATACATGGGACATGTCACCAGTTGAACAGTATAAGTGAGGAGAGTGTGTTCCCCTGATAGCTTAATGCACAAGGGACATGTTACCAGGTGAATAGTATAAGTGAGGAGAGTGTGTTCCCCTGATAGTTTAATGCACAAGGGACATGTTACCAGGTGAATAGTATAAGTGAGGAGAGTGTGTTCCCCTGATAGTTTAATGCACAATGGACATGTTACCAGGTGAACAGTATAAGTGAGGAGAGTGTGTTCCCCTGATTGTTTAATACACACGGGACATTTACCAGGTGAACAGTATAAGAGAGGAGAGTGTGTTCCCCTGATGGTTTAATACACACGGGACATGTCACAAGGTGAACATTATAAGTGAGGAGAGTATGTTCCCCTGATGGTTTAATACGCACAAGATATGTTACCAGGTGAACAGTAGAAGTGAGGAGAGTATGATCCCCTGATGGTTTAATAGACAAAGGACATGTTATCAGGTGGACAGTATAAGTGAGGTGAATGTGTTTCCCTGTTGGTTCAATATACATGGGACATGTTACCAGATTAACAGTATAAGTGAGGAGCCTGTGTTCCCCTGATTGTTTAACGCACATGGGACATTTTACCAGGTGAACAGTATAAGTGAGGAGAGTGTGTTCCCCTGATGGTTTAACGCACATGGGACATTTTACCAGGTGAACAGTATAAGTGAGGAGAGTGTGTTCCCCTGATTGTTTAATGCACACGGGACATGTTACCTGGTAAACAGTATAAGTGAGGAGAGTGTGTTCCCCTGATTGTTTAATGCACACGGGACATGTTACCAGGTAAACAGTATAAGTGAGGAGAGTGTGTTCCCCTGATTGTTTAATGCACATGGGACATTTTAACAGGTGAACAGTATAAGTGAGGAGAGTGTGTTCCCCTGATGGTTTAATACACACGGGACATGTTACCAGGTGTACAGTATAAGTGAGGATAGTGTGTTCCCCTGATGGTTTAATGCACACAGGACATGTTACCAGGTGAACATTATAAGTGAGGAGAGTGTGTTCCCCTGATTGTTTAATATACACGGGACATGTCACCAGGTGAACAGTATAAGTGGGAGAGAGTGTTCCCCTGATTGTTTAATATTCACGGGACATTTTACCACTTGAACAGTATAAGTGAGGAGAGTTTGTTCCCATGATGGTTCAACATACACGGGACATGTTACCAGGAGAACAGTATAAGTGAGGAGAGTGTGTTGCCCTGATGGTATAATACACACGGGACATGTTACCAGATTAAAGGTATATGTGAGGAGAGTGTGTTTCCCTGGTGGTTTAATATACACGGGACATGTCACCAGTTGAACTCTATAAGTGAGGAGAGTGTGTTCCCCTGATGGTTTAATAAACAATGGACATGTTACCAGATTAACAGTCTAAGTGAGGAGAGTGTGTTCCCCTGATTGTTTCACGCACATGGGACATTTTACCAGGTGAACAGTATAGGTAAGGAGAGTGTGTTCCCCTGATGGTTTAATGCACACGGGACATGTTATCAGGTAAACAGTATAAGTGAGGAGAGTGTGTTCCCCTGATTGTTTAATACACACGGGACATGTTACCAGTTGAACAGTAAAAGTGAGGAGAGTGTGTTGCCCTGATGGTTTAATATACAATGGACATGTTATCAGATGAACAGTCTAAGTGAGGAGAGTGTGTTCCCCTGATTGTTTCACGCACACGGGGCATTTTACCAGGTGAACAGTATAAGTGAGGAGAATGTGTTCCCTTTATTGTTTTATGCACAGTTGACATGTTACCAGGTGAACAGTATAAGTGAGGTTAGTCTGTTCCCCTGATTGTTTAATATACACGGGACATGTTACCAGTTGAACAGTATAAGTGAGGAGAGTGTGTTGCCCTGATGGTATAATACACACGGAACATGTCACCAGGTGAACAGTATATGTGAGGAGAGAGTGTTTCCATGATGGTTTAATATACACGGGACATGTCACCAGGTGAACAGTATAAGTGAGGAGAGTGTGTTCCCCTTATTGTTTAATATACATGGGACATGTTACCAGGTTTAAAGTATAAGTGAGGAGAGTGTGCTCCCCTGATGGTTTAATATACACAGGATATGTTACCAGGTGAACAGTATAAGTGAGGAGAGTGTGTTCCCCTGATGGTTTATTACTCACGCGACATGTTACCATGTGAACGGTATATGTGAGGAGAGTGTGTTCCCCTGATGGTTTAATACGCACGGGACATGTTACCTGATGAACAGTATAAGTGAGGAGAGTGTGTTCCCCTGGTGGTATAATACACACGGGACATGTTACCAGGTGAACAGTATAAGTGAAGATAGTATTTTCCCCTGATGGTTTAATACTGACAGGACATGTCACCCGGTGAACAGTATAAAAGAGGAGATTGCGTTCCCCTGTTGGTTTAATATACACAGGACATGTCACCATGTGAACAGTATAAGTGAGGAGACTGTGTTCCCTCATGGTTATTTATGCACGGGACATGTTACCAGGAGATCAGTATAAGTGACGAGAGTGTGTTCCCCGAAATGTTTAACACGCATGGGACATGTAACCAGGTGAACAGTATAACTGAGGAGAGTGTGATCCCCTGATTGTATTATTTACTCAGGACATGTTACCAGGTGAACAGTATAAGTGAGGAGCGTGCGGTCCCCTGATGGTTTAATATACACAGGACATGTTACCAGGTGAACGGTATAAGTGAGGAGAGTGTATTCCCCTGATTGTTTAATATACACGGGACATGTTACCAGGTGAACCGTAGAAGTGAGGAGAGTGTGTTCCCCTGATGGTTTAATATACACGGGAACATTTTCCCAGGTGAACAGTATAAGTGAGGAGAGTGTGTTCCCCTGATTGTTAAATGCACACGGGACATGTTACCAGGTGAGCAGTATAAGAGAGGAGAGTGTGTTCCCCTGATAGTTTAATGCACACAGGACATGTTACCAGGTGAACAGTATAAGTGAGGAGAGTTTGTTCCCCTGATGGTTTAATATACACGGGAACATTTTACCAGGTGAACAGTATAAGTGAGGAGAGTGTGTTCCCCTGATTGTTTAATGCACAGTTGATATGTTACCAGGTGAACAGTATAAGTGAGGAGAGTGTATTCCCCTGATTGTTTAATACACACGGGACATGTTACCAGGTGAACAGTATAAGTGAGGAGAGTGTGTTCCCCTGATTGTTTAATACACACCGGACATGTTACCAGGTGTACAGTATAAGTGAGGAGAGTGTGTTCCCCTGATTGTTTAATACATACGGGACATGTTACCAGGTGAACAGTATAAGAGAGGAGAGTGTTTTCCCCTGATCGTTTAATACACACGGGACATGTAACCAGGAGAACAGTATAAGTGAGGAGAGTGTGTTCCCCTGATCGTTTAATACACACGGGACATGTTACCAGGTGTACAGTGTAAGTGAGGAGTGTGTTCCCCTCATGGTTTACTACGCAGGGGACATGTTACCAGGTGAACAGTATAAGTTAGGAGAGTGTGTTCCCCTGATGGTTTACTATACACGGGACATGTTACCAGGTGAACAGTATATGTGAGCAGAGTGTGTTCCCCTGATGGTTTAATATATACGGGACATGTTACCAGGTGAACAGTACAATTGAGGAGAGTGTGTTCCCCTGATGGTTTAATGCACAGTTGACATGTTACCAGGTGAACAGTATAAGTGAGGAGAGTGTGTTCCCGTGATGGTTTAATGCACACATGACATGTCACCAGGTGAACAGTATATGTGAGGAGAGTGTGTTCCCGTGATGGTTTAATGCACACAGGACATGTTACCAGCTGATCAGTATATGTGAGGAGAGAGTGTTTCCCTAAATGTTTAACACGCATGGGACATGTAACCAGGTGAACAGTATAAGTGAGGAGCGTGCGTTCCCCTGATGGTTTAATATACACAGGACATGTTACCAGGTGAACGGTATAAGTGAGGAGAGTGTATTCCCCTGATTGTTTAATATGCACGGGACATGTTACCAGGTGAACCGTATAAGTGAGGAGAGTGTGTTCCCCTGATGGTTTAAAATACACGGGAACATTTTACCAGGTGAACAGTATAAGTGAGGAGAGTGTGTTCCCCTGATTGTTAAATGCACACAGGACATGTTACCAGGTGAACAGTATAAGAGAGGAGAGTGTGTTCCCCTGATAGTTTAATGCACACAGGACATGTTACCAGGTGAACAGTATAAGAGAGGAGAGTTTGTTCCCCTGATGGTTTCATATACACGGGAACATTTTACCAAGTGAACAGTATAAGTGAGGAGAGTGTGTTCCCCTGATTGTTTAATGCACACGGGACATGTCACCAGGTGAACAGTACAAGTGAGGACAGTATGTTCCCCTGATTGTTTAATGCACACGGGACATGTTACCAGGTGAACAGTATAAGTGAGCAGAGTGTGTTCCCCTGATGGTTTAATATACACGGGACATGTCACCAGGTGATCTCTCGAAGTGAGGAGAGTGTGTTCCCCTGATGGTTTAATACACACGGGACATGTTACCAGGTGAACAGTATAAGAGAGGAGAGTGTGTTCCCCTGATAGTTTAATGCACACAGGACATGTTACCAGGTGAACAGTATAAGAGAGGAGAGTTTGTTCCCCTGATGGTTTAATATACACTGGAACATTTTACCAGGTGAACAGTATAAGTGAGGAGAGTGTGTTCCCCTGATTGTTTAATGCACAGTTGATATGTTACCAGGTGAACAGTATAAGTGAGGAGAGTGTATTCCCCTGATTGTTTAATACACACGGGACATGTTACCAGGTGAACAGTATATGTGAGGAGAGTGTGTTCCGCTAATAGTTTGATACACACGGGACATGTTACCAGGTGAACAGTATAAGTGAGGAGAGTGTGTTCCCCTGATTGTTTAAGACACACAGGACATGTCACAAGATGAACAGGGTAAGTGAAGAGAGTGTGTTCCCCAGATGGATTAATACACACCGGACATGTTACCAGGTGTACAGTATAAGTGAGGAGAGTGTTTTCCCCTGATCGTTTAATACACACGGGACATGTAACCAGGAGAACAGTATAAGTGAGGAGAGTGTGTTCCCCTGATCGTTTGATACACACGGGACATGTTACCAGGAAAACAGTATAAGTGGGAGAGTGTGTTCCCCCGATTGTTTAACATACACGGGACATGTTACCAGGTGAACAGTGTAAGTGAGGAGTGTGTTCCCCTCATGGTTTACTACGCAGGGGACATGTTACCAGGTGAACAGTATAAGTTAGGAGAGTGTGTTCCCCTGATTGTTTAATATACACGGGACATGTTATCAGGTGAACAGTATAAGTGAGCAGAGTGTGTTCCCCTGATGGTTTAATATATACGTGACATGTCACCAGGTGAACAGTATAAGTGAGCAGAGTGTATTCCCCTGATGGTTTAATATATACGGGACATGTCACCAGGTGAACTGAATAAGTGAGGAGAGTGTGTTACCCTGTTGGTAAAACACACACAGGACATGTTACCAGGTGAACAGTATAATTGAGGAGAGTGTGTTCCCCTGATGGTTTAATGTACAGTTGACATGTTACAAGGTGAACAGTATAAGTGAGGAGAGTGTGTTCCCGTGATGGTTTAATGCACACAGGACATGTTACCAGGTGAACAATATAAGTGAGGAGAGTGAGTTCCCCTGATGGTTTAATGCACAAGGGACATGTCACCAGGTGAACAGTATAAGTGAGGAGAGTGTGTTCCCCTGATTGTTTAATGCACACGGGACATGTTACCAGGTGAACAGTATAAGTGAGCAGAGTGTGTTCCCCTGATGGTTTAATATACACGGGACATGTCACCAGGTGAACTCTCTAAGTGAGGAGAGTGTGTTCCCCTGATGGTTTAATACACACGGGACATTTTACCAGATGAACAGTATAAGTGAGGAGAATGTGTTCCCTTTATTGTTTTATGCACAGTTGACATGTTACCAGGTGAACAGTATAAGTGAGGTTATTGTGTTCCCCTGATTGTTTAATATACACGGGACATGTTACCAGTTGAACAGTATAAGTGAGGAGAGTGTGTTGCCCTGATGGTATAATATACACGGGAACATTTTACCAGGTGAACAGTATAAGTGAGGAGAGTGTGTTCCCCTGATTGTTTAACATACACGGGACATGTTACCAGGTGAACAGTGTAAGTGAGGAGTGTGTTCCCCTCATGGTTTGCTACGCAGGGGACATGTTACCAGGTGAACAGTATAACTTAGGAGAGTGTGTTCCCCTGATGGTTTAATATACACGGGACATGTTACCAAGTGAACAGTATAAGTGAGCAGAGTGTGTTCCCCTGATGGTTTAATATATACCTGACATGTCACCAGGTGAACAGTATAAGTGAGCAGAGTGTGTTCCCCTGATGGTGTAATATATACGGGACATGTCACCAGGTGAACTGAATAAGTGAGGAGAGTGTGTTACCCTGTTGGTAAAACACACACAGGACATGTTACCAGGTGAACAGTATAATTGAGGAGAGTGTGTTCCCCTGATGGTTTAATGTACAGTTGACATGTTACAAGGTGAACAGAATAAGTGAGGAGAGTGTGTTCCCGTGATGGTTTAATGCACACAGGACATGTTACCAGGTGAACAATATAAGTGAGGAGAGTGAGTTCCCCTGATGGTTTAATGCACAAGGGACATGTCACCAGGTGAACAGTATAAGTGAGGAGAGTGTGTTCCCCTGATTGTTTAATGCACACGGGACATGTTACCAGGTGAACAGTATAAGTGAGCAGAGTGTGTTCCCCTGATGGTTTAATGTACACGGGACATGTCACCAGGTGAACTCTCTAAGTGAGGAGAGTGTGTTCCCCTGATGGTTTAATACACACGGGACATTTTACCAGATGAACAGTATAAGTGAGGAGAATGTGTTCCCTTTATTGTTTTATGCACAGTTGACATGTTACCAGGTGAACAGTATAAGTGAGGTTATTGTGTTCCCCTGATTGTTTAATATACACGGGACATGTTACCAGTTGAACAGTATAAGTGAGGAGAGTGTGTTCCCCTGGTGGTATAATACACACGGGACATGTAACCATGTGAACGGTATAAGTGAGGATAGTATTTTCCCCTGATGGTTTAATACTGACAGGACATGTCACCCGGTGAACAGTATAAGAGAGGAGATTGCGTTCCCCTGTTCGTTTAATATACACAGGACATGTCACAATGTGAACAGTATAAGAGACGAGACTGTGTTCCCTCATGATTATTTACGCACGGGACATGTTACCAGGAGATCAGTATAAGTGACGAGAGTGTGTTCCCCTAAATGTTTAACACGCATGGGACATGTAACCAGGTGAAAAGTATAACTGAGGAGAGTGTGATCCCCTCATTGTATTATTTACTCAGGACATGTTACCAGGTGAACAGTATAAGTGAGGAGCGTGCGTTCCCCTGATGGTTTAATATACACAGGACATGTTACCAGGTGAACGGGATAAGTGAGGAGAGTGTATTCCCCTGATTGTTTAATATACACGGGACATGTTACCAGGTGAACCGTATAAGTGAGGGACTGTGTTCCCCTTATGGTTTAATATACACGGGAACATTTTACCAGATGAACAGTATAAGTGAGGAGAGTGTGTTCCCCTGATTGTTTAAATGCACACGGGACATGTTACCAGGTGAACAGTATAAGAGAGGAGAGTGTGTTCCCCTGATAGTTTAATGCACACAGGATATGTTACCAGGTGAACAGTATAAGTGAGGAGAGTTTGTTCCCCTGATGGTTTAATATACACGGGAACATTTTACCAGGTGAACAGTATAAGTGAGGAGAGTGTGTTCCCCTGATTGTTTAATGCACAGTTGATATGTTACCAGGTCAACAGTATAAATGAGGAGAGTGTATTCCCCTGATTGTTTAATACACACGGGACATGTTACCAGGTGAACAGTATATGTGAGGAGAGTGTGTTCCCCTAATAGTCTGCTACACACGGGACATGTTACCAGGTGAACAGTATAAGTGAGGAGAGTGTGTTCCCCTGATTGTTTAATACACACAGGATATGTTACAAGGTGAACAGTATAAGTGAGGAGACTGTGTTCCCCTGATGGTTTAATACACACAGGACATGTTACCAGGTCAACAGTATAAGTGAGGAGAGTGTGTTCCCCTGATTTTTAATACACACGGGACATGTTACCAGGTGAACAGTATAAGTGAAGAGAGTGTGTTCCCCAGATGGATTAATACACACCGGATATGTTACCAGGTGTACAGTATAAGTGAGGAGAGTGTGTTCCCCTGATTGTTTAATACATACGGGACATGTTACCAGGTGAACAGTATAAGAGAGGAGAGTGTTTTCCCCTGATCGTTTAATACACACGGGACATGTTACCAGGAAAACAGTATAAGTGGGAGAGTGTGTTCCCCCGATTGTTTAACATACACGGGACATGTTACCAGGTGACAGTGTAAGTGAAGAGTGTGTTCCCCTCATGGTTTACTACGCAGGGGACATGTTACCAGGTGAACAGTATAAGTTAGGAGAGTGTGTTCCCCTGATGGTTTAATATACACGGGACATGTTACCAGGTGAACAGTATAAGTGAGGAGAGTGTGTTCCCCTGATGGTTTAATATATACGTGACATGTCACAAGGTGAACAGTATAAGTGAGCAGAGTGTGTTCCCCTGATGGTTTAATATATACGGGACATGTCACCAGGTGAACTGAATAAGTGAGGAGAGTGTGTTACCCTGTTGGTAAAACACACACAGGACATGTTACCAGGTGAACAGTATAATTGTGGAGAGTGTGTTCCCCTGATGGTTTAATGCACAGTTGACATGTTACCAGGTGAACAGTATAAGTGAGGAGAGTGTGTTCCCGTGATGGTTTAATGCACACAGGACATGTTACCAGGTGAACAATATAAGTGAGGAGAGTGAGTTCCCCTGATGGTTTAATGCACAAGGGACATGTCACCAGGTGAACAGTATAAGTTTTTTTCAGGTTGTTTTTCTTCAGGTTTGCACTTGCTGATGTTCTATATTCAGTATATTCACACCTAATCTGTACTAATGCTTTGTCTTTCAAAACACCATTAACATATTGATGCCTTTGCTCTGTGACCTTTTGGTCAGCTATGTGGCCTGGTCCAATCTGCACCTTCTCCTTCGTTATCTCTTGCCCAACCCCCACCTCACTTGTTTATAATCTGTGACTTTTCTAATATTTGTCAGTTCCGAAGAAGGGTCACTGACCCGAAACGTTAACTCTGCTTCTCTTTCCACAGATGCTGCCAGACCTGCTGAGTGAATCCAGCATTTCTTGTTTTTGTTTCAGATTTCCAGCATCCGCAGTATTTTGCTTTTATTTTAGTATAAGTGAGGAGAGTATGTTCCCCTGATTGTTTAATGCACACGGGACATGTTACCAGGTGAACAGTATAAGTGAGGAGAGTGTGTTCCCGTGATGGTTTAATGCACACAGGACATGTGACCAGGTGAACAGTATAAGTGAGGAGAGTGTGTTCCCCTGATTGTTTAATGCACTCGGGACATGTCACCAGGTGAACTGTATAAGTGAGGAGAGTATGTTCCCCTGATTGCTTAATGCACACGGGACATGTTACCAGGTGAACAGTATAAGTGAGCAGAGTGTGTTCCCCTGATGGTTTAATATACACGGGACATGTCACCAGGTGAACTCTCTAAGTGAGGAGAGTGTGTTCCCCTGATGGTTTAATACACACGGGACATGTTACCAGATGAACAGTATAAGTGAGGAGAGTGTGTTCCCCTGATGGTTTAATGCACACGGGACATGACAACAGGTAAACAGTATAAGTGAGGAGAGTGTGTTCCCCTGATTGTTTAATGCACACAGGACATGTTACCAGGTGAACAGTATAAGTGGGAGAGTGAGTTCCCCTGATTGTTTAATATACACGGGACATGTTACCACTTGAACCGTATAAGTGAGGAGAGTGTGTTCCCATGATGTTTTAAAATACACGGGACATGTTACCAGGTGAACAGGATAAGTGCAGAGAGTGTGTTGCCCTGATGGTTTTATACACACGGGACATGTTAATAGGGGAACAGCATAATTGAGGAGAGTGAGTTCCCCTGATTGTTTAATACACACGGGGCATGTTAACAGGTGAACTGAATAGTGAGGAGAGTGTATTGCCATGATTGTTTTATGCACACGGGACATGTTAATAGGTGAAGAGTACAAGTGAGGAGAGTGTGTTCCCCTGATTGTTTAATGCACACGGGACATGTTACCAGGTGAACATTTTAAGTGAGGAGAGTGTGTTCCCCTGATTGTTTAATGCACACGGGTAAGGTCACCAGGTGAACAGGAAAAGTGAGGAGAGTGTGTTCCCCTGATTGATTAATACGCACGGGGCATGTCACCAGGAGAACAGTATAAGTGAGGAGAGTGTGTTCACCTGATTGTTTAATACACACGGGACATGTCACCAGGTGAACAGGATAAGTGAGGAGAGTGTGTTCCCCTGATTGTTTTATACAAAGGGGACATGTCACCAGGTGAACAGTATAAGTGAGGAGAGTGTGTTCCCCTGATTGTTTAATACTGACGGGACATGTGACCAGGTGAACAGTATAAGTGGTGAGAGTGTGTTCCCCTGATTGTTTAATACACACGGGACATGTTACCAGGTGAACAGTATAAGTGAGGAGAGTGTGTTCCCCTGATTGTTTTATACACACGGGACATGTCACCAGGTGAACAGTATAAGTGAGGATAGTGTGTTCCCCTGATTGTTTAATACACACGGGACATGTTACCAGGTGAACAGTATATGTGAGGAGAGTGTTTTGCCATGATGGTTTAATGCACACTGGACATGTTACCAGGTGAACAGTCTAAGTGAGGAGAGTGTGTTCCCCTGATTGTTTAATGCACACCGGACATGTCACCAGGTGAACAGTATAAGTGAGGATAGTGTGTTCCCCTGATTGTTTAATACACACGGGACATGTCACCAGGTGAACAGTATAAGTGAGGATAGTGTGTTCCCCTGTTTGCTTAATACACACGGGACATGTTACCAGGTGAACTCTATAAGTGAGGAGAGTGTGTTCCCCTGATTGTTTAATACACACAGGACATGTTACCTGGTGAACAGAATAGTCAGGAGAATGTTTTGCCATGATGGTTTAATGCACACGGGACATGTTACCAGGTGAACAGTATAAGTGAGGAGAGTGTGTTCCCCTGATTGTTTAATGCACAAGGGTCACGTCACCAGTTGAACAGTATAAGTGAGGAGAGTGTGTTCCCCTGATTGTTTAATACACACGGGACATGTCACCAGGTGAATAGTATAAGTGAGGAGAGTGTGTTCCCCTGATTGTTTAATACACACGGGACATGTCACCAGGTGAACAGTATAAGTGAGGATAGTGTGTTCCCCTGTTTGTTTAATACACACGGGACATGTTACCAGGTGAATAGTATAAGTGAGGAGAGTGTGTTCCCCTGATTGTTTAAAACACACAGGACATGTTACCTGGTGAACAGAATAGTCAGGAGAATGTTTTGCCATGATGGTTTAATGCACACGGGACATGTTACCAGGTGAACAGTATAAGTGAGGAGAGTGTGTTCCCCTGATTGTTTAATGCACAAGGGTCACGTCACCAGTTGAACAGTATAAGTGAGGAGAGTGTGTTCCCCTGATTGTTTAATACACACGGGACATGTCACCAGGTGAACAGTATAAGTGAGGATAGTGTGTTCCCCTGATTGTTTAATACACACGGGACATGTCACCAGGTGAACAGTATAAGTGAGGATAGTGTGTTCCCCTGTTTGTTTAATACACACGGGACATGTTACCAGGTGAATAGTATAAGTGAGGAGAGTGTGTTCCCCTGATTGTTTAAAACACACAGGACATGTTACCTGGTGAACAGAATAGTCAGGAGAATGTTTTGCCATGATGGTTTAATGCACACGGGACATGTTACCAGGTGAACAGTATAAGTGAGGAGAGTGTGTTCCCCTGATTGTTTAATGCACAAGGGTCACGTCACCAGTTGAACAGTATAAGTGAGGAGAGTGTGTTCCCCTGATTGTTTAATACACACGGGACATGTCACCAGGTGAACAGTAGAAGTGAGAAGAGTGTGTTCCCCTGATTGTTTAATACACACGGGACATGTCACCAGGTGAACACTATAAGTGAGGAGAGTGTGTTCCCCTGATTGTTTAATACACACGGGACATGTTAATAGGTGAACAGAATAAGTGAGCAGAGTGTGTTCCCCTGATTGTTTAATGCACACGGGACATGTCAACAGGTGAACAGAATAAGTGAGGAGAGTGTGTTCCCCTGATTGTTTAATGCACACGGGACATGTCACCAGTTGAACAGAATAGGTGAGGAGAGTGTGTTCCCCTGATTGTTTAATACACACGGGACAAGTTACCAGGTGAACAGTATAAGTGAGGAGAGTGTGTTCCCCTGATTGTTTAATACACACGGGACATGTTACCAGGTGAACTCTATAAGTGAGGAGAGTGTGTTCCCCTGATTGTTTAATAAACACGGGACATGTTACCAGATGAACATTATAAGTGAGGAGAGTGTGTTCCCCTGATTTTTTAATGCTCACGGGACATGTTACCAGGTGAACAGTAGAAGTGAGGAGAGTGTGTTCCCCTGATGGTTTAACAACACAGGACATGTTACCAGGTGAACAGTCTATGTGAGGAGAGTGTTTTGCCATGATGGTTTAATGCACACTGGACATGTTACCAGGTGAACAGTCTAAGTGAGGAGAGTGTGTTCCCCTGATTGTTTAATGCACACCGGACATGTCACCAGGTGAACAGTATAAGTGAGGATAGTGTGTTCCCCTGATTGTTTAATACACACGGGACATGTCACCAGGTGAACAGTATAAGTGAGGATAGTGTGTTCCCCTGTTTGTTTAATACACACGGGACATGTTACCAGGTGAATAGTATAAGTGAGGAGAGTGTGTTCCCCTGATTGTTTAAAACACACAGGACATGTTACCTGGTGAACAGAATAGTCAGGAGAATGTTTTGCCATGATGGTTTAATGCACACGGGACATGTTACCAGGTGAACAGTATAAGTGAGGAGAGTGTGTTCCCCTGATTGTTTAATGCACAAGGGTCACGTCACCAGTTGAACAGTATAAGTGAGGAGAGTGTGTTCCCCTGATTGTTTAATACACACGGGACATGTCACCAGGTGAACAGTAGAAGTGAGAAGAGTGTGTTCCCCTGATTGTTTAATACACACGGGACATGTCACCAGGTGAACACTATAAGTGAGGAGAGTGTGTTCCCCTGATTGTTTAATACACACGGGACATGTTAATAGGTGAACAGAATAAGTGAGCAGAGTGTGTTCCCCTGATTGTTTAATGCACACGGGACATGTCAACAGGTGAACAGAATAAGTGAGGAGAGTGTGTTCCCCTGATTGTTTAATGCACACGGGACATGTCACCAGTTGAACAGAATAGGTGAGGAGAGTGTGTTCCCCTGATTGTTTAATACACACGGGACAAGTTACCAGGTGAACAGTATAAGTGAGGAGAGTGTGTTCCCCTGATTGTTTAATACACACGGGACATGTTACCAGGTGAACTCTATAAGTGAGGAGAGTGTGTTCCCCTGATTGTTTAATAAACACGGGACATGTTACCAGATGAACATTATAAGTGAGGAGAGTGTGTTCCCCTGATTTTTTAATGCTCACGGGACATGTTACCAGGTGAACAGTAGAAGTGAGGAGAGTGTGTTCCCCTGATGGTTTAACAACACAGGACATGTTACCAGGTGAACAGTCTATGTGAGGAGAGTGTTTTGCCATGATGGTTTAATGCACACTGGACATGTTACCAGGTGAACAGTCTAAGTGAGGAGAGTGTGTTCCCCTGATTGTTTAATGCACACCGGACATGTCACCAGGTGAACAGTATAAGTGAGGATAGTGTGTTCCCCTGATTGTTTAATACACACGGGACATGTCACCAGGTGAACAGTATAAGTGAGGATAGTGTGTTCCCCTGTTTGTTTAATACACACGGGACATGTTACCAGGTGAATAGTATAAGTGAGGAGAGTGTGTTCCCCTGATTGTTTAAAACACACAGGACATGTTACCAGATGAACAGAATAGTCAGGAGAATGTTTTGCCATGATGGTTTAATGCACACGGGACATGTTACCAGGTGAACAGTATAAGTGAGGAGAGTGTGTTCCCCTGATTGTTTAATGCACAAGGGTCACGTCACCAGTTGAACAGTATAAGTGAGGAGAGTGTGTTCCCCTGATTGTTTAATACACACGGGACATGTCACCAGGTGAACAGTAGAAGTGAGAAGAGTGTGTTCCCCTGATTGTTTAATACACACGGGACATGTCACCAGGTGAACACTATAAGTGAGGAGAGTGTGTTCCCCTGATTGTTTAATACACACGGGACATGTTAATAGGTGAACAGAATAAGTGAGCAGAGTGTGTTCCCCTGATTGTTTAATGCACACGGGACATGTCAACAGGTGAACAGAATAAGTGAGGAGAGTGTGTTCCCCTGATTGTTTAATGCACACGGGACATGTCACCAGTTGAACAGAATAGGTGAGGAGAGTGTGTTCCCCTGATTGTTTAATACACACGGGACAAGTTACCAGGTGAACAGTATAAGTGAGGAGAGTGTGTTCCCCTGATTGTTTAATACACACGGGACATGTTACCAGGTGAACTCTATAAGTGAGGAGAGTGTGTTCCCCTGATTGTTTAATAAACACGGGACATGTTACCAGATGAACAGTATAAGTGAGGAGAGTGTGTTCCCCTGATTTTTTAATGCTCACGGGACATGTTACCAGGTGAACAGTAGAAGTGAGGAGAGTGTGTTCCCCTGATGGTTTAACAACACAGGACATGTTACCAGGTGAACAGTATAAGTGAGGAGAGTGTGTTCCCCTGATCTTTTAATGCTCACGGGACATGTTACCAGGTGAACAGTAGAAGTGAGGAGAGTGTGTTCCCCTGATGGTTTCATATACCTGGGACATGTTACCAGGTGAACAGTATAAGTGAGGAGAGTGTGTTCCCCTGATTGTTTAATACACACGGGACATGTTACCAGGTGAACAGAATAGTGAGGAGAGTTTTTTCCCCTGATGGTTTAATGTGCACGGGACATGTCACAAGGTGAACAGTATACGTGAGGAGATTGTGTCCCCTGATTGTTTAATACACACGGGACATGTCACAAGGTGAACAGAATAAGTGAGGAGAGTGCGTTCCACCGATTGTTTAATGCACACGGGACATGTCACCAGGTGAAAAGTATAAGTGAGGAGAGTGAGTTCCCATGATGGTTTAACTTACACGGGACATGTTACCAGGTGAACTGTATAAGTGAGGAGAGTATGTTCCCCTGATTGTTTAATACACACGGGACATGTTACCAGGTAAACAGTATAAGTGAGGAGAGTGTGTTCCCCTGACTGTGTAATACACACGGGGCATGTTACCAGGTGAACAGTATAAGTGAGGAGAGTGTGTTCCCCTGATTATTTAATACACACGGGACATGTTACCAGGTGAACAGAATACTGAGGAGAGTGTTTTGCCATGATGGTTTAATGCACACGGGACATGTCACCAGGTGAACAGTATTAGTGAGGAGAGTGTGTTCCCCTGATTGTTTTATACACACGGGACATGTTAATAGGTGAACAGTATAATTGAGGAGAGTGTGTTCCCCTGATTGTTTAATACACACGGGACATATTAACAGGTGAACTGAATAGTGAGGAGAGTGTATTGCCATGATTGTTTTATACACACGGGACATGTTAATAGGTGAAGAGTACAAATGAGGAGAGTGTGTTCCCCTTATTGTTTAATGCACACGGGACATGTTACCAGGTGAACATTTTAAGTGAGGAGAGTGTGTTACCCTGATTGTTTAATGCACACGGGTAACGTCACCAGGTGAACAGGAAAAGTGAGGAGATTGTGTTCCCCTGATTGTTTAATACACACGGGACATGTCACCAGGTGAACAGGATAAGTGAGGAGAGTGTGTTCCCCTGATTGTTTTATACAAAGGGGACATGTCACCAGGTGAACAGTATAAGTGAGGAGAGTGTGTTCCCCTGATTGTTTAGCACTGACGGGACCTGTGACCAGGTGAACAGTATAAGTGGGGAGAGTGTGTTCCCCTGATTGTTTATTACACACGGGACATGTTACCAGGTGAACAGTATAAGTGAGGAGAGTGTGTTCCCCTGATTGTTTTATACACACGGGACATGTCACCAGGTGAACAGTATAAGTGAGGATAGTGTGTTCCCCTGATTGTTTAATACACACGGGACATGTTACCAGGTGAACAGTCTATGTGAGGAGAGTGTTTTGCCATGATGGTTTAATGCACACTGGACATGTTACCAGGTGAACAGTCTAAGTGAGGAGAGTGTGTTCCCCTGATTGTTTAATGCACACCGGACATGTCACCAGGTGAACAGTATAAGTGAGGATAGTGTGTTCCCCTGATTGTTTAATACACACGGGACATGTCACCAGGTGAACAGTATAAGTGAGGATAATGTGTTCCCCTGATTGTTTAATACACACGGAACATGTCACCAGGTGAACAGTATAAGTGAGGAGAGTGTGTCCCCCTGTTTGTTTAATACACACGGGACATGTTACCAGGTGAACAATATAAGTGAGGAGAGTGTGTTCCCCTGATTGTTTAATAAACTCGGGACATGTTACCAGATGAACAGTATAAGTGAGGAGAGCGTGTTCCCCTGATTGTATTATGCACACGGGACATTTTACCAGGTGAACTCTATAAGTGAGGAGAGTGTGTTCCCCTGATTGCTTAATAAACACGGGACATGTTACCAGGTGAACAGTATAAGTGAGGAGAGTGTGTTCCCCTGATGGTTTAATATGCACAGGACATGTTACCAGGTGAACTGTATAAGTGAGGAGAGTGTGTTCCCCTGATGGTTTAATATACACGGGACATGTTACCAGATGAAAAGTATAAGTGAGGAGAGTGTGTTCCACTGATTGTTTAATACACACGGGACATGTTACCCGGTGAACAGTATAAGTGAAGAGAGTGTGTTCCCCTGATTGTTTAATACACACGGGACATGTTACCAGGTGAATAGTATAAGTGAGGAGAGTGTGTTCCCCTGATTGTTTTATACACACGGGACATGTCACCAGGTGAACAGTATAAGTGAGGATAGTGTGTTCCCCTGATTGTTTAATACACACGGGACATGTTACCAGGTGAACAGTCTATGTGAGGAGAGTGTTTTGCCATGATGGTTTAATGCACACGGGACATGTTACCAGGTGAACAGTCTAAGTGAGGAGAGTGTGTTAGCCTGATTGTTTAATGCACACCGGACATGTCACCAGGTGAACAGTATAAGTGAGGATAGTGTGTTCCCCTGATTGTTTAATACACACGGGACATGTCACCAGGTGAACAGTATAAGTGAGGATAGTGTGTTCCCCTGATTGTTTAATACACACGGGACATGTCACCAGGTGAACAGTATAAGTGAGGAGAGTGTGTTCACCCTGTTTGTTTAATACACACGGGACATGTCACCAGGTGAATAGTATAAGTGAGGAGAGAGTGTTCCCCTGATTGTTTAATGCACACGGGTCACGTCACCAGGTGAGCTTTATAAGTGAGGAGAGTGTGTTCCCCTGATTGTTTTATACACACGGGACATGTTACCAGGTGATCAGTATAAGTGAGGAGAGTGTGTTCCCCTGATTGTTTAATACACACGGGACATGTCACCAGGTGAACAGTATAAGTGAGAAGAGTGTGTTCCCCTGTTGGTTTAATACACATGGGACATGTCACCAGGTGAACAGTATAAGTGAGGAGAGTGTGTTCCCCTGATTGTTTAATAAGCACGGGACATGTTACCAGATGAACAGTATAAGTGAGGAGAGTGTGTTCCCCTGATTGTTTAATACACACGGGACATGTTAATAGGTGAACAGAATAAGTGTGGAGAGTGTGTTCCCCTGATTGTTTAATGCACACGGGACATGTCACAAGGTGAACAGAATAAGTGAGGAGAGTGTGTTCTACTGACTGCTTAATGCACACGGGACATGTCAACAGTTGAACAGAATAAGTGAGGAGAATATGTTCCCCTGATTGTTTCATGCACGCAGGACATGTTACCAGGTGAACAGTATAAGTGAGGAGAGTGTGTTCCCCTGATTGTTTAATACACACGGGACAAGTTAGCAGGTGAACAGTGTAAGTGAGAAGAGCGTGTTCCCCTGATTGTTTAATACACACGGGACATTTTACCAGTAGAACTCGATAAGTGAGGAGAGTGTGTTCCCCTGATTGTTTAATAAACACGGGACATGTCACCAGGTAAACAGTATAAGTGAGGAGTGTGTGTTCCCCTGATGGTTTAATATACACAGGACATGTTACCAGGTGAACAGTATAAGTGAGGAGAGTGTGTTCCGCTGATGCTTTAATACACACGGGACATGTTACCAGATGAACAGTATAAGTGAGGAGAGTGTGTTCCCCTGATTGTTTAATACACACGGGACATGTTACCAGGTGAACAGTATAAGTGAGGAGAGTGTGTTCCCCTGATTGTTTAATACACACGGGACATGTTACCAGGTGAACAGAATAGTCAGGAGAGTGTTTTGCCATGATGGTTTAATGCACACGGGACATGTTACGAGGTGAACAGTATAAGTGAGGAGAGTGTGTTCCCCTGATTGTTTAATGCACACGGGTCACGTCACCAGGTGAACTTTTTAAGTGAGGAGAGTGTGTTCCCCTGATTGTTTAATACACACGGGACATGTCACCAGGTGAACAGTATAAGTGAGAAGAGTGTGTTCCCCTGATTGTTTAACACACACGGGACATGTCACCAGGTGAACACTATAAGTGAGGAGAGTGTGTTCCCCTGATTGTTTAATACACACGGGACATGTCACCAGGTGAACAGTATAAGTGAGAAGATTGTGTTCCCCTGATTGTTTAATACACACGGGACATGTTAATAGGTGAACAGAATAAGTGAGCAGAGTGTGTTCCCCTGATTGTTTAATACACACGGGACATGTTAATAGGTGAACAGAATAAGTGAGCAGAGTGTGTTCCCCTGATTGTTTAATGCACACGGGACATGTCAACAGGTGAACAGAATAAGTGAGGAGAGAGTGTTCCCCTGATTGTTTAATGCACACGGGACATGTCACCAGTTGAACAGAATAAGTGAGGAGAGTGTGTTCCCCTGATTGTTGAATGCACACAGGACATGTTACCAGGTGAACAGTATAAGTGAGGAGAGTGTGTTCCCCTGATTGTTTAATGCACACGGGTCACGTCACAAGTTGAACTTTATAAGTGAGGAGAGTGTGTTCCCCTGATTGTTTAATACACACGGGACATGTTACCAGGTGAACTCTATAAGTGAGGAGAGTGTGTTCCCCTGATTGTTTAATAAACACGGGACATATTACCAGATGAACAGTATAAGTGAGGAGAGCGTGTTCCCCTGATTGTATAATACACACGGGACACTTTACCAGGTGAACTCCATAAGTGAGGAGAGTGTGTTCCCCTGATGCTTTAATATACACAGGACATGTGACCAGGTGAACAGTATAAGTGAGGAGAGTGTGTTCCCCTGATGGTTTAATATACAAGGGACATGTTACCAGATGAAAAGTATAAGTGAGGAGAGTGTGTTCCCCTGATTGTTTAATACACACGGGACATGTTACCCGTTGAACAGTATAAGTGAAGAGAGTGTGTTCCCCTGATTGTTTAATACACACGGGACATGTTACCAGGTGAACAGAATAGTCAGGAGAGTGTTTTTCCATGATGGTTTAATGCACACGGGACATGTTACCAGGTGAACAGTATAAGTGAGGAGAGTGTGTTCCCCTGATTGTTTAATGCACACGGGTCACGTCACCAGTTGAACTTTATAAGTGAGGAGAGTGTGTTCCCCTGATTGTTTAATACACACGGGACATGTCACCAGGTGAACAGTATAAGTGAGATGAGTGTGTTCCCCTGATTGTTGAATACACACGGGACATGTCACCAGGTGAACAGTATAAGTGAGGAAAGTGTGTTCCCCTGATTGTTTAATACACACGAGACATGTCACCAGGTGAACAGGATAAGTGAGAAGATTGCGTTCCCCTGATTGTTTAATACGCACGGGACATGTTACCAGACGAACAGTTTAAGTGAGGAGAGTGTGTTCCCCTGATTGTTTAATAAACACGGGACATGTCACCAGGTGAACAGTATAAGTGAGGAGAGTGTCTTCACCCTGTTTGTTTAATAAACACGGGACATGTCACCAGGTGAACAGAATAAGTGTGGAGAGTGTGTTCCCCTGATTGTTTAATGCACACGGGACATGTCACAAGGTGAACAGAATAAGTGAGGAGAGTGTGTTCTACTGACTGCTTAATGCACACGGGACATGTCAACAGTTGAACAGAATAAGTGAGGAGAATATGTTCCCCTGATTGTTTCATGCACGCAGGACATGTTACCAGGTGAACAGTATAAGTGAGGAGAGTGTGTTCCCCTGATTGTTTAATACACACGGGACAAGTTAGCAGGTGAACAGTGTAAGTGAGAAGAGCGTGTTCCCCTGATTGTTTAATACACACGGGACATTTTACCAGTAGAACTCGATAAGTGAGGAGAGTGTGTTCCCCTGATTGTTTAATAAACACGGGACATGTCACCAGGTAAACAGTATAAGTGAGGAGTGTGTGTTCCCCTGATGGTTTAATATACACAGGACATGTTACCAGGTGAACAGTATAAGTGAGGAGAGTGTGTTCCGCTGATGCTTTAATACACACGGGACATGTTACCAGATGAACAGTATAAGTGAGGAGAGTGTGTTCCCCTGATTGTTTAATACACACGGGACATGTTACCAGGTGAACAGTATAAGTGAGGAGAGTGTGTTCCCCTGATTGTTTAATACACACGGGACATGTTACCAGGTGAACAGAATAGTCAGGAGAGTGTTTTGCCATGATGGTTTAATGCACACGGGACATGTTACGAGGTGAACAGTATAAGTGAGGAGAGTGTGTTCCCCTGATTGTTTAATGCACACGGGTCACGTCACCAGGTGAACTTTTTAAGTGAGGAGAGTGTGTTCCCCTGATTGTTTAATACACACGGGACATGTCACCAGGTGAACAGTATAAGTGAGAAGAGTGTGTTCCCCTGATTGTTTAACACACACGGGACATGTCACCAGGTGAACACTATAAGTGAGGAGAGTGTGTTCCCCTGATTGTTTAATACACACGGGACATGTCACCAGGTGAACAGTATAAGTGAGAAGATTGTGTTCCCCTGATTGTTTAATACACACGGGACATGTTAATAGGTGAACAGAATAAGTGAGCAGAGTGTGTTCCCCTGATTGTTTAATACACACGGGACATGTTAATAGGTGAACAGAATAAGTGAGCAGAGTGTGTTCCCCTGATTGTTTAATGCACACGGGACATGTCAACAGGTGAACAGAATAAGTGAGGAGAGAGTGTTCCCCTGATTGTTTAATGCACACGGGACATGTCACCAGTTGAACAGAATAAGTGAGGAGAGTGTGTTCCCCTGATTGTTGAATGCACACAGGACATGTTACCAGGTGAACAGTATAAGTGAGGAGAGTGTGTTCCCCTGATTGTTTAATGCACACGGGTCACGTCACAAGTTGAACTTTATAAGTGAGGAGAGTGTGTTCCCCTGATTGTTTAATACACACGGGACATGTTACCAGGTGAACTCTATAAGTGAGGAGAGTGTGTTCCCCTGATTGTTTAATAAACACGGGACATATTACCAGATGAACAGTATAAGTGAGGAGAGCGTGTTCCCCTGATTGTATAATACACACGGGACACTTTACCAGGTGAACTCCATAAGTGAGGAGAGTGTGTTCCCCTGATGCTTTAATATACACAGGACATGTGACCAGGTGAACAGTATAAGTGAGGAGAGTGTGTTCCCCTGATGGTTTAATATACAAGGGACATGTTACCAGATGAAAAGTATAAGTGAGGAGAGTGTGTTCCCCTGATTGTTTAATACACACGGGACATGTTACCCGTTGAACAGTATAAGTGAAGAGAGTGTGTTCCCCTGATTGTTTAATACACACGGGACATGTTACCAGGTGAACAGAATAGTCAGGAGAGTGTTTTTCCATGATGGTTTAATGCACACGGGACATGTTACCAGGTGAACAGTATAAGTGAGGAGAGTGTGTTCCCCTGATTGTTTAATGCACACGGGTCACGTCACCAGTTGAACTTTATAAGTGAGGAGAGTGTGTTCCCCTGATTGTTTAATACACACGGGACATGTCACCAGGTGAACAGTATAAGTGAGATGAGTGTGTTCCCCTGATTGTTGAATACACACGGGACATGTCACCAGGTGAACAGTATAAGTGAGGAAAGTGTGTTCCCCTGATTGTTTAATACACACGAGACATGTCACCAGGTGAACAGGATAAGTGAGAAGATTGCGTTCCCCTGATTGTTTAATACGCACGGGACATGTTACCAGACGAACAGTTTAAGTGAGGAGAGTGTGTTCCCCTGATTGTTTAATAAACACGGGACATGTCACCAGGTGAACAGTATAAGTGAGGAGAGTGTCTTCACCCTGTTTGTTTAATACACACGGGACATGTCACCAGGTGAACAGTATAAGTGAGGAGAGAGTGTTCCCCTGATTGTTTAATACACACGGGTCACGTCACCAGGTGAGCTTTATAACTGAGGAGAGTTTGTTCCCCTGATTGTTTTTTACACACGGGACATGTTACCAGGTGATCAGTATAAGTGAGGAGAGTGTGTTCCCCTGATTGTTTAATACACACGGGACATGTCACCAGGTGAACAGTATAAGTGAGAAGAGTGTGTTCCCCTGATGGTTTAATACACATGGGACATGTCACCAGGTGAACAGTATAAGTGAGGAGAGTGTGTTTCCCTGATTGTTTAATAAGCACGGGACATGTTACCAGATGAACAGTATAAGTGAGGAGAGCGTGTTCCCCTGATTGTTTAATACACACGGGACATGTTAATAGGTGAACAGAATAAGTGAGGAGAGTGTGTTCCCCTGATTGTTTAATGCACACGGGACATGTCACCAGGTGAACAGAATAAGTGAGGAGAGTGTGTTCCCCTGATTGTTTAAGGCACACGGGACATGTCACCAGGTGAACAGTATAAGTGAGGAGTGTGTGATCCCCTGATGGTTTAATATACACAGGACATGTTACCAGGTGAACAGTATAAGTGAGGAGAGTGTGTTCCCCTGATGTTTTAATACACACGGGACATGTTACCAGATGAACAGTATAAGTGAGGAGAGTGTGTTCCCCTGATTGTTTAATACACACGGGACATGTTACCAGGTGAACAGAATAAGTGAGGAGAGTGTGTTCCCCTGATTGTTTAATACACACGGGACATGTTGCCAGGTGAACAGTATAAGTGAGGAGAGTGTGTTCCCCTGATTGTTTAATAAACACGGGACATGTCACCAGGTGAACAGTATAAGTGAGGAGTGTGTGATCCCCTGATGGTTTAATATACACAGGACATGTTACCAGGTGAACACTATAAGTGAGGAGAGTGTGTTCCCCTGATTGTTTAATACACACGAGACATGTCACCAGGTGAACAGGATAAGTGAGAAGATTGCGTTCCCCTGATTGTTTAATACACACGGGACATGTCACCAGGTGAACAGTATAAGTGAGAAGAGTGTGTTCCCCTGATGGTTTAATACACATGGGACATGTCACCAGGTGAACAGTATAAGTGAGGAGAGTGTGTTTCCCTGATTGTTTAATAAGCACGGGACATGTTACCAGATGAACAGTATAAGTGAGGAGAGCGTGTTCCCCTGATTGTTTAATACACACGGGACATGTTAATAGGTGAACAGAATAAGTGAGGAGAGTGTGTTCCCCTGATTGTTTAATGCACACGGGACATGTCACCAGGTGAACAGAATAAGTGAGGAGAGTGTGTTCCCCTGATTGTTTAATGCACACGGGACATGTCACCAGGTGAACAGTATAAGTGAGGAGTGTGTGATCCCCTGATGGTTTAATATACACAGGACATGTTACCAGGTGAACAGTATAAGTGAGGAGAGTGTGTTCCCCTGATGTTTTAATACACACGGGACATGTTACCAGATGAACAGTATAAGTGAGGAGAGTGTGTTCCCCTGATTGTTTAATACACACGGGACATGTTACCAGGTGAACAGAATAAGTGAGGAGAGTGTGTTCCCCTGATTGTTTAATACACACGGGACATGTTACCAGGTGAACAGTATAAGTGAGGAGAGTGTGTTCCCCTGATTGTTTAATAAACACGGGACATGTCACCAGGTGAACAGTATAAGTGAGGAGTGTGTGATCCCCTGATGGTTTAATATACACAGGACATGTTACCAGGTGAACACTATAAGTGAGGAGAGTGTGTTCCCCTGATTGTTTAATACACACGAGACATGTCACCAGGTGAACAGGATAAGTGAGGAGAGCGTGTTCCCCTGATTGTTTAATACACACGGGACATGGTAATAGGTGAACAGAATAAGTGAGTAGAGTGTGTTCCCCTGATTGTTTAATACACACGAGACATGTCACCAGGTGAACAGGATAAGTGAGAAGATTGCGTTCCCCTGATTGTTTAATACACACGGGACATGTCACCAGGTGAACAGTATAAGTGAGAAGAGTGTGTTCCCCTGATGGTTTAATACACATGGGACATGTCACCAGGTGAACAGTATAAGTGAGGAGAGTGTGTTTCCCTGATTGTTTAATAAGCACGGGACATGTTACCAGATGAACAGTATAAGTGAGGAGAGCGTGTTCCCCTGATTGTTTAATACACACGGGACATGTTAGTAGGTGAACAGAATAAGTGAGGAGAGTGTGTTCCCCTGATTGTTTAATGCACACGGGACATGTCACCAGGTGAACAGAATAAGTGAGGAGAGTGTGTTCCCCTGATTGTTTAATGCACACGGGACATGTCACCAGGTGAACAGTATAAGTGAGGAGTGTGTGATCCCCTGATGGTTTAATATACACAGGACATGTTACCAGGTGAACAGTATAAGTGAGGAGAGTGTGTTCCCCTGATGTTTTAATACACACGGGACATGTTACCAGATGAACAGTATAAGTGAGGAGAGTGTGTTCCCCTGATTGTTTAATACACACGGGACATGTTACCAGGTGAACAGAATAAGTGAGGAGAGTGTGTTCCCCTGATTGTTTAATACACACGGGACATGTTACCAGGTGAACAGTATAAGTGAGGAGAGTGTGTTCCCCTGATTGTTTAATAAACACGGGACATGTCACCAGGTGAACAGTATAAGTGAGGAGTGTGTGATCCCCTGATGGTTTAATATACACAGGACATGTTACCAGGTGAACACTATAAGTGAGGAGAGTGTGTTCCCCTGATTGTTTAATACACACGAGACATGTCACCAGGTGAACAGGATAAGTGAGAAGATTGCGTTCCCCTGATTGTTTAATACGCACGGGACATGTTACCAGACGAACAGTTTAAGTGAGGAGAGTGTGTTCCCCTGATTGTTTAATAAACACGGGACATGTCACCAGGTGAAAAGTATAAGTGAGGAGAGTGTGTTCACCCTGTTTGTTTAATACACACGGGACATGTCACCAGGTGAACAGTATAAGTGAGGAGAGAGCGTTCCCCTGATTGTTTAATACACACGGGTCAAGTCACCAGGTGAGCTTTATAAGTGAGGAGAGTTTGTTCCCCTGATTGTTTTATACACACGGGACATGTTACCAGGTGATCAGTATAAGTGAGGAGAGTGTGTTCCCCTGATTGTTTAATACACACGGGACATGTCGCCAGGTGAACAGTATAAGTGAGAAGAGTGTGTTCCCCTGATTGTTTAATAAGCACGGGACATGTCACCAGGTGAACAGTATAAGTGAGGAGAGTGTGTTCCCCTGATTGTTTAATAAGCACGGGACATGTTACCAGATGAACAGTATAAGTGAGGAGAGCGTGTTCCCCTGATTGTTTAATACACACGGGACATGGTAATAGGTGAACAGAATAAGTGAGGAGAGTGTGTTCCCCTGATTGTTTAATAAACACGGGACATGTCACCAGGTGAACAGTATAAGTGAGGAGTGTGTGATCCCCTGATGGTTTAATATACACAGGACATGTTACCAGGTGAACAGTATAAGTGAGGAGAGTGTGTTCCCCTGATGTTTTAATACACACGGGACATGTTACCAGATGAACAGTATAAGTGAGGAGAGTGTGTTCCCCTGATTGTTTAATACACACGGGACATGTTACCAGGTGAACAGTATAAGTGAGGAGAGTGTGTTCCCCTGATTGTTTAATACACACGGGACATGTTACCAGGTGAACAGAATAGTCAGGAGAGTGTTTTGCCATGATGGTTTAATGCACACGGGACATGTTACCAGGTGAACAGTATACATAGAACATAGAACATAGAACATACAGCACAGAACAGGCCCTTCGGCCCACAATGTTGTGCCGATCCTTTGTCCTCTGTCAAGGACAATTTAATCTATACCCCATCATTCTCCTTTATCCATATACCTATCCAAAAGCCTTTTGAAAGTCCCTAAAGTTTCTGACTCAACAACTTCCCCGGGCAAGGCATTCCATGCCTCGACCACCCTCTGGGTAAAGAACCTTCCCCTGACATCCCCCTTATATCTCCCACCCTTCACCTTAAATTTATGACCCCTTGTAACGCTTTGCTCCACCCGGGGAAAAAGTTTCTGACTGTCTACCCTATCTATTCCCCTGATCATCTTATAAACCTCTATCATGTCACCCCTCATCCTTCTCCTTTCTAATGAGAAGAGGCCTAGAATGTTCAGCCTTTCCTCGTAAGACTTATTCTCCATTCCAGGCAACATCCTGGTAAATCTCCTCTGCACCCTCTCCAAGGCTTCCACATCCTTCCTAAAATGAGGCGACCAGAACTGCACACAGTACTCCAAATGAGGCCTTACCAAGGTCCTGTACAGCTGCATCATCACCTCACGGCTCTTAAATTCAATCCCTCTGCTAATGAACGCTAACACCCCATATGCCTTCTTCACAGCCCTATCCACTTGAGTTGCAACTTTCAATGATCTATGCACATAGACCCCAAGGTCTCTCTGCTCCTCCACATGCCCAAGAACCCTACCGTTAACCCAGTATTTTGCATTCATGTTTGTCCTTCCAAAATGGACGACCTCACACTTTTCAGGGTTAAACTCCATCTGCCACTTTTCAGCCCAGCACTGCAACCTATCCAAGTCCCTTTGCAGACGACAATAGCCCTCCTCGGTATCCACAACTCCACCAACCTTTGTATCATCTGCAAATTTACTGACCCACCCTTCGACTTCCTCATCCAAGTCGTTAATAAAAATCACAAACAGGAGAGGACCCAGAACTGATCCCTGCGGCACGCCACTGGTAACTGGGCTCCAGGCTGAGTATTTACCATCTAAGACCACTCTCTGCCTTCTATCAGTTAGCCAATTCTTAATCCAACTGGCCACATTCCCCACTATCCCATGCCTCCTGACTTTCTCCATAAGTCTACCATGGGGGACCTTATCAAATGCCTTACTAAAATCCATGTACACCACATCCACTGGTTTACCCTCATCCACTTGCTTGGTCACCTGCTCAAAGAATTCAATCAGGCTTGTGAGGCAAGACCTACCCCTCACAAAACCGTGCTGACTGTCCCGAATCAAGCAGTGTCTTTCCAGATGCTCAGAAATCCTATCCCTCAGCACCTTTTCCATCAACTTGCCTACCACCGAAGTAAGACTAACTGGCCTGTAATTCCCAGGGTTGTTCCTATTCCCTTTCTTGAACAGGGGCACAACATTTGCCACCCTCCAATCACCTGGTACCACCCCCGTCAGCAGAGAAGATGAAAAGATCATTGCCAGCGGCTCTGCAATTTCATCCCTTGCTTCCCATAACATCCTTGGATATACCCCGTCAGGCCCGGGAGACTTGTCTATCTTCAAGTTATTCAAAAACCCCAACACATCTTCCCTCCTAACGAGCACTTCCTCGAGCTTACCAGTCTGCTTCCCACCGTCCTCTTCAGTAATACACCCCTTCTCATTCGTAAATACCGAAGAGAAGTACTCATTCAAAACCTCACTTATCTCTTCCGGCTCAACACACAGTCTCCCGCTATTGTCCTTGACCGGACCTATGGTCCCCCTAGTCATCCTCATATTTCTGACATACGCGTAAAAGGCCTTGGGGTTTTCTTTTATCCTACCCGCCAAGCATTTTTCATGCCCTCTCTTAGCTCTCCTAATCCCTTTCTTCAGATCCTTCCTGGCCAACTTGTATCCCTCCAGAGCTATGCCTGTGCCCTTTTTCCTCAACTTTATATACGCATCCTTCTTCTTCCTAACAAGACTCTCAACCTCTCTTGTCAACCACGGTTCCCTCACATGACCATCCCTTCCCTGTCTGACAGGGACATGCTTATCAATGGCCCCTACTATCTGCTCCTTGAAAAAGTTCCACATTTCGACCGTGCCCTTCCCTGCCAGCATATGCTCCCAACTTATGCTCCTCAGTTCCTGCCTGACAGCATCATATCTACCCTTCCCCCAATTGTAAACCTTGCCCTGTTGCACATACCTATCCCTCTCCATTACCACAGTGAATGCTACAGAATTGTGATCACTATCTCCAAAGTGCTCGCCCACCAACAGCTCTATCACTTGCCCTGGTTCATTACCTAGTACCAAATCCAATATTGCCTCCCCTCTGGTCGGGCAGTCTACATACTGAGTCAGAAAAGCTTCCTGGACATACTGCACAAACACTACCCCATCCAAACTATTCGATCTAAAGAGTTGCCAATCAATATTTGGGAAGTTGAAATCCCCCATAATTACTACCCTGTGACTTCTGCTCCTTTCCAAAATCTGTTTCCCAATCTGCTCTTCCACCTCCCTGCTGCTATTGGGGGGCCTATAGAAAACTCCCATCAAGGTGACTGCTCCTTTCCTGTTCCTGACCTCAGCCCACAGTGCCTCAGTCGGCAGATCCTCCTCGAAAATTCTTTCAGCAGTTGTTACACTATTTCTAACTAACAATGCCACCCCCCCCCACCTCTTTTACCACCATTCCTAATCTTATGAAAACATCTATAACCAGGTACCTCCAAAAACCATTCCTCCCCCTCACCTATCCACGTTTCAGTGATGGCCACAACATCGTAGTCCCAAGTGCCCATCCACGCCTTCAATTCACTCACCTTATTCCTGATGCTTCTTGCGTTGAAGTATACGCACTTTAACCCTTCTCCGTGCCCATCTGTCCTCTGTGACAGTGCTACCTTCCCCAATACCTCACTACACTCTTTGTCTTTCTGAGTGGACCCACTGGTCCCTGGATTACAAGTCCGGTTCCCATCCCCCTCCCAAACTAGTTTAAACCCTCCCGAACAGTACTAGCAAACCTCCCTCCCAGGATATTGGTGCCCCTCTGGTTCAGATGCAGCCCGTCCTGTTTGAACAGGTCCCATCTTCCCCAGAATGCAGTCCAATTATCCAAGAACTGGAAGCCCTCCCTCCTACACCATTCCTGCAGCCACGTGTTCAGCTGTGCTCTCTCCCTATTCCTAGCCTCACTATCACGTGGCGCCGGCAACAAACCAGAGATAACAACTCTGTCCGTCCGAGCTTTCAGCTTCCAGCCTAACTCCCTAAACTCACTTCTAACATCTGTGCCACCCTTCCTTCCTACGTCGTTGGTGCCAATGTGCACCACGACCTCTGGCTGCTCCCCCTCCCCTTTAAGGATCCTGAAGACGCGATCACAAACATCACGGACCCTGGCACCAGGGAGGCAACAAACCATCCGTGCGTCTCGCCTGCGCCCACAGAACCGCCTGTCCGTACTCCTCACCATCGAGTCCCCGATGACTAGTGCTCTCCCATTCTCCCTCCTTCCCTTCTGAGCCACAGTGCAGGACCCCGTGCCAGAGGCCCGGTCACTGCAGCCTGCCCCCGATAGGCCGTCCCCCCCCAACAGTATCTAAAACTGTATACTTGTTGTTGAGGGGAACGACCACAGGAGATCCCTGCACTGACCTCTTCCCACCTCTAACTGTTACCCAGCTGCCTTTGATTTGTGGAGTAACGACCTCCGTGTAGCTTCTATCTATCAACCCCTCAGCTTCCCGAATGATCCTCAGTTCATCCAGCTCCAGCTCCAATTCCCTAACACGGTCTGATAGGAGCTGGAGACGGATGCACTTCCAGCAGGTGAAGTCGGCAGGGCCACCGGAGGTTTCCCTCACCTCGAACATTCTGCAGGAGGAGCAAGACACTACACTGGCTGCCATTTCTTTTATTCAATTACCCCTTAGTTAAGTACAACTATAGATATTAACAAAAACAGTAAATAGCTTACCTGTTCAGTCCTTTTTGGCTAGAGGAGGAGGGTAAAAAGGGTCTTATTATTAGGTTAGAGGAGGAGGATGGGCGGGAGACACTACATGTGTAGTGGCTCGGGTTTACTCAGCTCCGCACCTTTAAGGAAAATACCTACCCAGGAGTCCTCGCTGCCGACCAGCTTCCGGTTCCTCCGGCGCCAAAAGAAACTCAAAGACAAGGAAAACAGTAAGTAAAACAGTAAGTACTTACTTTTAAAACACAGCTCCTGATGCCTTCACTCACCCACCGAAGAGTCGCTACCTTCTCTTGCTGCTCCGCCGGGAAATGAGGCCGAGTCCACGGAGCTCCGCACCTTTAAGGAAAATACCTACCCAGGAGTCCTCGCTGCCGACCAGCTTCCGGTTCCTCCGGCGCCAAAAGAAACTCAAAGACAAGGAAAACAGTAAGTAAAACAGTAAGTACTTACTTTTAAAACACAGCTCCTGATGCCTTCACTCACCCACCGAAGAGTCGCTACCTTCTCTTGCTGCTCCGCCGGGAAATGAGGCCGAGTCCACGGAGCTCCGCACCTTTAAGGAAAATACCTACCCAGGAGTCCTCGCTGCCGACCAGCTTCCGGTTCCTCCGGCGCCAAAAGAAACTCAAAGACAAGGAAAACAGTAAGTAAAACAGTAAGTACTTACTTTTAAAACACAGCTCCTGATGCCTTCACTCACCCACCGAAGAGTCGCTACCTTCTCCTGCTGCTCCGCCGGGAAATGAGGCCGAGTCCACGGAGCTCCGCACCTTTAAGGAAAATACCTACCCAGGAGTCCTCGCTGCCGACCAGCTTCCGGTTCCTCCGGCGCCAAAAGAAACTCAAAGACAAGGAAAACAGTAAGTAAAACAGTAAGTACTTACTTTTAAAACACAGCTCCTGATGCCTTCACTCACCCACCGAAGAGTCGCTACCTTCTCTTGCTGCTCCGCCGGGAAATGAGGCCGAGTCCACGGAGCTCCGCACCTTTAAGGAAAATACCTACCCAGGAGTCCTCGCTGCCGACCAGCTTCCGGTTCCTCCGGCGCCAAAAGAAACTCAAAGACAAGGAAAACAGTAAGTAAAACAGTAAGTACTTACTTTTAAAACACAGCTCCTGATGCCTTCACTCACCCACCGAAGAGTCGCTACCTTCTCCTGCTGCTCCGCCGGGAAATGAGGCCGAATCCACGGAGCTCCGCACCTTTAAGGAAAATACCTACCCAGGAGTCCTCGCTGCCGACCAGCTTCCGGTTCCTCCGGCGCCAAAAGAAACTCAAAGACAAGGAAAACAGTAAGTAAAACAGTAAGTACTTACTTTTAAAACACAGCTCCTGATGCCTTCACTCACCCACCGAAGAGTCGCTACCTTCTCCTGCTGCTCCGCCGGGAAATGAGGCCGAGTCCACGGAGCTCCGCACCTTTAAGGAAAATACCTACCCAGGAGTCCTCGCTGCCGACCAGCTTCCGGTTCCTCCGGCGCCAAAAGAAACTCAAAGACAAGGAAAACAGTAAGTAAAACAGTAAGTACTTACTTTTAAAACACAGCTCCTGATGCCTTCACTCACCCACCGAAGAGTCGCTACCTTCTCTTGCTGCTCCGCCGGGAAATGAGGCCGAGTCCACGGAGCTCCGCACCTTTAAGGAAAATACCTACCCAGGAGTCCTCGCTGCCGACCAGCTTCCGGTTCCTCCGGCGCCAAAAGAAACTCAAAGACAAGGAAAACAGTAAGTAAAACAGTAAGTACTTACTTTTAAAACACAGCTCCTGATGCCTTCACTCACCCACCGAAGAGTCGCTACCTTCTCCTGCTGCTCCGCCGGGAAATGAGGCCGAGTCCACGGAGCTCCGCACCTTTAAGGAAAATACCTACCCAGGAGTCCTCGCTGCCGACCAGCTTCCGGTTCCTCCGGCGCCAAAAGAAACTCAAAGACAAGGAAAACAGTAAGTAAAACAGTAAGTACTTACTTTTAAAACACAGCTCCTGATGCCTTCACTCACCCACCGAAGAGTCGCTACCTTCTCCTGCTGCTCCGCCGGGAAATGAGGCCGAGTCCACGGAGCTCCGCACCTTTAAGGAAAATACCTACCCAGGAGTCCTCGCTGCCGACCAGCTTCCGGTTCCTCCGGCGCCAAAAGAAACTCAAAGACAAGGAAAACAGTAAGTAAAACAGTAAGTACTTACTTTTAAAACACAGCTCCTGATGCCTTCACTCACCCACCGAAGAGTCGCTACCTTCTCCTGCTGCTCCGCCGGGAAATGAGGCCGAGTCCACGGAGCTCCGCACCTTTAAGGAAAATACCTACCCAGGAGTCCTCGCTGCCGACCAGCTTCCGGTTCCTCCGGCGCCAAAAGAAACTCAAAGACAAGGAAAACAGTAAGTAAAACAGTAAGTACTTACTTTTAAAACACAGCTCCTGATGCCTTCACTCACCCACCGAAGAGTCGCTACCTTCTCCTGCTGCTCCGCCGGGAAATGAGGCCGAGTCCACGGAGCTCCGCACCTTTAAGGAAAATACCTACCCAGGAGTCCTCGCTGCCGACCAGCTTCCGGTTCCTCCGGCGCCAAAAGAAACTCAAAGACAAGGAAAACAGTAAGTAAAACAGTAAGTACTTACTTTTAAAACACAGCTCCTGATGCCTTCACTCACCCACCGAAGAGTCGCTACCTTCTCCTGCTGCTCCGCCGGGAAATGAGGCCGAGTCCACGGAGCTCCGCACCTTTAAGGAAAATACCTACCCAGGAGTCCTCGCTGCCGACCAGCTTCCGGTTCCTCCGGCGCCAAAAGAAACTCAAAGACAAGGAAAACAGTAAGTAAAACAGTAAGTACTTACTTTTAAAACACAGCTCCTGATGCCTTCACTCACCCACCGAAGAGTCGCTACCTTCTCCTGCTGCTCCGCCGGGAAATGAGGCCGAGTCCACGGAGCTCCGCACCTTTAAGGAAAATACCTACCCAGGAGTCCTCGCTGCCGACCAGCTTCCGGTTCCTCCGGCGCCAAAAGAAACTCAAAGACAAGGAAAACAGTAAGTAAAACAGTAAGTACTTACTTTTAAAACACAGCTCCTGATGCCTTCACTCACCCACCGAAGAGTCGCTACCTTCTCCTGCTGCTCCGCCGGGAAATGAGTATAAGTGAGGAGAGTGTGTTTCCCTGATTGTTTAATGCACACGGGTCACGTCACCAGGTGAACTTTTTAAGTGAGGAGAGTGTGTTCCCCTGATTGTTTAATACACACGGGACATGTCACCAGGTGAACAGTATAAGTGAGGAGAGTGTGTTCCCCTGATGGTTTAATATACACGGGACATGTTACCAGATGAAAAGTATAAGTGAGGAGAGTGTGTTCCCCTGATTGTTTAATACACACGGGACATGTTACCCGGTGAACAGTATAAGTGAAGAGAGTGTGATCCCCTGATTGTTTAATACACACGGGACATGTTACCAGGTGAACAGAATAGTCAGGAGAGTGTTTTGCCATGATGGTTTAATGCACACGGGACATGTTACCAGGTGAACAGTATAAGTGAGGAGAGTGTGTTCCCCTGATTGTTTAATGCACACGGGTCACGTCACCAGTTGAACTTTATAAGTGAGGAGAGTGTGTTCCATGATTGTTTAATACACACGGGACATGTCACCAGGTTAACAGTATAAGTGAGATGAGTGTGTTCCCCTGATTGTTTAATACACACGGGACATGTCACCAGTTGAACACTATAAGTGAGGAGAGTGTGCTCCCCTGATTGTTTAATACACACGGGACATGTCACCAGGTGAACAGGATAAGTGAGAAGATTGTGTTCCCCTGATTGTTTAATACGCACGGGACATGTTACCAGACGAACAGTTTAAGTGAGGAGAGTGTGTTCCCCTGATTGTTTAATACACACGGGACATGTCACCAGGAGAACAGTATAAGTGAGGAGAGTGTGTTCACCCTGTTTGTTTTATACACACGGGACATGTTACCAGGTGAACAGAATAGTCAGGAGAGTGTTTTGCCATGATGGTTTAATGCACACGGGACATGTTACCAGGTGAACAGTATAAGTGAGGAGAGTGTGTTCCCCTGACTGTTTAATGCACACGGGTCACGTCACCAGGTGATCTTTTTAAGTGAGGAGAGTTTGTTCCCCTGATTGTTTAATGCACACAGGACATGTTACCAGGTGAACAGTATAAGTGAGGAGAGTGTGTTCCCCTGATTGTTTAATACACACGGGAAAATTTACCAGGTGAACAGTATAAGTGAGGAGAGTGTGTTCCCCTGATTGTTTAATAAACACGGGACATGTTACCAGATGAACAGTATAAGTGAGGAGAGTGTGTTCCCCTGATTTTTTAATGCTCACGGGACATGTTACCAGGTGAACAGTAGAAGTGAGGAGAGTGTGTTCCCCTGATGGTTTCAATTACATGGGACATGTTACCAGGTGAACAGTAGAAGTGAAGAGAGTGTGTTCCCCTGATGGTTTAACAACACAGGACATGTTACCAGGTGAACAGTATAAGTGAGGAGAGTGTGTTCCCCTGATCTTTTAATGCTCACGGGACATGTTACCAGGTGAACAGTAGAAGTGAGGAGAGTGTGTTCCCCTGATGGTTTCATATACCTGGGACATGTTACCAGGTGAACAGTATAAGTGAGGAGAGTGTGTTCCCCTGATTGTTTAATACACACGGGACATGTTACCAGGTGAACAGAATAGTGAGGAGAGTTTTTTCCCCTGATGGTTTAATGTGCACGGGACATGTCACAAGGTGAACAGTATAAGAGAGGAGAGTGTGTTCCCCTGATTGTTTAACACACACGGGACATGTCACCAGGTGAACAGAATAAGTGAGAAGAGTGTGTTCCACCGATTGTTTAATGCACACGGGACATGTCACCAGGTGAAAAGTATAAGTGAGGAGAGTGAGTTTCCATGATGGTTTAACTTACACGGGACATGTCACCAGGTGAACAGTATAAGTGAGGAGTGTGTGTTCCCCTGATGGTTTAATATACACAGGACATGTTACCAGGAGAACAGTATAAGTGAGGAGAGTGTGTTCCCCTGATGTTTTAATACACACGGGACATGTTGCCAGATGAACAGTATAAGTGAGGAGAGTGTGTTTCCCTGATGTTTTAATACACACGGGACATGTTACCAGATGAACAGTATAAGTTAGGAGAGTGTGTTCCCCTGATTGTTTAATACACACGGGACATGTTACCAGGTGAACAGTATAAGTGAGGAGACTGTGTTCCCCTGATTGTTTAATACACACGGGACATGTTACCAGGTGAACAGAATAGTCAGGAGAGCGTTTTGCCATGAAGGTTTAATGCACACGGGCCATGTTACCAGGTGAACAGTATAAGTGAGGAGAGTGTGTTCCCCTGATTGTTTAATGCACACGGGTCACGTCACCAGGTGAACTTTTTAAGTGAGGAGAGTGTGTTCCCCAGATTGTTTAATATACACGGGACAAGTTACTAAGTGAACAGTATAAATGAGGAGAGTGTGTTCCCCTGATTGTTTAATAAACACGGGACATGTTACCAGATGAACAGTATAAGTGAGGAGAGTGTGTTCCCCTGATTTTTTAATGCTCACGGGACATGTTACCAGGTGAACAGTAGAAGTGAGGAGAGTGTGTTCCCCTGATGGTTTCAATTACATGGGACATGTTACCAGGTGAACAGTAGAAGTGAAGAGAGTGTGTTCCCCTGATGGTTTAACAACACAGGACATGTTACCAGGTGAACAGTATAAGTGAGGAGAGTGTGTTCCCCTGATGGTTTCATATACCTGGGACATGTTACCAGGTGAACAGTATAAGTGAGGAGAGTGTGTTCCCCTGATGGTTTCATATACCTGGGACATGTTACCAGGTGAACAGTATAAGTGAGGAGAGTGTGTTCCCCTGATTGTTTAATACACACGGGACATGTTACCAGGTGAACAGAATAGTGAGGAGAGTTTTTTCCCCTGATGGTTTAATGTGCACGGGACATGTCACAAGGTGAACAGTATAAGTGAGGAGAGTGTGTTTCCCTGATTGTTTAATACACACTGGACATGTCACCAGGTGAACAGAATAAGTGAGGAGAGTGTGTTCCACCGATTGTTTAATGCACACGGGACATGTCACCAGGTGAAAAGTATAAGTGAGGAGAGTGAGTTTCCATGATGGTTTAACACACACGGGACATGTTACCAGGTGAACAGTATAATTGAGGAGAGTGTGTTCCCCTGATTGTTTAATACACACGGGACAAGTTACCAGGTAAACAGTATAAGTGAGGAGAGTGTGTTCCCCTGATTGTTTAATACACACGGGACATGTTACCAGGTGAACAGTCTATGTGAGGAGAGTGTTTTGCCATGATGGTTTAATGCACACGGGACATGTTACCAGGTGAACAGTATAAGTGAGGAGAGTGTGTTCCCCTGATTGTTTAATACGCACGGGACATGTCACCAGGTGAACAGTATAAGTGAGGATAGTGTGTTGCCCTGATTGTTTAATACACACGTGGCATGTCACCAGGTGAACAGTATAAGTGAGGGGAGTGTGTTCCCCTGATTGTTTAATATACACGGGACATGTCACCAGGTGAACAGTATAAGTGAGGAGAGTGTTTTCCCCTGATTGTTTAATACACACGGGACATGTCACCAGGTGAACAGCATAAGTGAGGAGAATGTGTTCCCCTGATTGTTTAATATACACGGGACATGTCACCAGGTGAACAGTATAAGTGAGGAGAGTGTGTTACCCTGATTGTTTCATACACACGGGACATGTTACCAGGTGATCAGTATAAGTGAGGAGAGTGTGTTCCCCTGATTGTTTAATACACACGGGACATGTCACCAGGTGAACAGTAGAAGTGAGAAGAGTGTGTTCCCCTGATTGTTTAATAAGCACGGGACATGTTACCAGATGAACAGTATAAGTGAGGAGAGTATGTTCCCCTGATTGTTTAATACACACGGGACATGTTAATCGGTGAACAGAATAAGTGAGGAGAATGTGTTCCCCAGATTGTTGAATGCATACGGGACAAGTTAGCAGGTGAACAGTATAAGTGAGGAGAGCGTGTTCCCCTGATTGTTTAAGACACACGGGACATGTTACCAGGTGAATTCTATAAGTGAGGAGAGTGTGTTCCCCTGATTGTTTAATGCACACAGGACATGTTACCAGGTGAACAGTATAAGTGAGGAGAGTGTGTTCCCCTGATTGTTTAATACACACGGGACAAGTTACCAGGTGAACAGTATAAGTGAGGAGAGTGTGTTCCCTTGATTTTTTAATGCTCACGGGACATGTTACCAGGTGAACAGTAGAAGTGAGGAGAGTGTGTTCCCCTGATGGTTTCAATTACATGGGACATGTTACCAGGTGAACAGTAGAAGTGAAGAGAGTGTGTTCCCCTGATGGTTTAACAACACAGGACATGTTACCAGGTGAACAGTATAAGTGAGGAGAGTGTGTTCCCCTGATCTTTTAATGCTCACGGGACATGTTACCAGGTGAACAGTAGAAGTGAGGAGAGTGTGTTCCCCTGATGGTTTCATATACCTGGGACATGTTACCAGGTGAACAGTATAAGTGAGGAGAGTGTGTTCCCCTGATTGTTTAATACACACGGGACATGTTACCAGGTGAACAGAATAGTGAGGAGAGTTATTTCCCCTGATGGTTTAATGTGCACGGGACATGTCACAAGGTGAACAGTATAAGAGAGGAGCGTGTGTTCCCCTGATTGTTTAATACACACGGGACATGTCACCAGGTGAACAGAATAAGTGAGAAGAGTGTGTTCCACCGATTGTTTAATGCACACGGGACATGTCACCAGGTGTAATGTATAAGTGAGGAGAGTGAGTTTCCATGATAGTTTAACTTACACGGGACATGTCACCAGGTGAACAGTATAAGTGAGGAGTGTGTGTTCCCCTGATGGTTTAATATACACAGGACATGTTACCAGGTGAACAGTATAAGTGAGGAGAGTGTGTTCCCCTGATGTTTTAATACACACGGGACATGTTGCCAGATGAACAGTATAAGTGAGGAGAGTGTGTTCCCCTGATGTTTTAATACACACGGGACATGTTACCAGATGAACAGTATAAGTTAGGAGAGTGTGTTCCCCTGATTGTTTAATACACACGGGACATGTTACCAGGTGAACAGTACAAGTGAGGAGACTGTGTTCCCCTGATTGTTTAATACACACGGGACATGTTACCAGGTGAACAGAATAGTCAGGAGAGCGTTTTGCCATGATGGTTTAATGCACACGGGACATGTTACCAGGTGAACAGTATAAGTGAGGAGAGTGTGTTCCCCTGATTGTTTAATGCACACGGGTCACGTCACCAGGTGAACTTTTTAAGTGAGGAGAGTGTGTTCCCCTGATTGTTTAATGCACACAGGACATGTTACCAGGTGAACAGTATAAGTGAGGAGAGTGTGTTCCCCTGATTGTTTAATAAACACGGGACATGTTACCAGATGAACAGTATAAGTGAGGAGAGTGTGTTCCCCTGATTTTTTAATGCTCACGGGACATGTTACCAGGTGAACAGTAGAAGTGAGGAGAGTGTGTTCCCCTGATGGTTTCAATTACATGGGACATGTTACCAGGTGAACAGTAGAAGTGAAGAGAGTGTGTTCCCCTGATGGTTTAACAACACAGGACATGTTACCAGGTGAACAGTATAAGTGAGGAGAGTGTGTTCCCCTGATCTTTTAATGCTCACGGGGCATGTTACCAGGTGAACTGTATAAGTGAGGAGAGTATGTTCCCCTGATTGTTTAATAGACACGGGACATGTTAATAGGTGAACAGTACAAGTGAGGAGAGTGTGTTCCCCTGATTGTTTAATACACACGGTACATGTCACCAGGTGAACAGAATAAGTGAGGAGAGTGTGTTCCACCGATTGTTTAATGCACACGGGACATGTCACCAGGTTAAAAGTATAAGTGAGGAGAGTGAGTTTCCATGATGGTTTAACTTACACGGGACATGTTACCAGGTGAACTGTATAAGTGAGGAGAGTATGTTCCGCTGATTGTTCAATACACACGGGACATGTTACCAGGTTATCAGTATAAGCGAGGAGAGTGTGTTCCCCAGATTGTTTAAAACACACGGGACATCTTACCAGGTGAACAGTATAAGTGAGGAGAGTGTGTTCCCCTGATTGTTTCATACGCACGGGGCATGTCACCAGGAGAACAGTATAAGTGAGGAGAGTGTGTTCACCTGATTGTTTAATACACAAGGGACATGTCACCAGGTGAACAGGATAAGTGAGGAGAGTGTGTTCCCCTGATTGTTTTATACAAAGGGGACATGTCACCAGGTGAACAGTGTAAGTGAGAAGAGTGTGTTCCGCTGATTGTTTAATACTGACGGGACATGTGAACAGGTGAACAGTATAAGTGGGGAGAGTGTGTTCCCCTGATTGTTTAATACTCACGGGACATGTTACCAGGTGAACAGTATAAGTGAGGAGAGTGTGTTCCCCTGATTGTTTAACAACACAGGACATGTTACCAGGTGAACAGTATAAGTGAGGAGAGTGTGTTCCCCTGATCTTTTAATGCTCACGGGACATGTTACCAGGTGAACAGTAGAAGTGAGGAGAGTGTGTTCCCCTGATGGTTTCATATACCTGGGACATGTTACCAGGTGAACAGTATAAGTGAGGAGAGTGTGTTCCCCTGATTGTTTAATACACACGGGACATGTTACCAGGTGAACAGAATAGTGAGGAGAGTTTTTTCCCCTGATGGTTTAATGTGCACGGGACATGTCACAAGGTGAACAGTATAAGTGAGGAGAGTGTGTTCCCCTGATTGTTTAATACACGCGGGACATGTCACCAGGTGAACAGAATAAGTGAGGAGAGTGTGTTCCACCGATTGTTTAATGCACACGGGACATGTCACCAGGTGATAAGTATAAGTGAGGAGAGTGAGTTTCCATGATGGTTTAACACACACGGGACATGTTACCAGGTAAACAGTATAAGTGAGGAGAGTGTGTTCCCCAGATTGTTTAATACACACGGGACATGTTACCAGGTGAACAGTATAAGTGAGGCGAGTGTGTTCCCCTGATTGTTTAATGCACACGGGACATGTTACCAGGTGAACAGAATACTGAGGAGAGTGTTTTGCCATGATGGTTTAATACACACGGGACATGTTAACAGGTGAACAGAATAGTGAGGAGAGTGTATTGCCATGATTGTTTTATACACACGGGACATGTTAATAGGTGAACAGTACAAGTGAGGAGAGTGTGTTCCCCTGATTGTTTAATACAAACGGTACATGTCACCAGGTGAACAGAATAAGTGAGGAGAGTGTGTTCCACCGATTGATTAATGCACACGGGACATGTCACCAGGTGAAAAGTATAAGTGAGGAGAGTGAGTTTCCATGATGGTTTAACTTACACGGGACATGTTACCAGGTGAACTGAAAAAGTGAGGAGAGTATGTTCCCCTGATTGTTTAATACACACGGGACATGTTACCAGGTAAACAGTATAAGTGAGGAGAGTGTGTTCCCCAGATTGTTTAAAACACACGGGACATCTTACCAGGTGAACAGTATTAGTGAGGAGAGTGTGTTCCCCTGATTGTTTTATACACACGGGACATGTTAATAGGTGAACAGTATAATTGAGGAGAGAGTGTTCCCCTGATTGTTTAATACACACGGGACATGTTAACAGGTGAACAGTACAAGTGAGGAGAGTGTGTTCCCCTGATTGTTTAATGCACACGGGACATGTCACCATTTGAACTGAATAAGTGAGGAGAGTGTGTTCCCCTGATTGTTTAATATACTCGGGACATGTCACCAGGTGAACAGTGTAAGTGAAGAGAGTGTGTTCCCCTGATGGTTTAATATACACAGGACATGTTACCAGGTGAACAGTATAAGAGAGGAGAGTGTGTTCCCCTGATGGTTTAATATAGACGGGACATGTTACCAGGTGAACAGTATAAGTGAGGAGAGTGTGTTCCCCTGATGGTTTAATACTGACAGGACATATTACCAGGTGAGCAGTATAAGTGAGGAGAGTGTGTTCCCCTGATGGTTTAATATACACAGGACATGTTACCAGGTGAACAGTATAAGTGAAGAGAGTGTGTTCCCCTGATGGTTTAATATACACAGGACATGTTAGCAGGTGAACAGTATAAGTGAGGAGAGTGTGTTCCCCGATTGTTTAATTCACACGGGACATGTTACCAGGTGAACAGAATAGTGAGGAGAGTGTGTTCCCCTGATTGTTTAATTCACACGGGACATGTTACCAGGTGAACAGTATAATTGAGGAGAGTGTGTTCCCCTGATTGTTTAATATACACGGGACAAGTTACCAGGTAAACAGTATAAGTGAGGAGAGTTTGTTCCCCTGATTGTTTAATACACACGGGACATGTTACCAGGTGAACAGTCTATGTGAGGAGAGTGTTTTGCCATGATGGTTTAATGCACACGGGACATGTTACCAGGTGAACAGTATAAGTGAGGAGAGTGTGTTCCCCTGATTGTTTAATACGCACGGGACATGTCACCAGGTGAACAGTATAAGTGAGGATAGTGTGTTGCCCTGATTGTTTAATACACACGGGGCATGTCACCAGGTGAACAGTATAAGTGAGGAGAGTGTGTTCCCCTGATTGTTTAATATACACGGGACATGTCACCAGGTGAACAGTATAAGTGAGGAGAGTGTTTTCCCCTGATTGTTTAATACACACGGGACATGTCACCAGGTGAACAGCATAAGTGAGGAGAGTGTGTTCCCCTGATTGTTTAATATACACGGTACATGTCACCAGGTGAACAGTATAAGTGAGGAGAGTGTGTTACCCTGATTGTTTCATACACACGGGACATGTTACCAGGTGATCAGTATAAGTGAGGAGAGTGTGTTCCCCTGATTGTTTAATACACACGGGACATGTCACCAGGTGAACAGTAGAAGTGAGAAGAGTGTGTTCCCCTGATTGTTTAATAAGCACGGGACATGTTACCAGATGAACAGTATAAGTGAGGAGAGTATGTTCCCCTGATTGTTTAATACACACGGGACATGTTAATCGGTGAACAGAATAAGTGAGGAGAATGTGTTCCCCAGATTGTTGAATGCATACGGGACAAGTTAGCAGGTGAACAGTATAAGTGAGGAGAGCGTGTTCCCCTGATTGTTTAAGACACACGGGACATGTTACCAGGTGAATTCTATAAGTGTGGAGAGTGTGTTCCCCTGATTGTTTAATAAACACGGGACATGTCACCAGGTGAACAGAATAAGTGAGGAGAGTGTGTTCCACCGATTGTTTAATGCACACGGGACATGTCACCAGGTGAAAAGTATAAGTGAGGATAGTGAGTTTCCATGATGGTTTAACTTACACGGGACATGTCACCAGGTGAACAGTATAAGTGAGGAGTGTGTGTTCCCCTGATGGTTTAATATACACAGGACATGTTACCAGGTGAACAGTATAAGTGAGGAGAGTGTGTTCCCCTGATGTTTTAATACACACGGGACATGTTGCCAGATGAACAGTATAAGTGAGGAGAGTGTGTTCCCCTGATTGTTTAATACACACGGGACATGTTACCAGGTGAACAGTATAAGTGAGGAGAGTGTGTTCCCCTGATTGTTAAATACACACGGGACATGTTACCAGGTGAACAGAATAGTCAGGAGAGTGTTTTGCCATGATGGTTTAATGCACACCGGACATGTTACCAGGTGAACAGTATAAGTGAGGAGAGTGTGTTCCCCTGATTGTTTAATGCACACGGGTCACGTCACCAGGTGAACTTTTTAAGGGAGGAGAGTGTGTTCCCCTGATTGTTTAATGCACACTGGACATGTTACCAGGTGAACAGTATAAGTGAGGAGAGTGTGTTCCCCTGATTGTTTAATACACACGGGACAAGTTACCAGGTAAACAGTATAAGTGAGGAGAGTGTGTTCCCCTGATTGTTTAATAAACACGGGACATGTTACCAGATGAACAGTATAAGTGAGGAGAGTGTGTTCCCCTGATTTTTTAATGCTCACGGGACATGTTACCAGGTGAACAGTAGAAGTGAGGAGAGTGTGTTCCCCTGATGGTTTCAATTACATGGGACATGTTACCAGGTGAACAGTAGAAGTGAAGAGAGTGTGTTCCCCTGATGGTTTAACAACACAGGACATGTTACCAGGTGAACAGTATAAGTGAGGAGAGTGTGTTCCCCTGATCTTTTAATGCTCACGGGACATGTTACCAGGTGAACTGTATAAGTGAGGAGAGTATGTTCCCCAGATTGTTTAATACACACGGGACATGTTAATAGGTGAACCGTACAAGTGAGGAGAGTGTGTTCCCCTGATTGTTTAATACACACGGTACATGTCACCAGGTGAACAGAATAAGTGAGGAGAGTGTGTTCCACCGATTGTTTAATGCACACGGGACATGTCACCAGGTGAAAAGTATAAGTGAGGAGAGTGAGTTTCCATGATGGTTTAACTTACAAGGGACATGTTACCAGGTGAACTGTATAAGTGAGGAGAGTATGTTCCCCTGATTGTTTAATACACACGGGACATGTTACCAGGTTATCAGTATAAGTGGGGAGAGTGTGTTCCCCAGAATGTTTAAAACACACGGGACATCTTACCAGGTGAACAGTATAAGTGAGGAGAGTGTGTTCCCCTGATTGTTTCATAATCACGGGGAATGTCACCAGGAGAACAGTATAAGTGAGGAGAGTGTGTTCACCTGATTGTTTAATACACACGGGACATGTCACCAGGTGAACAGGATAAGTGAGGAGAGTGTGTTCCCCTGATTGTTTTATACAAAGGGGACATGTCACCAGGTGAACAGTGTAAGTGAGAAGAGTGTGTTCCGCTGATTGTTTAATACTGACGGGACATGTGACCAGGTGAACAGTATAAGTGGGGAGAGTGTGTTCCCCTGATTGTTTAGTACTCACGGGACATGTTACCAGGTGAACAGTATAAGTGAGGAGAGTGTGTTCCCCTGATTGTTTTATACACACGGGACATGTCACCAGGTGAACAGTATAAGTGAGGATAGTGTGTTCCCCTGATTGTTTAATACACACGGGACATGTTACCAGGTGAACAGTCTATGTGAGGAGAGTGTTTTGCCATGATGGTTTAATGCACACGGGACATGTTGCAAGGTGAACAGTCTAAGTGAGGAGAGTGTGTTCCCCTGATTGTTTTATACACACGGGACATGTTACCAGGTGATCAGTATAAGTGAGGAGAGTGTGTTCCCCTGATTGTTTAATACACACGGGACATGTCACCAGGTGAACAGTATACGTGAGAAGAGTGTGTTCCCCTGATGGTTTAATACACATGGGACATGTCACCAATTGAACAGTATAAGTGAGGAGAGTGTGTTCCCCTGATTGTTTAATAAGCACGGGACATGTTACCAGATGAACAGGATAAGTGGGGAGAGTGTGTTCCCCTGATTGTTTAATACACACGGGACATGTTACCAGGTGATCAGTATAAGTGAGGAGAGTGTGTTCCCCTGATTGTTTAATGCACACGGGACATGTCACCAGGTGAACAGTGGAAGTGAGAAGAGTGTGTTCCCCTGATGGTTTAATACTCATGGGACATGTCACCAATTGAACAGTATAAGTGAGGAGAGTGTGTTCCCCTGATTGTTTAATAAGCACGGGACATGTTACCAGATGAACAGTATAAGTGGGGAGAGTGTGTTCCCCTGATTGTTTAATAAGCACGGGACATGTTACCAGATGAACAGTATAAGTGAGGAGAGTATGTTCCCCTGATTGTTTAATACACACGGGACATGTTAATCGGTGAACAGAATAAGTGAGGAGAATGTGTTCCCCAGATTGTTGAATGCATACGGGACAAGTTAGCAGGTGAACAGTATAAGTGAGGAGAGTGTGTTCCCCTGATTGTTTAAGACACACGGGACATGTTACCAGGTGAACTCTATAAGTGAGGAGAGTGTGTTCCCCTGATTGTTTAATAAACAGGGGACATGTTACCAGATGAACATTATAAGTGAGGAGAGTGTGTTCCCCTGATTGTTTAATACACGCGGGACATGTTACCAGGTGAACAGTGTAAGTGATGAGAGTGTGTTCCCCTGATTGTTTAATACACACGGGACATGTTACCAGGTGATCAGTATAAGTGAGGATAGTGTGTTCCCCTGATGGTTTAATGCACACGGTACATGTTACCATGTGAACAGTATAAGTGAGGAGAGTGTGTTCCCCATATTGTTTAATGCACACGGGTCACGTCACCAGGTGAACTTTATAAGTGAGGAGAGTGTGTTCCCCTGATTGTTTTCTCCACACGGGACATGTCACCAGGTGAACACTATAAGTGAGGAGAGTGTGTTCCCCTGATTGTTTAATACACACGGGACTTGTTACCAGGTGAACAGTATAAGTGAGGAGATTGTGTTCCCCTGATTGTTTAATTCACACGGGACATGTTACCAGGTGAACAGTATAAGTGAGGAGAGTGTGTTCCCCTGATGGTTTAATACTGACAGGACATATTACCAGGTGAGCAGTATAAGTGAGGAGAGTGTGTTCCCCTGATGGTTTAATATACACAGGACATGTTACCAGGTGAACAGTATAAGTGATGAGAGTGTGTTCCCCTGATGGTTTAATATACACAGGACATGTTAGCAGGTGAACAGTATAAGTGAGGAGAGTGTGTTCCCCGATTGTTTAATTCACACGGGACATGTTACCAGGTGAACAGAATAGTGAGGAGAGTGTGTTCCCCTGATTGTTTAATTCACACAGGACATGTTACCAGGTGAACAGTATAATTGAGGAGAGTGTGTTCCCCTGATTGTTTAATATACACGGGACAAGTTACCAGGTAAACAGTATAAGTGAGGAGAGTGTGTTCCCCTGATTGTTTAGTACACACGGGAAATGTTACCAGGTGAACAGTATAAGTGAGGATAGTGTGTTGCCCTGATTGTTTAATACACACGGGGCATGTCACCAGGTGAACAGTATAAGTGAGGAGAGTGTGTTCCCCTGATTGTTTAATATACACGGGACATGTCACCAGGTGAACAGTATAAGTGAGGAGAGTGTTTTCCCCTGATTGTTAAATACACACGGGACATGTCACCAGTTGAACAGCATAAGTGAGGAGAGTGTGTTCCCCTGATTGTTTAATATACACGGGACATGTCACCAGGTGAACAGTATAAGTGAGGAGAGTGTGTTACCCTGATTGTTTCATACACACGGGACATGTTACCAGCTGATCAGTATAAGTGAGGAGAGTGTGTTCCCCTGATTGTTTAATACACACGGGACATGTCACCAGGTGAACAGTAGAAGTGAGAAGAGTGTGTTCCACTGATTGTTTAATAAGCACGGGACATGTTACCCGATGAACAGTATAAGTGAGGAGAGTATGTTCCCCTGATTGTTTAATAGACACGGGACATGTTAATCGGTGAACAGAATAAGTGAGGAGAATGTGTTCCCCAGATTGTTGAATGGATACGGGACAAGTTAGCAGGTGAATAGTATAAGTGAGGAGAGCGTGTTCCCCTGATTGTTTAAGACACACGGGACATGTTACCAGGTGAATTCTATAAGTGAGGAGAGGGTGTTCCCCTGATTGTTTAATAAACACGGGACATGTCACCAGGTGAACAGAATAAGTGAGGAGAGTGTGTTCCACCGATTGTTTAATGCACACGGGACATGTCACCAGGTGAAAAGTGTAAGTGAGGAGAGTGAGTTTCCATGATGGTTTAACTTACACGGGACATGTCACCAGGTGAACAGTATAAGTGAGGAGTGTGTGTTCCCCTGATGGTTTAATATACACAGGACATGTTACCAGGTGAACAGTATAAGTGAGGAGAGTGTGTTCCCCTGATGTTTTAATACACACGGGACATGTTACCAGATGAACAGTATAAGTGAGGAGAGTGTGTTCCCCTGATTGTTTAATACACACGGGACATGTTACCAGGAGAACAGTATAAGTGAGGAGAGTGTGTTCCCCTGATTGTTTAATACACACGGGACATGTTACCAGGTGAACAGAATAGTCAGGAGAGTGTTTTGCCATGATGGTTTAATGCACACCGGACATGTTACCAGGTGAACAGTATAAGTGAGGAGAGTGTGTTCCCCTGATTGTTTAATGCACACGGGTCACGTCACCAGGTGAACTTTTTTAAGTGAGGAGAGTGTGTTCCCCTGATTGTTTAATGCACACAGGACATGTTACCAGGTGAACAGTATAAGAGAGGAGAGTGTGTTCCCCTGATTGTTTAATACACACGGGACAAGTTACCAGGAGAACAGTATAAGTGAGGAGAGTGTGTTCCCCTGATTGTTTAATAAACACGGGACATGTTACCAGATGAACAATATAAGTGAGGAGAGTGTGTTCCCCTGATTTTTTAATGCTCACGGGACATGTTACCAGGTGAACAGTAGAAGTGAGGAGAGTGTGTTCCCCTGATGGTTTCAATTACATGGGACATGTTACCAGGTGAACAGTAGAAGTGAAGAGAGTGTGTTCCCCTGATGGTTTAACAACACAGGACATGTTACCAGGTGAACAGTATAAGTGAGGAGAGTGTGTTCCCCTGATCTTTTAATGCTCACGGGACATGTTACCAGGTGAACTGTATAAGTGAGGAGAGTATGTTCCCCAGATTGTTTAATACACACGGGACATGTTAATAGGTGAACAGTACAAGTGAGGAGAGTGTGTTCCCCTGATTGTTTAATACACACGGTACATGTCACCAGGTGAACAGAATAAGTGAGGAGAGTGTGTTCCACCGATTGTTTAATGCACACGGGACATGTCACCAGGTGAAAAGTATAAGTGAGGAGAGTGAGTTTCCATGATGGTTTAACTTACACGGGACATGTTACCAGGTGAACTGTATAAGTGAGGAGAGTATGTTCCCCTGATTGTTTAATACACACGGGACATGTTACCAGGTTATCAGTATAAGTGAGGAGAGTGTGTTCCCCAGAATGTTTAAAAGACACGGGACATCTTACCAGGTGAACATTATAAGTGAGGAGAGTGTGTTCCCCTGATTGTTTCATACGCACGGGGCATGTCACCAGGAGAACAGTATAAGTGAGGAGAGTGTGTTCACCTGATTGTTTAATACACACGGGACATGTCACCAGGTGAACAGGATAAGTGAGGAGAGTGTGTTCCCCTGATTGTTTTATACAAAGGGGACATGTCACCAGGTGAACAGTGTAAGTGAGAAGAGTGTGTTCCGCTGATTGTTTAATACTGACGGGACATGTGACCAGGTGAACAGTATAAGTGGGGAGAGTGTGTTCCCCTGATTGTTTAATAAGCACGGGACATGTTACCAGATGAACAGTATAAGTGGGGAGAGTGTGTTCCCCTGATTGTTTAATAAGCACGGGACATGTTACCAGATGAACAGTATAAGTGAGGAGAGTATGTTCCCCTGATTGTTTTATACACACGGGACATGTTAATCGGTGAACAGAATAAGTGAGGAGAATGTGTTCCCCAGATTGTTGAATGCATACGGGACAAGTTAGCAGGTGAACAGTATAAGTGAGGAGAGTGTGTTCCCCTGATTGTTTAAGACACACGGGACATGTTACCAGGTGAACTCTATAAGTGAGGAGAGTGTGTTCCCCTGATTGTTTAATAAACACGGGACATGTTACCAGATGAACATTATAAGTGAGGAGAGTGTGTTCCCCTGATTGTTTAATACACGCGGGACATGTTACCAGGTGAACAGTATAAGTGATGAGAGTGTGTTCCCCTGATTGTTTAATACACACGGGACATGTTACCAGGTGATCAGTATAAGTGAGGATAGTGTGTTCCCCTGATGGTTTAATGCACACGGTACATGTTACCATGTGAACAGTATAAGTGAGGAGAGTGTGTTCCCCATATTGTTTAATGCACACGGGTCACGTCACCAGGTGAACTTTATAAGTGAGGAGAGTGTGTTCCCCTGATTGTTTTCTCCACACGGGACATGTCACCAGGTGAACACTATAAGTGAGGAGAGTGTGTTCCCCTGATTGTTTAATACACACGGGACATGTTACCAGGTGAACAGTATAAGTGAGGAGAGTGTGTTCCCCTGATTGTTTAATTCACACGGGACATGTTACCAGGTGAACAGAATAGTGAGGAGAGTGTTTTCCCATGATGGTTTAATGCACACGGGACATGTTACCAGGTGAACATTTTAAGTGAGGAGAGTGTGTTCCCCTGATTGTTTAATGCACACGGGTAACGTCACCAGGTGAACAGTATAAGTGAGGAGAGTGTGTTCCCCTGATTGTTTCATACGCACGGGGCATGTCACCAGGAGAACAGCATAAGTGAGGAGAGTGTGTTCCCCTGATTGTTTTATACAAAAGGGACATGTCACCAGGTGAACAGTGTCAGTGAGAAGAGTGTGTTCCGCTGATTGTTTAATACTGACGGGACATGTGACCAGGTGAACAGTATAAGTGAGGAGAGTGTGTTCCCCTGATTGTTTAATACTCACGGGACATGTTACCAGGTGAACAGTATAAGTGAGGAGAGTGTGTTCCCCTGATTGTTTTATACACACGGGACATGTCACCAGGTGAACAGTATAAGTGAGGATAGTGTGTTCCCCTGATTGTTTAATACACGGGACATGTTACCAGGTGAACAGTCTATGTGAGGAGAGTGTTTTGCCATGATGGTTTAATGCACACGGGACATGTTACCAGGTGAACAGTCTAAGTGAGGAGAGTGTGTTCCCCTGATTGTTTAATGCACACCGGACATGTCACCAGGTGAACAGTATAAGTGAGGATAGTGTGTTCCCCTGATTGTTTAATACACACGGGACATGTCACCAGGTGAACAGTATAAGTGAGGATAGTGTGTTCCCCTGATTGTTTAATACACACGGGACATGTCACCAGGTGAACAGTATAAGTGAGGAGAGTGTGTTCCCCTGTTTGTTTAATACACACGGGACATGTCACCAGGTGAACAGTATAAGTGAGGAGAGTGTGTTCCCCTGATTGTTTAACGCACACGGGTCACGTCACCAGGTGAGCTTTATAAGTGAGGAGACTGTGTTCCCTTGATTGTTTTATACACACGGGACATGTTACCAGGTTTTCAGTATAAGTGAGGAGAGTGTGTTCCCCTGATTGTTTAGTACACACGGGACATGTCACCAGGTGAACAGCATATGTGAGAAGAGTGTGTTCCCCTGATGGTTTAATACACATGGGACATGTCACCAATTGAAAAGTATAAGTGAGGAGAGTGTGTTCCCCTGATTGTTTAATAAGCACGGGACATGTTACCAGATGAACAGTATAAGTGGGGAGAGTGTGTTCCCCTGATTGTTTAATACACACGGAACATGTTAATAGGTGAACAGAATAATTGAGGAGAGTGTGTTCCCCTGATTGCTTAATGCACACGGGACATGTCACCAGGTGAACAGATTAAGTGAGGAGAGTGTGTTCCCCTGATTGTTTAATGCACACGGGACATGTCACCAGTTGAACAGAATAAGTGAGGAGAATATGTTCCCCTGATTGTTTCATGCACGCAGGACATGTTACCAGGTGAACAGTATAAGTGAGGAGAGTGTGTTCCCCTGATTGTTTAATACACATTTGACAAGTTAGCAGGTGAACAGTATAAGTGAGAAGAGCGTGTTCCCCTGATTGTTTAATACTCACGGGACATGTCACCAGGTGAACAGTATAAGTGAGGAGTGTGTGTTCCCCTGATGGTTTAATATACACAGGACATGTTACCAGGTGAACAGTGTAAGTGAGGAGAGTGTGTTCCCCTGATGTTTTAATATACACGGGACATGTTACCTGATGAACAGTATAAGTGAGAAGAGTGTGTTCCCCTGATTGTTTATTACACACAGGACATGTTACCAGGTGAATAGTATAAGTGAGGAGAGTATGTTCCCCTGATTGTTTAATACACACGGGACATGTTACCAGGTGAACAGAATAGTCAGGAGAGTGTTTTGCCATGATGGTTTAATGCACACGGGACATGTTACCAGGTGAACAGTATATGTGAGGAGAGTGTGTTCCCCTGATTGTTTAATGCACACGGGTCACGTCACCAGGTGAACTTTATAAGTGAGGAGAGTGTGTTCCCCTGATTGTTTAATACACACGGGACATGTCACCAGGTGAACAGTATAAGTGAGAAGAGTGTGTTCCCCTGATTGTTTAATACACACGGGACATGTCACCAGGTGAACACTATAAGTGATGAGAGTGTGTTCCCCTGATTGTTTAATACACACGGGACATGTCACCAGGTGAACAGTATAAGTGAGAAGATTGTGTTCCCCTGATTGTTTAATACGCACGGGACATGTTACCAGACGAACAGTTTAAGTGAGGAGAGTGTGTTCCCCTGATAGTTTAATACACACGGGACATGTTAATAGGTGAACAGAATAAGTGAGCAGAGTGTGTTCCCCTGATTGTTTAATGCACAGGGGGCATGTCAACAGGTGAACAGAACAAGTGAGGAGAGTGTGTTCCCCTGATTGTTTAATGCACACGGGACATGCCACCAGTTGAACAGAATAAGTGAGGAGAGTGTGTTCCCCTGATTGTTGAATGCACACAGGACATGTTACCAGGTGAACAGTATAAGTGAGGAGAGTGTGCTCCCCTGATTGTTTAATACACACGGGACAAGTTACCAGGTGAACAGTATAAGTGAGGAGAGTGTGTTCCCCTGATTGTTTAATACACACGGGACATGTTAACAGGTGAACTCAAAAAGTGAGGAGAGTGTGTTCCCCTGATTGTTTAATAAACACGGGACATGTTACCAGATGAACAGTATAAGTGAGGAGAGCGTGTTCCCCTGAATGTATAATACACACGGGACATTTTACCAGGTGAACTCAATAAGTGAGGAGAGTGTGTTCCCCTGATTGCTTAATAAACACGGGACATGTCACCAGGTGAACAGTATAAGTGAGGAGAGTGTGTTCCCCTGATGGTTTAATATACACAGGACATGTTACCAGCTGAACAGTATAAGTGAGGAGAGTGTGTTCCCCTGATGGTTTAATATACACGGGACATGTTACCAGATGAAAAGTATAAGTGAGGAGAGTGTGTTCCCCTGATTGTTTAATACACACGGGACATGTTACCCGGTGAACAGTATAAGTGAAGAGAGTGTGTTCCCCTGATTGTTTAATACACACGGGACATGTTCCCAGGTGAACAGTATAAGTGAGGAGAGTGTGTTCCCCTGATTGTTTAATACACACGGGACATGTCAGCAGGTGAACATAATAGTCAGGAGAGTGTTTTGCCATGATGGTTTGATGCACACGGGACATGTTACCAGGTGAACAGTATAAGTGAGGAGAGTGTGTTCCCCTGATTGTTTAATGCACACGGGTCACGTCACCAGTTGAACTTTATAAGTGAGGAGAGTGTGTTCCCCTGATTGTTTAATACACACGGGACATGTCACCAGGTGAACAGTATAAGTGAGAAGAGTGTGTTCCCCTGATTGTTTAATACACACGGGACATGTCACCAGGGGAACACTATAAGTGAGGAGAGTGTGTTCCCCTGATTGTTTAATACACACGGGACATGTCACCAGGTGAAAAGTATAAGTGAGAAGATTGTGTTCCCCTGATTGTTTAATACGCACGGGACATGTTACCAGACGAACAGTTTAAGTGAGGAGAGTGTGTTCCCCTGATTGTTTAATACACACGGGACATGTTAATAGGTGAACAGAATAATGAGCAGAGTGTGTTCCCCTGATTGTTTAATGCACAAGGGACATGTCAACAGGTGAACAGAATAAGTGAGGAGAGTGTGTTCCCCTGATTGTTTAATGCACACGGGACATGTCACCAGTTGAACAGAATAGGTGAGGAGAGTGTGTTCCCCTGATTGTTTAATGCACACAGGACATGTTACCAGGTGAACAGTATAAGTGAGGAGAGTGTGTTCCCCTGATTGTTTAATACACACGGGACAAGTTACCAGGTGAACAGTATATGTGAGGAGAGTGTGTTCCCCTGATTGTTTAATACACACGGGACATGTTACCAGGTGAACTCTATAAGTGAGGAGAGTGTGTTCCCCTGATTGTTTAATAAACACGGGACATGTTACCAGATGAACAGTAGAAGTGAGGAGAGTGTGTTCCCCAGATTTTTTAATGCTCACGGGACATGTTACCAGGTGAACAGTAGAAGTGAGGAGAGTGTGTTCCCCTGATGGTTTCATATACATGGGACATGTTACCAGGTGAACAGTAGAAATGAAGAGAGTGTGTTCCCCTGATGGTTTAACAAGACAGGACATGTTACCAGGTGAACAGTATAAGTGAGGAGAGTGTGTTCCCCTGATCTTTTAATGCTCACGGGACATGTTACCAGGTGAACAGTAGAAGTGAGGAGAGTGTGTTCCCCTGATGGTTTCATATACCTGGGACATGTTACCAGGTGAACAGCATAAGTGAGGAGAGTGTGTTCCCCTGATTGTTTAATACACACGGGACATGTTACCAGGTGAACAGAATAGTGAGGAGAGTTTTTTCCCCTGATGGTTTAATGTGCACGGGACATGTCACAAGGTGAACAGTATAAGTGAGGAGATTGTGTTCCCCTGATTGTTTAATACACACGGGACATGTCTCACCAGGTGAACAGAATAAGTGAGGAGAGTGTGTTCCACCGGTTGTTTAATGCACACGGGACATGTCACCAGGTGAAAAGTATAAGTGAGGAAAGTGAGTTCCCATGATGGTTTAACTTACACGGGACATGCTACCAGGTGAACTATATAAGTGAGGAGAGTATTTTCCCCTGATTGTTTAATACACACGGGACATGTTACCAGGGGAACAGAATACTGAGGAGAGTGTTTTGCCATGATGGTTTAATGCACACGGGACATGTCACCAGGTGAACAGTATTAGTGAGGAGAGTGTGTTCCCCTGATTGTTTTATACACACGCGACATGTTAATAGGTGAAGAGTATAATTGAGGAGAGTGTGTTCCCCTGATTGGTTAATACACACGGGACATGTTAACAGGTGAACAGAATAGTGAGGCGAGTGTATTGCCATGATTGTGTTATACACACGGGACATGTTAATAGGTGAACAGTACAAGTGAGGAGAGTGTGTTCCCCTGATTGTTTAATGCACACTGGACATGTCACCATTTGAACAGAATAAGTGAGGAGAGTGTGTTCCCCTGATTGTTTAATATACACTGGACATGTCACCAGGTGAACAGTATAAGTGAAGAGAGTGTGTTCCCCTGATGGTTTAATATACACAGGACATGTTACCAGGTGAACAGGATAAGTGAGGAGAGTGTTTTCCCCTGATGGTTTAATATACACAGGACATGTTACCAGGTGAACAGGATAAGAGAGGAGAGTGTGTTCCCCTGATGGTATAATATAGACGGGACATGTTACCAGGTGAACAGTATAAGTGAAGAGAGTGTGTTCCCCTGATGGTTTAATATACACTGGACATGTTACCAGGTGAACAGTATAAGAGAGGAGAGTGTGTTCCCCTGATGGTTTAATACTGACAGGACATATTACCAGGTGAACAGTATAAGTGAGGAGAGTGTGTTCCCCTGATCGTTTAATATACACAGGACATGTTACCAGGTGAACAGTATAAGTGAAGAGAGTGTGTTCCCCTGATCGTTTAATATACACAGGACATGTTACCAGGTGAACAGTATAAGTGAGGGGGGTGTGTTCCTCTGATTGTTTAATTCACACGGGACATGTTACCAGGTGAACAGAATAGTGAGGAGAGTGTGTTCCCCTGATTGTTTAATTCACACGGGACATATGACCAGGTGAACAGTATAAGTGAGGAGAGTGTGTTCCCCTGATTGTTTAATACACACGGGACAAGTTACCAGGTGAACAGTATAAGTGAGGAGAGTGTGTTCCCCTGATTGTTTAATACACACGGGACATGTTAACAGCAGTTATGTGAGGAGAGTGTTTTGCCATGATGGTTTAATGCACACGGGACATTTTACCAGGTGAACAGTATAAGTGAGGAGAGTGTGTTCCCCTGATTGTTTAATACACGCGGGACATGTCACCAGGTGAACTGTATAAGTGAGGAGAGTGTGTTCCCCTGATTGTTTAATACGCAAGGGACATGTTACCAGGTCAACAGTATAAGTGAGGATAGTGTGTTCCCCTGATTGTTTAACACACGCGGGACATGTCACCAGGTGAACAGTATAAGTGAGGAGAGTGTGTTCCCCTGATTGTTTAATATACACGGGACATGTCACCAGGTGAACTGTATAAGTGAGGAGAGTGTGTTCCCCTGATTGTTTAATATACACGGGACATGTCACCAGGTGAACAGTATAAGTGAGGAGAGTGTGTTCCCCTGATTGTTTAATAAGCAGGGGACATGTTACCAGGTGAACAGAATAGTGAGGAGAGTGTGTTCCCCTGATTGTTTAATTCACACGGGACATGTGACCAGGTGAACAGTATAAGTGAGGAGAGTGTGTTCCCCTGATTGTTTAATACACACGGGACAAGTTACCAGGTGAACAGTATAAGTGAGGAGAGTGTGTTCCCCTGATTGTTTAATACACACGGGACATGTTACCAGGTGAACAGTCTATGTGAGGAGAGTGTTTTGCCATGATGGTTTAATGCACACGGGACATGTTACCAGGTGAACAGTATAAGTGAGGAGAGTGTGTTCCCCTGATTGTTTAATACGCACGGGACATGTCACCAGGTTAACAGTATAAGTGAGGATAGTGTGTTCCCCTGATTGTTTAATACACACGGGACATGTCACCAGGTGACCAGTATAAGTGAGGAGAGTGTGTTCCCCTGATTGTTTAATATACACGGAACATGTCACCAGGTGAACAGTATAAGTGAGGAGAGTGTTTTCCCCTGATTGTTTAATACACACGGGACATGTCACCAGGTGAACAGCATAAGTGAGGAGAGTGTGTTCCCCTGATTGTTTAATATACACGGGACATGTCACCAGGTGAACAGTATAAGTGAGATGAGTGTGTTCCCCTAATTGTTTTATACACACGGGACATGTTACCAGGTGATCAGTATAAGTGAGGAGAGTGTGTTCCCCTGATTGTTTAATACACACGGGACAAGTTACCAGGTGAACAGTATAAGTGAGGAGAGTGTGTTCCCCTGATTGTTTAATACACACGGGACATGTTACCAGGTGAACAGTCTATGTGAGGAGAGTGTTTTGCCATGATGGTTTAATGCACACGGGACATGTTACCAGGTGAACAGTATAAGTGAGGAGAGTGTGTTCCCCTGATTGTTTAATACGCACGGGACATGTCACCAGGTTAACAGTATAAGTGGGGATAGTGTGTTCCCCTGATTGTTTAATACACACGGGACATGTCACCAGGTGACCAGTATAAGTGAGGAGAGAGTGTTCCCCTGATTGTTTAATATACACGGGACATGTCACCAGGTGAACTGTATAAGTGAGGAGAGTGTGTTCCCCTGATTGTTTAATATACACGGGACATGTCACCAGGTGAACAGTATAAGTGAGGAGAGTGTGGTACCCTGATTGTTTTATACACACGGGACATGTTACCAGGTGATCAGTATAAGTGAGGAGAGTGTGTTCCCCTGATTGTTTAATACACACGGGACATGTCACCAGGTGAACAGGAGAAGTGAGAAGAGTGTGTTCCCCTGATTGTTTAATAAGCACGGGACATGTTACCAGATGAACAGTATAAGTGAGGAGAGTATGTTCCCCTGATTGTTTAATACACACGGGACATGTTACCAGGTGAACAGTATAAGTGAGGGGAGTGTGTTCCCCTGATTGTTTAATTCACACGGGACATGTTACCAGGTGAACAGAATAGTGAGGAGAGTGTGTTCCCCTGATTGTTTAATTCACACGGGACATGTGACCAGGTGAACAGTATAAGTGAGGAGAGTGTGTTCCCCTGATTGTTAAATACACACGGGACAAGTTACCAGGTGAATAGTGTAAGTGAGGAGAGTGTGTTCCCCTGATTGTTTAATACACACGGGACATGTTAACAGGTGAACAGTCTATGTGAGGAGAGTGTTTTGCCATGATGGTTTAATGCACACGGGACATGTTACCAGGTGAACAGTATAAGTGAGGAGAGTGTGTTCCCCTGATTGTTTAATACGCACGGGACATGTCACCAGGTTAACAGTATAAGTGAGGATAGTGTGTTCCCCTGATTGTTTAATACACACGGGACATGTCACCAGGTGACCAGTATAAGTGAGGAGAGTGTGTTCCCCTGATTGTTTAATATACACGGGACATGTCACCAGGTGAACAGTATAAGTGAGGAGAGTGTTTTCCCCTGATTGTTTAATACACACGGGACATGTCACCAGGTGAACAGCATAAGTGAGGAGAGTGTGTTCCCCTGATTGTTTAATATACACGGGACATGTCACCAGGTGAACAGTATAAGTGAGATGAGTGTGTTCCCCCCATTGTTTTATACACACGGGACATGTTACCAGGTGATCAGTATAAGTGAGGAGAGTGTGTTCCCCTGATTGTTTAATACACACGGGACATGTTACCAGGTGAACTCTATAAGTGAGGAGAGTGTGTTCCCCTGATTGTTTAATAAACACGGGACATGTCACCAGGTGAACAGTATAAGTGAGGAGAGTGTGTTCCCCAGATGGTTTAATATACACAGGACATGTTACCAGGTGAACAGTATAAGTGAGGAGAGTGTGTTCCCCTGATGGTTTAATATACACGGGACATGTTACCAGATGAACAGTATAAGTGAGGAGAGTGTGTTCCCCTGATTGTGTAATACACGCGGGACATGTTACCAGGTGAACAGTATAAGTGAGGAGAGTGTGTTCCCCTGATGGTTTAATACTGACAGGACATATTACCAGGTGATCAGTATAAGTGAGGATAGTGTGTTCCCCTGATGGTTTAATGCACACGGGACATGTTACCATGTGAACAGTATAAGTGAGGAGAGTGTGTTCCCCTGATTGTTTAATACACACGGGACATGTCACCAGGTGAACAGTATAAGTGAGGATAGTGTGTTCCCCTGATTGTTTAATACACACGGGACATGTCACCAGGTGAACAGTATAAGTGAGGAGAGTGTGTTCCCCTGATTGTTTAATATACACGGGACATGTCACCAGGTGAACAGTATAAGTGAGGAGAGTGTTTTCCCCTGATTGTTTAATACACACGGGACATGTCACCAGGTGAACAGCATAAGTGAGGAGAGTGTGTTCCCCTGATTGTTTAATATACACGGGACATGTCACCAGGTGAACAGTATAAGTGAGGAGAGTGTGTTACCCTGATTGTTTTATACACACGGGACATGTTACCAGGTGATCAGTATAAGTGAGGAGAGTGTGTTCCCCTGATTGTTTAATACACACGGGACATGTCACCAGGTGAATAGTAGAAGTGAGAAGAGTGTGTTCCCCTGATTGTTTAATAAGCACGGGACATGTTACCAGATGAACAGTATAAATGAGGAGAATGTGTTCCCCTGATTGTTTAATACACACGGGACATGTTAATCGGTGAACAGAATAAGTGAGGAGAATGTGTTCCCCTGATTGTTGAATGCATACGGGACAAGTTAGCAGGTGAACAGTATAAGTGAGGAGATCGTGTTCCCCTGATTGTTTAAGACACACGGGACATGTTACCAGGTGAACTCTGTATGTGAGGAGAGTGTGTTCCCCTGATGGTTTAATATACACAGGACATGTTACCAGGTGAACAGTATAAGTGAGGAGAGTGTGTTCCCCTGATGGTTTAATATACACGGGACATGTTACCAGATGAACAGTATAAGTGAGGAGAGTGTGTTCCCCTGATTGTTTAATACACGCGGGACATGTTACCAGGTGAACAGTATAAGCGAGGAGAGTGTGTTCCCCTGACGGTTTAATACTGACAGGACATATTACCAGGTGATCAGTATAAGTGAGGATAGTGTGTTCCCCTGATGGTTTAATGCACACGGGACATGTTACCATGTGAACAGTCTAAGTGAGGAGAGTGTGTTCCCCTGATTGTTTGATGCACACGGGTCACGTCACCAGGTGAACTTTATAAGTGAGGAGAGTGTGTTCCCCTGATTGTTTAATACACAGGGGACATTTTACCAGGTGAACAGTATAAGTGAGGAGAGTGTGTTCCCCTGATTGTTTAATATACACAGGACATGTTACCAGGTGAACAGTATAAGTGAGGAGAGTGTGTTCCCCTGATGGTTTAATATACACGGGACATGTTACCAGATGAACAGTATAAGTGAGGAGAGTGTGTTCCCCTGATTGTATAATACACGCGGGACATGTTACCAGGTGAACAGTATAAGTGAGGAGAGTGTGTTCCCCTGATGGTTTAATACTGACAGGACATATTACCAGTTGATCAGTATAAGTGAGGATAGTGTGTTCCCCTGATGGTTTAATGCACACGGGACATGTTACCATGTGAACAGTATAAGTGAGGAGAGTGTGTTCCCCTGATTGTGCAATGCCCACGGGTCACGTCACCAGGTGAACTTTATAAGTGAGGAGAGTGTGTTCCCCTGATTGTTTTCTCCACACGGGACATGTCACCAGGTGAACACTATAAGTGAGGAGAGTGTGTTCCCCTGATTGTTTAATACACACGGGACATGTCACCAGGAGAACAGTATAAGTGAGGAGAGTGTGTTCCCCTGATTGTTTAATATACACGGGACATGTCACCAGGTGAACAGTATAAGTGAGGAGAGTGTTTTCCCCTGATTGTTTAATACACACGGGACATGTCACCAGGTGAACAGCATAAGTGAGGAGAGTGTGTTTCCCTGATTGTTTAATATACACGGGACATGTCACCAGGTGAACAGTATAAGTGAGGAGAGTGTGTTACCCTGATTGTTTTATACACACGGGACATGTTACCAGGTGATCAGTATAAGTGAGGAGAGTGTGTTTCCCTGATTATTTAATACACACGGGACATGTCACCAGGTGAACAGTAGAAGTGAGGAGAGTGTGTTCCCCTGATTGTTTAATATACACGGGACATGTCACCAGGTGAACAGTATAAGTGAGGAGAGTGTTTTCCCCTGATTGTTTAATACACACGGGACATGTCACCAGGTGAACAGCATAAGTGAGGAGAGTGTGTTCCCCTGATTGTTTAATATACACGGGACATGTCACCAGGTGAACAGTATAAGTGAGGAGAGTGTGTTACCCTGATTGTTTTATACACACGGGACATGTTACCAGGTGATCAGTATAAGTGAGGAGAGTGTGTTCCCCTGATTGTTTAATACACACGGGACATGTCACCAGGTGAATAGTAGAAGTGAGAAGAGTGTGTTCCCCTGATTGTTTAATAAGCACGGGACATGTTACCAGATGAACAGTATAAATGAGGAGAGTGTGTTCCCCTGATTGTTTAATACACACGGGACATGTTAATCGGTGAACAGAATAAGTGAGGAGAATGTGTTCCCCTGATTGTTGAATGCATACGGGACAAGTTAGCAGGTGAACAGTATAAGTGAGGAGATCGTGTTCCCCTGATTGTTTAAGACACACGGGACATGTTACCAGGTGAACTCTGTATGTGAGGAGAGTGTGTTCCCCTGATGGTTTAATATACACAGGACATGTTACCAGGTGAACAGTATAAGTGAGGAGAGTGTGTTCCCCTGATGGTTTAATATACACGGGACATGTTACCAGATGAACAGTATAAGTGAGGAGAGTGTGTTCCCCTGATTGTTTAATACACGCGGGACATGTTACCAGGTGAACAGTATAAGCGAGGAGAGTGTGTTCCCCTGACGGTTTAATACTGACAGGACATATTACCAGGTGATCAGTATAAGTGAGGATAGTGTGTTCCCCTGATGGTTTAATGCACACGGGACATGTTACCATGTGAACAGTCTAAGTGAGGAGAGTGTGTTCCCCTGATTGTTTGATGCACACGGGTCACGTCACCAGGTGAACTTTATAAGTGAGGAGAGTGTGTTCCCCTGATTGTTTAATACACAGGGGACATTTTACCAGGTGAACAGTATAAGTGAGGAGAGTGTGTTCCCCTGATTGTTTAATATACACAGGACATGTTACCAGGTGAACAGTATAAGTGAGGAGAGTGTGTTCCCCTGATGGTTTAATATACACGGGACATGTTACCAGATGAACAGTATAAGTGAGGAGAGTGTGTTCCCCTGATTGTATAATACACGCGGGACATGTTACCAGGTGAACAGTATAAGTGAGGAGAGTGTGTTCCCCTGATGGTTTAATACTGACAGGACATATTACCAGTTGATCAGTATAAGTGAGGATAGTGTGTTCCCCTGATGGTTTAATGCACACGGGACATGTTACCATGTGAACAGTATAAGTGAGGAGAGTGTGTTCCCCTGATTGTGCAATGCCCACGGGTCACGTCACCAGGTGAACTTTATAAGTGAGGAGAGTGTGTTCCCCTGATTGTTTTCTCCACACGGGACATGTCACCAGGTGAACACTATAAGTGAGGAGAGTGTGTTCCCCTGATTGTTTAATACACACGGGACATGTCACCAGGAGAACAGTATAAGTGAGGAGAGTGTGTTCCCCTGATTGTTTAATATACACGGGACATGTCACCAGGTGAACAGTATAAGTGAGGAGAGTGTTTTCCCCTGATTGTTTAATACACACGGGACATGTCACCAGGTGAACAGCATAAGTGAGGAGAGTGTGTTTCCCTGATTGTTTAATATACACGGGACATGTCACCAGGTGAACAGTATAAGTGAGGAGAGTGTGTTACCCTGATTGTTTTATACACACGGGACATGTTACCAGGTGATCAGTATAAGTGAGGAGAGTGTGTTCCCCTGATTGTTTAATACACACGGGACATGTCACCAGGAGAACAGTATAAGTGAGGAGAGTGTGTTCCCCTGATTGTTTAATATACACGGGACATGTCACCAGGTGAACAGTATAAGTGAGGAGAGTGTTTTCCCCTGATTGTTTAATACACACGGGACATGTCACCAGGTGAACAGCATAAGTGAGGAGAGTGTGTTTCCCTGATTGTTTAATATACACGGGACATGTCACCAGGTGAACAGTATAAGTGAGGAGAGTGTGTTACCCTGATTGTTTTATACACACGGGACATGTTACCAGGTGATCAGTATAAGTGAGGAGAGTGTGTTTCCCTGATTATTTAATACACACGGGACATGTCACCAGGTGAACAGTATAAGTGAGGAGAGTGTGTTCCCCTGATTGTTTAATATACACGGGACATGTCACCAGGTGAACAGTATAAGTGAGGAGAGTGTTTTCCCCTGATTGTTTAATACACACGGGACATGTCACCAGGTGAACAGCATAAGTGAGGAGAGTGTGTTCCCCTGATTGTTTAATATACACGGGACATGTCACCAGGTGAACAGTATAAGTGAGGAGAGTGTGTTACCCTGATTGTTTTATACACACGGGACATGTTACCAGGTGATCAGTATAAGTGAGGAGAGTGTGTTCCCCTGATTGTTTAATACACACGGGACATGTCACCAGGTGAATAGTAGAAGTGAGAAGAGTGTGTTCCCCTGATTGTTTAATAAGCACGGGACATGTTACCAGATGAACAGTATAAATGAGGAGAGTGTGTTCCCCTGATTGTTTAATACACACGGGACATGTTAATCGGTGAACAGAATAAGTGAGGAGAATGTGTTCCCCTGATTGTTGAATGCATACGGGACAAGTTAGCAGGTGAACAGTATAAGTGAGGAGATCGTGTTCCCCTGATTGTTTAAGACACACGGGACATGTTACCAGGTGAACTCTGTATGTGAGGAGAGTGTGTTCCCCTGATGGTTTAATATACACAGGACATGTTACCAGGTGAACAGTATAAGTGAGGAGAGTGTGTTCCCCTGATGGTTTAATATACACGGGACATGTTACCAGATGAACAGTATAAGTGAGGAGAGTGTGTTCCCCTGATTGTTTAATACACGCGGGACATGTTACCAGGTGAACAGTATAAGCGAGGAGAGTGTGTTCCCCTGACGGTTTAATACTGACAGGACATATTACCAGGTGATCAGTATAAGTGAGGATAGTGTGTTCCCCTGATGGTTTAATGCACACGGGACATGTTACCATGTGAACAGTCTAAGTGAGGAGAGTGTGTTCCCCTGATTGTTTGATGCACACGGGTCACGTCACCAGGTGAACTTTATAAGTGAGGAGAGTGTGTTCCCCTGATTGTTTAATACACAGGGGACATTTTACCAGGTGAACAGTATAAGTGAGGAGAGTGTGTTCCCCTGATTGTTTAATATACACAGGACATGTTACCAGGTGAACAGTATAAGTGAGGAGAGTGTGTTCCCCTGATGGTTTAATATACACGGGACATGTTACCAGATGAACAGTATAAGTGAGGAGAGTGTGTTCCCCTGATTGTATAATACACGCGGGACATGTTACCAGGTGAACAGTATAAGTGAGGAGAGTGTGTTCCCCTGATGGTTTAATACTGACAGGACATATTACCAGTTGATCAGTATAAGTGAGGATAGTGTGTTCCCCTGATGGTTTAATGCACACGGGACATGTTACCATGTGAACAGTATAAGTGAGGAGAGTGTGTTCCCCTGATTGTGCAATGCCCACGGGTCACGTCACCAGGTGAACTTTATAAGTGAGGAGAGTGTGTTCCCCTGATTGTTTTCTCCACACGGGACATGTCACCAGGTGAACACTATAAGTGAGGAGAGTGTGTTCCCCTGATTGTTTAATACACACGGGACATGTCACCAGGAGAACAGTATAAGTGAGGAGAGTGTGTTCCCCTGATTGTTTAATATACACGGGACATGTCACCAGGTGAACAGTATAAGTGAGGAGAGTGTTTTCCCCTGATTGTTTAATACACACGGGACATGTCACCAGGTGAACAGCATAAGTGAGGAGAGTGTGTTTCCCTGATTGTTTAATATACACGGGACATGTCACCAGGTGAACAGTATAAGTGAGGAGAGTGTGTTACCCTGATTGTTTTATACACACGGGACATGTTACCAGGTGATCAGTATAAGTGAGGAGAGTGTGTTTCCCTGATTATTTAATACACACGGGACATGTCACCAGGTGAACAGTAGAAGTGAGAAGAGTGTGTTCCCCTGATTGCTTAATACGCACGGGACATGTTACCAGATGAACAGTATAAATGAGGAGAGTGTGTTCCCCTGATTGTTTAATACACACGGGACATGTTAATCGGTGAGCAGAATAAGTGAGGAGAACGTGTTCCCCTGATTGTTGAATGCATACGGGACAAGTTAGCAGGTGAACAGTATAAGTGAGGAGATCGTGTTCCCCTGATTGTTTAAGACACACGGGACATGTTACCAGGTGAACTCTGTAAGTGAGGAGACTGTGTTCCCCTGATGGTTTAATATAAACAGGACATGTTACCAGGAGAACAGTATAAGTGAGGAGAGTGTGTTCCCCTGATGGTTTAATATACACGGGACATGTTACCAGATGAACAGTATAAGTGAGGAGAGTGTGTTCCCCTGATTGTTTAATACACGCGGGACATGTTACCAGGTGAACAGTATAAGCGAGGGGAGTGTGTTCCCCTGACGGTTTAATACTGACAGGACATATTACCAGGTGATCAGTATAAGTGAGGATAGTGTGTTCCCCTGATGGTTTAATGCACACGGGACATGTTACCATGTGAACAGTCTAAGTGAGGAGAGTGTGTTCCCCTGAATGTTTAATGCACACGGGTCACGTCACCAGGTGAACTGTATAAGTGAGGAGAGTGTGTTCCCCTGATTGTTTAATACACAGGGGACATTTTACCAGGTGAACAGTATAAGTGAGGAGAGTGTGTTCCCCTGATTATTTAATACGCACGGGACATGTCACCAGGTGAACAGTATAAGTGAGGATAGTGTGTTCCACTGATTGTTTAATACACACAGGACATGTCACCAGGTGAACAGTATAAGTGAGGAGAGTGTGTTCCCCTGATTGTTTAATATACACGGGTCATGTCACCAGGTGAACATTATAAGTGAGGAGAGTGTGTTACCCTGACTGTTTTATACACACGGGAAATGTTACCAGGTGATCAGTATAAGTGAGGAGAGTGTGTTCCCCTGATTGTTTAATACACACGGGACATGTCACCAGGTGAACAGTAGAAGTGAGAAGAGTGTGTTCCCCTGATTGTTTAATAAGCACGGGACATGTTACCAGATGAACAGTATAAGTGAGGAGAGTGTGTTCCCCTGATTGTTGAATGCATACGGAACAAGTTAGCAGGTGAACAGTATAAGTGAGGAGATCGTGTTCCCCTGATTGTTTAAGACACACGGGACATGTTACCAGGTGAATGCTGTAAGTGAGGAGAGTGTGTTCCCCTGATGGTTTAATATACACAGGACATGTTACCAGGTGAACAGTATAAGTGAGGAGAGTGTGTTCCCCTGATGGTTTAATATACACGGGACATGTTACCAGATGAACAGTATAAGTGAGGAGAGTGTGTTCCCCTGATTGTTTAATACACACGGGACATGTTACCAGGTGATCAGTATAAGTGAGGAGAGTGTGTGCCCCTGATTGTTTAATGCACACGGGTCACGTCACCAGGTGAACTTTATAAGTGAGGAGAGTGTGTTCCCCTGATTGTTTTCTCCACACGGGACATGTCACCAGGTGAACACTATAAGTGAGGAGAGTGTGTTCCCCTGATTGTTTAATACACACGGGACATGGTAATAGGTGAACAGAATAAGTGAGCAGAGTGTGTTCCCCTGATTGTTTAATGCACACGGGACATGTTACCATGTGAAAAGTATAAGTGAGGAGAGTGTGTGCCCCTGATTGTTTAATGCACACGGGTCACGTCACCAGGTGAACTTTATAAGTGAGGAGAGTGTGTTCCCCTGATTGTTTTCTCCACACGGGACATGTCACCAGGTGAACACTATAAGTGAGGAGACTGTGTTCCCCTGATTGTTTAATACACACGGGACATGTTAATAGGTGAACAGAATAAGTGAGCAGAGTGTGTTCCCCTGATTGCTTAATGCACACGGGATATGTCAACAGGTGAACAGAATAAGTGAGGAGAGTGTGCACCCCTGATTGTTTAATGCGCACGGGACATGTCACCAGTTGAACAGAATAAGTGAGGAGAGTGTGTTCGCTGGATTGTTTATTGCACACGGGACATGTCACCAGTTGAACAGAATAAGTGAGGAGAATGTGTTCCCCTGATTGTTTAATGCACACGGGACATGTCAACAGGTGAACAGAATAAGTGAGGAGAGTGTGTTCCCCTGATTGGTTAATGCACACAGGACATGTTACCAGGTGAACAGTAGGAGTGAGGAGAGTGTGTTCCCCTGATTGTTTAATACACACGGGACATGTTACCAGGTGAACTCTATAAGTGAGGAGAGTGTGCTCCCCTGATGGTTTAATATACACAGGACATGTTACCAGGTGAACAGAAGAAGTGAGGAGAGTGTGTTCCCCTGATGGTTTAATATACACGGGACATGTTACAAGATGAACAGTATAAGTGAGGAGAGTGTGTTCCCCTGATGGTTTAATATACACAGGACATGTTATCATGTGAACAGTATTAGTGAGGAGAGTGTGTTCCCCTGATGGTTTAATATACACGGGACATGTTACCAGGTGAACAGTATAAGTGAAGAGACTGTGTTCCCCTGATTGTTTAATACACACGGGACATGTTACCAGGTGAACAGTATAAGTGAGGAGAGTGTGTTCCCCTGATTGTTTAATACACACGGGACATGTTACTAGGTGAACAGAATAGTGAGGAGAGTGTTTTGCCATGATGGTTTAATGCACACGGGACATGTTACCAGGTGAACAGTATACGTGAGGAGAGTGTGTTCCCCTGATTGTTTAATACACACGGACATGTTAATAGGTGACCAGAATAAGTGAGGAGAGTGTGTTCCCCTGATTGTTTAATGCACACGGGACATGTCACCAGGTGAACAGAATAAGTGAGGAGAATGTGTTCCCCTGATTGTTTAATGCACTCGGGACATGTCACCAGGTGAACAGTATAAGTGAGGAGAGTGTGTTCCCCTGATTGTTTAATGCAGACGGGTCACGTCACCAGTTGATCAGTATAAGTGAGGAGAGTGTGTTCCCCTGATTGTTTAATACACACGGACATGTTAATAGGTGACAAGAATAAGTGAGGAGAGTGTGTTCCCCTGATTGTTTAATGCACACGGGACATGTCACCAGGTGAACAGAATAAGTGAGGAGAGGGTGTTCCCTGATTGTTTAATGCACACGGGACATGTCACAAGGTGAACAGAATAAGTGAGGAGAGAGTGTTCCCCTGATTGTTTAATGCACACGGGACATGTCACCAGTTGAAAAGAATAAGTGAGGAGAGTGTGTTCCCCTGATTGTTTAATACACACGGGACAAGTTAACAGGTGAACAGTATAAGTGAGGAGAGTGTGTTCCCCTGATTGTTTAATACACAGGGGACATGTTACCAGGTGAACTCTATAAGTGAGGAGAGTGTGTTCCCCTGATTGTTTAATAAACACAGGACATGTCACCAGGTGAACAGTATAAGTGAGGAGAGTGTGTTCCCCTGATGGTTTAATATACACGGGTCATGTTACCAGATGAACAGTATAAGTGAGGAGAGTGTGTTCCCCTGATTGTTTAATGCACACGGGACACGTCACCAGTGGAACAGTATAAGTGAGGAGAGTGTGTTCCCCTGATGGTTTAATATACCCGGGAAATTTCACCAGATGAACAGTATAAGTGAGGAGAGAGTGTTCGCCTGATGGTATCATATACACGGGACATGTTACCAGGTGAACAGCATAAGTGAAGAGAGTGTGTTCCCCTGATGGTTTAATATACACAGGACATGTTACCAGGTGAACAGAATAGTGAGGAGAGTGTATTCCCATGATGGTTTAATGCACACGGGACATGTTACCAGGTGAACAGTATAAGTGAGGAGAGTGTGTTCCCCTGATTGTTTAATACGCACGGGAGATGTCACCAGGTGAACCGTATAAGTGAGGAGAGTGTGTTCCCCTGATTGTTTAATGCACACGGGTCACATCACCAGGTGAACAGTATAAGTGAGGAGAGTGTGTTCCCCTGATTGTTTAATACGCACGGGACATGTTACCAGATGAACAGCATAAGTGAGGAGAGTGTGTTCCGCTGATTTTTTAATGCACACGGGACATGTTTCCAGGCGAACAGCAGAAGTGAGGAGAGTGTGTTCCCCTGATGGTTTCGTATGCATGGGACATGTTAACAGGTGAACAGTATAAGTGAAGAGAGGGTGTTCCCCTGATGGTTTAATATACACGGGACATGTTACCAGGTGAACAGTATAAGTGAGGAGAGTATGTTCCCCTGATTGTTTAATGCACATGGGTCATGTCACCAGGTGAACAGTATAATTGAGGAGAGTGTGTTCCCCTGATTGTTTTAGACACAAGGGACATGTTATCAGATGAAGAGTATAAGTGAGGAGAGTGTGTTCCCCTGATGGTTTAATACGCACGGGACATGTCACCAGGTGAAGAGTATAAGTGAGGAGAGTGTGTTCCCCTGATGGTTTAATATACACGGGACATGTTACCAGGTGAAAAGTATAAGTGAGGAGAGTGCGTTCCTCTGATGGTTCAATATACACGGGACATGTCAGCAGGTGAACAGTATAAGTGAGGAGAGTGTGTTCCCCTGATGGTTTAATACGCACGGGACATGTTACCAGGTGAACAGTATAAGTGAAGAGAGTGTGTTCCCCTGATGGTTTAATATACACGGGACATGTTACCAGGTGAAAAGTATAAGTGAGGAGAGTGTGTTCCTCTGTTGGTTCAATATACACGGGACATGTCAGCAGGTGAACAGTATAAGTGAGGAGAGTGTGTTCCCCTGATGGTTTAATACGCACGGGACATGTTACCAGGTGAACAGTATAAGTGAAGAGAGTGTGTTCCCCTGATGGTTTAATATACACGGGACATGTTACCAGGTGAAAAGTATAAGTGAGGAGAGTGTGTTCCTCTGATGGTTCAATATACACGGGACATGTCACCAGGTGAACAGTATAAGTGAGGAGAGTGTGGTCCCCTGATTGTTTAATATACACGGGACATGTCACCAGGTGAACAGTATAAGTGAGGAGAGTGTGTTACCCTGATTGTTTTATACACACGGGACATGTTACCAGGTGATCAGTATAAGTGAGGAGAGTGTGTTCCCCTGATTGTTTAATACACACGGACATGTTAATAGGTGACAAGAATAAGTGAGGAGAGTGTGTTCCCCTGATTGTTTAATGCACACGGGACATGTCACCAGGTGAACAGAATAAGTGAGGAGAGGGTGTTCCCTGATTGTTTAATGCACACGGGACATGTCACAAGGTGAACAGAATAAGTGAGGAGAGAGTGTTCCCCTGATTGTTTAATGCACACGGGACATGTCACCAGTTGAAAAGAATAAGTGAGGAGAGTGTGTTCCCCTGATTGTTTAATACACACGGGACAAGTTAACAGGTGGACAGTATAAGTGAGGAGATTGTGTTCCCCTGATTGTTTATTACACACGGGACATGTTACCAGGTGAACTCTATAAGTGAGGAGAGTGTGTTCCCCTGATTGTTTAATAAACACAGGACATGTCACCAGGTGAACAGTATAAGTGAGGAGAGTGTGTTCCCCTGATGGTTTAATATACACGGGTCATGTTACCAGATGAACAGTATAAGTGAGGAGAGTGTGTTCCCCTGATTGTTTAATGCACACGGGACACGTCACCAGTGGAACAGTATAAGTGAGGAGAGTGTGTTCCCCTGATGGTTTAATATACCCGGGAAATTTCACCAGATGAACAGTATAAGTGAAGAGAGAGTGTTCGCCTGATGGTATCATATACACGGGACATGTTACCAGGTGAACAGCATAAGTGAAGAGAGTGAGTTCCCCTGATGGTTTAATATACACAGGACATGTTGCCAGGTGAACAGAATAGTGAGGAGAGTGTATTCCCATGATGGTTTAATGCACACGGGACATGTTACCAGGTGAACAGTATAAGTGAGGAGAGTGTGTTCCCCTGATTGTTTAATACGCACGGGAGATGTCACCAGGTGAACCGTATAAGTGAGGAGAGTGTGTTCCCCTGATTGTTTAATGCACACGGGTCACATCACCAGGTGAACAGTATAAGTGAGGAGAGTGTGTTCCCCTGATTGTTTAATACGCACGGGACATGTTACCAGATGAACAGTATAAGTGAGGAGAGTGTGTTCCGCTGATTTTTTAATGCACACGGGACATGTTTCCAGGCGAACAGCAGAAGTGAGGAGAGTGTGTTCCCCTGATGGTTTCGTATGCATGGGACATGTTAACAGGTGAACAGTATAAGTGAAGAGAGGGTGTTCCCCTGATGGTTTAATATACACGGGACATGTTACCAGGTGAACAGTATAAGTGAGGAGAGTATGTTCCCCTGATTGTTTAATGCACATGGGTCATGTCACCAGGTGAACAGTATAAGTGAGGAGAGTGTGTTCCCCTGATTGTTTTATACACAAGGGACATGTTATCAGATGAAGAGTATAAGTGAGGAGAGTGTGTTCCCCTGATGGTTTAATACGCACGGGACATGTCACCAGGTGAAGAGTATAAGTGAGGAGAGTGTGTTCCCCTGATGGTTTAATATACACGGGACATGTTACCAGGTGAAAAGTATAAGTGAGGAGAGTGCGTTCCTCTGATGGTTCAATATACACGGGACATGTCAGCAGGTGAACAGTATAAGTGAGGAGAGTGTGTTCCCCTGATGGTTTAATACGCACGGGACATGTTACCAGGTGAACAGTATAAGTGAAGAGAGTGTGTTCCCCTGATGGTTTAATATACACGGGACATGTTACCAGGTGAAAAGTATAAGTGAGGAGAGTGTGTTCCTCTGATGGTTCAATATACACGGGACATGTCAGCAGGTGAACAGTATAAGTGAGGAGAGTGTGTTCCCCTGATGGTTTAATACGCACGGGACATGTTACCAGGTGAACAGTATAAGTGAAGAGAGTGTGTTCCCCTGATGGTTTAATATACACGGGACATGTTACCAGGTGAAAAGTATAAGTGAGGAGAGTGTGTTCCTCTGATGGTTCAATATACACGGGACATGTCACCAGGTGAACAGTATAAGTGAGGAGAGTGTGTTCCCCTGATTGTTTAATATACACGGGACATGTCACCAGGTGAACAGTATAAGTGAGGAGAGTGTGTTACCCTGATTGTTTTATACACACGGGACATGTTACCAGGTGATCAGTATAAGTGAGGAGAGTGTGTTCCCCTGATTGTTTAATACACACGGGACATGTCACCAGGTGAACAGTAGAAGTGAGAAGAGTGTGTTCACCTGATTGTTTAATAAGCACGGGACATGTTACCAGATGAACAGTATAAATGAGGAGAGTGTGTTCCCCTGATTGTTTAATACACACGGGACATGTTAATAGGTGACAAGAATAAGTGAGGAGAGTGTGTTCCCCTGATTGTTTAATGCACACGGGACATGTCACCAGGTGAACAGAATAAGTGAGGAGAGGGTGTTCCCCTGATTGTTTAATGCAGACGGGTCACGTCACCAGTTGATCAGTATAAGTGAGGAGAGTGAGTTCCCCTGATTGTTTAATACACACGGACATGTTAATAGGTGACAAGAATAAGTGAGGAGAGTGTGTTCCCCTGATTTTTTAATGCACACGGGACATGTCACCAGGTGAACAGAATAAGTGAGGAGAGGGTGTTCCCTGATTGTTTAATGCACACGGGACATGTCACAAGGTGAACAGAATAAGTGAGGAGAGAGTGTTCCCCTGATTGTTTAATGCACACGGGACATGTCACCAGTTGAAAAGAATAAGTGAGGAGAGTGTGTTCCCCTGATTGTTTAATACACACGGGACAAGTTAACAGGTGAACAGTATAAGTGAGGAGAGTGTGTTCCCCTGATTGTTTAATACACACGGGTCATGTTACCAGATGAACAGTATAAGTGAGGAGAGTGTGTTCCCCTGATTGTTTAATGCACACGGGACACGTCACCAGTGGAACAGTATAAGTGAGGAGAGTGTGTTCCCCTGATGGTTTAATATACCCGGGAAATTTCACCAGATGAACAGTATAAGTGAGGAGAGAGTGTTCGCCTGATGGTATCATATACACGGGACATGTTACCAGGTGAACAGTATAAGTGAAGAGAGTGTGTTCCCCTGATGGTTTAATATACACAGGACATGTTATCAGGTGAACAGTATAAGTGAGGAGAGTGTGTTCCCCAGATTGTTTAATTCACACGGGACATGTTACCAGGTGAACAGAATAGTGAGGAGAGTGTATTCCCATGATGGTTTAATGCACACGGGACATGTTACCAGGTGAACAGTATAAGTGAGGAGAGTGTGTTCCCCTGATTGTTTAATACGCACGGGAGATGTCACCAGGTGAACCGTATAAGTGAGGAGAGTGTGTTCCCCTGATTGTTTAATGCACACGGGTCACATCACCAGGTGAACAGTATAAGTGAGGAGAGTGTGTTCCCCTGATTGTTTAATACGCACGGGACATGTTACCAGATGAACAGCATAAGTGAGGAGAGTGTGTTCCGCTGATTTTTTAATGCACACGGGACATGTTTCCAGGCGAACAGCAGAAGTGAGGAGAGTGTGTTCCCCTGATGGTTTCATATGCATGGGACATGTTAACAGGTGAACAGTATAAGTGAAGAGAGGGTGTTCCCCTGATGGTTTAATATACACGGGACATGTTACCAGGTGAACAGTATAAGTGAGGAGAGTATGTTCCCCTGATTGTTTAATGCACATGGGTCATGTCACCAGGTGAACAGTATAAGTGAGGAGAGTGTGTTCCCCTGATTGTTTTATACACAAGGGACATGTTATCAGATGAAGAGTATAAGTGAGGAGAGTGTGTTCCCCTGATGGTTTAATACGCACGGGACATGTTACCAGGTGAACAGTATAAGTGAGGAGAGTGTGTTCCCCTGATGGTTTAATATACACGGGACATGTTACCAGGTGAAAAGTATAAGTGAGGAGAGTGTGTTCCTCTGATGGTTCAATATACACGGGACATGTCAGCAGGTGAACAGTATAAGTGAGGAGAGTGTGTTCCCCTGATGGTTTAATACGCACGGGACATGTTACCAGGTGAACAGTATAAGTGAAGAGAGTGTGTTCCCCTGATGGTTTAATATACACGGGACATGTTACCAGTTGAAAAGTATAAGTGAGGAGAGTGTGTTCCTCTGATGGTTCAATATACACGGGACATGTCAGCAGGTGAACAGTATAAGTGAGGAGAGTGTGTTCCCCTGATGGTTTAATACGCACGGGACATGTTACCAGGTGAACAGTATAAGTGAAGAGAGTGTGTTCCCCTGATGGTTTAATATACACGGGACATGTTACCAGGTGAAAAGTATAAGTGAGGAGAGTGTGTTCCTCTGATGGTTCAATATACACGGGACATGTCACCAGGTGAACAGTATAAGTGAGGAGAGTGTGTTCCCCTGATTGTTTAATATACACGGGACATGTCACCAGGTGAACAGTATAAGTGAGGAGAGTGTGTTACCCTGATTGTTTTATACACACGGGACATGTTACCAGGTGATCAGTATAAGTGAGGAGAGTGTGTTCCCCTGATTGTTTAATACACACGGGACATGTCACTAGGTGAACAGTAGAAGAGAGAAGAGTGTGTTCCCCTGATTGTTTAATAAGCACGGGACATGTTACCAGATGAACAGTATAAATGAGGAGAGTGTGTTCCCCTGATTGTTTAATACACACGGGACATGTTAATCGGTGAACAGAATAAGTGAGAAGAATGTGTTCCCCTGATTGTTGAATGCATACGGGACAAGTTAGCAGGTGAACAGTATAAGTGAGGAGATCGTGTTCCCTGATTGTTTAAGACACACGGGACATGTTACCAGGTGAACTCTGTAAGTGAGGAGACTGTGTTCCCCTGATGGTTTAATATACACAGGACATGTTACCAGGTGAACAGTATAAGTGAGGAGAGTGTGTTCCCCTGATGGTTTAATATACACGGGACATGTTCCCAGATGAACAGTATAAGTGAGGAGAGTGTGTTCCCCTGATTGTTTAATACACGCGGGACATGTTACCAGGTGAACAGTATAAGCGAGGAGAGTGTGTTCCCCTGACGGTTTAATACTGACAGGACATATTACCAGGTGATCAGTATAAGTGAGGATAGTGTGTTCCCCTGATGGTTTAATGCACACGGGACATGTTACCATGTGAACAGTCTAAGTGAGGAGAGTGTGTTCCCCTGATTGTTTAATGCACACGGGTCACGTCACCAGGTGAACTTTATAAGTGAGGAGAGTGTGTTCCCCTGATTGTTTAATACACAGGGGACATTTTACCAGGTGAACAGTATAAGTGAGGAGAGTGTGTTCCCCTGATTATTTAATACGCACGGGACATGTCACCAGGTGAACAGTATAAGTGAGGATAGTGTGTTCCCCTGATTGTTTAATACACACAGGACATGTCACCAGGTGAACAGTATAAGTGAGGAGAGTGTGTTCCCCTGATTGTTTAATATACACGGGTCATGTCACCAGGTGAACATTATAAGTGAGGAGAGTGTGTTACCCTGACTGTTTTATACACACGGGACATGTTACCAGGTGATCAGTATAAGTGAGGAGAGTGTGTTCCCCTGATTGTTTAATACACACGGGACATGTCACCAGGTGAACAGTAGAAGTGAGAAGAGTGTGTTCCCCTGATTGTTTAATAAGCACGGGACATGTTACCAGATGAACAGTATAAGTGAGGAGAGTGTGTTCCCCTGATTGTTGAATGCATACGGAACAAGTTAGCAGGTGAACAGTATAAGTGAGGAGATCGTGTTCCCCTGATTGTTTACGACACACGGGACATGTTACCAGGTGAACTCTGTAAGTGAGGAGAGTGTGTTCCCCTGATGGTTTAATATACACAGGACATGTTACCAGGTGAACAGTATAAGTGAGGAGAGTGTGTTCCCCTGATGGTTTAATATACACGGGACATGTTACCAGATGAACAGTATAAGTGAGGAGAGTGTGTTCCCCTGATTGTTTAATACACACGGGACATGTTACCAGGTGATCAGTATAAGTGAGGATTGTGTGTGCCCCTGATTGTTTAATGCACACGGGTCACGTCACCAGGTGAACTTTATAAGTGAGGAGAGTGTGTTCCCCTGATTGTTTTCTCCACACGGGACATGTCACCAGGTGAACACTATAAGTGAGGAGAGTGTGTTCCCCTGATTGTTTAATACACACGGGACATGTTAATAGGTGAACAGAATAAGTGAGCAGAGTGTGTTCCCCTGATTGTTTAATGCACACGGGACATGTTACCATGTGAAAAGTATAAGTGAGGAGAGTGTGTGCCCCTGATTGTTTAATGCACACGGGTCACGTCACCAGGTGAACTTTATAAGTGAGGAGAGTGTGTTCCCCTGATTGTTTTCTCCACACGGGACATGTCACCAGGTGAACACTATAAGTGAGGAGAGTGTGTTCCCCTGATTGTTTAATACACACGGGACATGTTAATAGGTGAACAGAATAAGTGAGCAGAGTGTGTTCCCCTGATTGCTTAATGCACACGGGATATGTCAACAGGTGAACAGAATAAGTGAGGAGAGTGTGCACCCCTGATTGTTTAATGCACACGGGACATGTCACCAGTTGAACAGAATAAGTGAGGAGAGTGTGTTCGCTGGATTGTTTATTGCACACGGGACATGTCACCAGTTGAACAGAATAAGTGAGGAGAGTGTGTTCCCCTGATTGTTTAATGCACACGGGACATGTCAACAGGTGAACAGAATAAGTGAGGAGAGTGTGTTCCCCTGATTGGTTGATGCACACAGGACATGTTACCAGGTGAACAGTAGAAGTGAGGAGAGTGTGTTCCCCTGATTGTTTAATACACACGGGACAAGTTACCAGGTGAACAGTATAAGTGAGGAGAGAGTGTTCCCCTGATTGTTTAATACACACGGGACATGTTACCAGGTGAACTCTATAAGTGAGGAGAGTGTGTTCCCCTGATTGTTTAATATACACGGGACATGTCACAAGGTGAAAAGTATAAGTGAGGAGAGTGTGCTCCCCTGATGGTTTAATATACACAGGACATGTTACCAGGTGAACAGAAGAAGTGAGGAGAGTGTGTTCCCCTGATGTTTTAATCTCCACAGGACATGTTATCAGGTGAACAGTATAAGTGAGGAGAGTGTGTTCCCCTGATGGTTTAATATACACGGGACATGTTACCAGGTGAACAGTATAAGTGAAGAGAGTGTGTTCCCCTGATTGTTTAATACACACGGGACATGTTACCAGGTGAACAGTATAAGTGAGGAGAGTGTGTTCCCCTGATTGTTTAATACACACGGGACATGTTACTAGGTGAACAGAATAGTGAGGAGAGTGTTTTGCCATGATGGTTTAATGCACACGGGACATGTTACCAGGTGAACAGTATACGTGAGGAGAGTGTGTTCCCCTGATTGTTTAATACGCACCGGACATGTCACCAGGTGAGCAGTATAAGTGAGGAGAGTGTGTTCCCCTGATTGTTTAATGCACACGGGTCACGTCACCAGTTGAACTTTATAAGTGAGGTGAGTGTGTTCCCCTGATTGTTTTATACACACGGACATGTTAATAGGTGACCAGAATAAGTGAGGAGAGTGTGTTCCCCTGATTGTTTAATGCACACGGGACATGTCACCAGGTGAACAGAATAAGTGAGGAGAGTGTGTTCCCCTGATTGTTTAATGCACACGGGACATGTCACCAGGTGAACAGTATAAGTGAGGAGAGTGTGTTCCCCTGATTGTTTAATGCAGACGGGTCACGTCACCAGTTGATCAGTATAAGTGAGGAGAGTGTGTTCCCCTGATTGTTTAATACACACGGACATGTTAATAGGTGACAAGAATAAGTGAGGAGAGTGTGTTCCCCTGATTGTTTAATGCACACGTGACATGTCACCAGGTGAACAGAATAAGTGAGGAGAGGGTGTTCCCTGATTGTTTAATGCACACGGGACATGTCACAAGGTGAACAGAATAAGTGAGGAGAGAGTGTTCCCCTGATTGTTTAATGCACACGGGACATGTCACCAGTTGAAAAGAATAATTGAGGAGAGTGCGTTCCCCTGATTGTTTAATACACACGGGACAAGTTAACAGGTGAACAGTATAAGTGAGGAGAGTGTGTTCCCCTGATTGTTTAATACACACGGGACATGTTACCAGGTGAACTCTATAAGTGAGGAGAGTGTGTTCCCCTGATTGTTTAATAAACACAGGACATGTCACCAGGTGAACTGTATAAGTGAGGAGAGTGTGTTCCCCTGATGGTTTAATATACACGAGTCATGTTACCAGATGAACAGTATAAGTGAGGAGAGTGTGTTCCCCTGATTGTTTAATGCAGACGGAACACGTCACCAGTGGAACAGTATAAGTGAGGAGAGTGTGTTCCCCTGATGGTTTAATATACCCGGGAAATTTCACCAGATGAACAGTATAAGTGAGGAGAGAGTGTTCGCCTGATGGTATCATATACACGGGACATGTTACCAGGTGAACAGCATAAGTGAAGAGAGTGTGTTCCCCTGATGGTTTAATATACACAGGACATGTTATCAGGTGAACAGTATAAGTGAGGAGAGTGTGTTCCCCAGATTGTTTAATTCACACGGGACATGTTACCAGGTGAACAGAATAGTGAGGAGAGTGTATTCCCATGATGGTTTAATGCACACGGGACATGTTACCAGGTGAACAGTATAAGTGAGGAGAGTGTGTTCCCCTGATTGTTTAATACGCACGGGAGATGTCACCAGGTGAAGCGTATAAGTGAGGAGAGTGTGTTCCCCTGATTGTTTAATGCACACGGGACATGTTACCAGATGAACAGCATAAGTGAGGAGAGTGTGTTCCGCTGATTTTTTAATGCACACGGGACATGTTTCCAGGCGAACAGCAGAAGTGAGGAGAGTGTGTTCCCCTGATGGTTTCATATGCATGGGACATGTTAACAGGTGAACAGTATAAGTGAAGAGAGGGTGTTCCCCTGATGGTTTAATATACACGGGACATGTTACCAGGTGAACAGTATAAGTGAGGAGAGTATGTTCCCCTGATTGTTTAATGCACATGGGTCATGTCACCAGGTGAACAGTATAAGTGAGGAGAGTGTGTTCCCCTGATTGTTTTATACACAAGGGACATGTTATCAGATGAAGAGTATAAGTGAGGAGAGTGTGTTCCCCTGATGGTTTAATACGCACGGGAAATGTTACCAGGTGAACAGTATAAGTGAGGAGAGTGTGTTCCCCTGATGGTTTAATATACACGGGACATGTTACCAGGTGAAAAGTATAAGTGAGGAGAGTGTGTTCCTCTGATGGTTCAATATACACGGGACATGTCAGCAGGTGAACAGTATAAGTGAGGAGAGTGTGTTCCCCTGATGGTTTAATACGCACGGGACATGTTACCAGGTGAACAGTATAAGTGAAGAGAGTGTGTTCCCCTGATGGTTTAATATACACGGGACATGTTACCAGGTGAAAAGTATAAGTGAGGAGAGTGTGTTCCTCTGATGGTTCAATATACACGGGACATGTCAGCAGGTGAACAGTATAAGTGAGGAGCGTGTGTTCCCCTGATGGTTTAATACGCACGGGACATGTTACCAGGTGAACAGCATAAGTGAAGAGAGTGTGTTCCCCTGATGGTTTAATATACACGGGACATGTTACCAGGTGAAAAGTATAAGTGAGGAGAGTGTGTTCCTCTGATGGTTCAATATGCACGGGACATGTCACCAGGTGAACAGTATAAGTGAGGAGAGTGTGTTCCCCTGTTGGTTTCATGCACAAGGGACTTGTTACCAGGTGAACAGTATAAGTGAAGAGAGTGTGTTCCCCTGATGGTTTAATACTGACGGGACATGTTGCCAGATGAACAGTATGAGTGAGGAGACTGTATTCCCCTGATGGTTTAATACTGACGGGACATGTCACCTGGTGAACAGTATAAGTGAGGAGAGTGTGTTCCCCTGATGGTTTAATACTGACGGGACATGTCACCAGGTGGACAGAAGAAGTTACTAGAGTGCATTCTCCTGATTATTTAATATACACGGGACATGTCACCAGGTGAACAGCATAAGTGAGGAGAGTGTGTTCCCCTGATGGTTTAATATACACAAGACATGTAAGCAGGTGAAGAGCATACGTTATGAGAGTGTGTTCTCCTGATGGTTTAATATACACGGGACATGTCACCAGGTGAACAGTATAAGTGAGGAGAGTGTGTTCCCTTGATGGTTTAATACACATTGGACATGTCACCAGGTGGACAGTATAAGTGAGGAGAATGTTTTCCCCTGATGGTTTAATATACACGGGACATGTCACCAGGTGAACAGTATAAGTGAGGAGAGAGTGATCCCCTGATTGTTAAATATACACGGGACATGTCACCAGGTGAACAGTATAAGTGAGGGCAATGTGTTACCCTGATGGTTTTATACGCACGGGACATGTTACCAAGTGAACAGTGTAAGTGAGGCGAGTGTGTTCCCCTGTTGGTTTAATGCACACGGGACCTGTTACCAGCTGAACAGTATATGTGAGGGCAATGTGTTACCCTGATGGTTTTATACGCACGGGACATGTTACCAAGTGAACAGTGTAAGTGAGGCGATGTGTGTTCCCCTGTTGGTTTAATGCACACGGGACCTGTTACCAGCTGAACAGTATATGTGAGGGCAATGTGTTACCCTGTTGGTTTAATGCACACGGGACATGTTACCAGGTGAACAGGATAAGTCAGGAGAGTATGTTCCCTTGATTGTAAAATATACACGGGACATGTTACCAGGTGAACAGTATAAGTGAGGAGAGAGTGTTCCCTGATTGTTTAATACACGCGGGACATGTTACCAGGTGAACAGTATAAGTAAAGAGAGTGTGTTCCCCTGATTGTTTAATGCACACGGGACATGTTACCATGTGAACAGTATAAGTGAGGAGAGTGTGTTCCCCTGATTGTTTAATGCACACGGGTCACGTCACCAGGTGAACTTTATACGTGAGGAGAGTGTGTTCCCCTGATTGTTTTCTCCACACGGGACATGTCACCAGGTGAACAGTATAAGTGAAGAGAGTGTGTTCCCCTGATTGTTTAATACACAGGGGACATGTTACCAGGTGAACAGTATAAGTGAGGAGAGTGTGTTCCCCTGATTGTTTAATACGCACGGGACATGTCACCAGGTGAACAGTATAAGTGAGGATAGTGTGTTCCCCTGAATGTTTAATACACACGGGACATGTCACCAGGTGAACAGTATAAGTGAGGAGCGTGTGTTCCCCTGATTGTTTAATATACACGGGACATGTCACCAGGTGAACAGTATAAGTGAGGAGAGTGTTTTCCCCTGATTGTTTAATACACACGGAACATGTCACCAGGTGAACAGCATAAGTGAGGAGAGTGTGTTACCCTGATTGTTTTATACACACGGGACATGTTACCAGGTGATCAGTATAAGTGAGGAGAGTGTGTTCCCCTGATTGTTGAATACACACGGAACATGTCACCAGGTGAACAGCATAAGTGAGGAGAGTGTGTTCCCCTGATTGTTTAATATACACGGGACATGTCACCAGGTGAACAGTAGAAGTGAGAAGAGTGTGTTCCCCTGATTGTTTAATAAGCACGGGAAATGTTACCAGATGAACAGTATAAGTGAGGAGAGTGTGTTCCCCTGATTGTTTAATACACACGGGACATGTTAATCGGTGAACAGAATAAGTGAGGAGAATGTGTTCCCCTGATTGTTGAATGCATACGGGACAAGTTAGCAGGTGAACAGTATAAGTGAGGAGAGCGTGTTCCCCTGATTGTTTAAGACACACGGGACATGTTACCAGGTGAACTCTGTAAGTGAGGAGAGTGTGTTCCCCTGATGGTTTAATATACACAGGACATGTTACCAGGTGAACAGTATAAGTGAGGAGAGTGTGTTCCCCAGATGGTTTAATATACACGGGACATGTTACCAGATGAACAGTATAAGTGAGGAGAGTGTGTTCCGCTGATGGTTTAATGCACACGGGACATGTTACCAGGTGAACAGTATAAGTGAGGAGAGTGTGTTCCCCTGATGGTTTAATATACACGGGACATGTTACCAGATGAACAGTATAAGTGAGGAGAGTGTGTTCCCCTGATGGTTTATTATACACAGGACATGTTATCAGGTGAACAGTATAAGTGAGGAGAGTGTGTTCCCCTGATGGTTTAATATACACGGGACATGTTACCAGGTGAACAGTATAAGTGAAGAGAGTGTGTTCCCCTGATTGTTTAATACACACGGGACATGTTACCAGGTGAACAGTATAAGTGTGGAGAGTGTGTTCCCCTGATTGTTTAATACACACGGGACATGTTACTAGGTGAACAGAATAGTGAGGAGAGTGTTTTGCCATGATGGTTTAATGCACACGGGACATGTTACCAGGTGAACAGTATAAGTGAGGAGAGTGTTTTCCCCTGATTGTTTAATGCACACGGGTCACGTCACCAGTTGAACTTTATAAGTGAGGTGAGTGTGTTCCCCTGATTGTTTTATACACACGGACATGTTAATAGGTGACCAGAATAAGTGAGGAGAGTGTGTTCCCCTGATTGTTTAATGCACACGGGACATGTCACTCGGTTGAACAGTATAGGTGAGGAGAGTGTGTTCCCCTGTTGGTTTCATGCACAAGGGACTTGTTACCAGGTGAACAGTATAAGTGAGGAGAGTGTGTTCCCCTGATGGTTTAATACTGACGGGACATGTTGCCAGATGAAGCGTATGAGTGAGGAGAGTGTATTCCCCTGATGGTTTAATACTGACGGGACATGTCACCAGGTGAACAGTAGAAGTGAGGAGAGTGTGTTCCCCTGATGGTTTAATACTGACGGGACATGTCACCAGGTGGACAGAAGAAGTTAGGAGAGTGCATTCTCCTGATTATTTAATATACACGGGACATGTCACCAGGTGAAAAGCATAAGTGAGGAGAGTGTGTTCCCCTGATGGTTTAATATACACAGGACATGTAACCAGGTGAAGAGCATACGTTATGAGAGTGTGTTCTCCTGATGGTTTAATATACACGGGATATGTCACCAGGTGAACAGTATAAGTGAGGAGAGTGTGTTCCCCTGATGGTTTAATACACATTGGACATGTCACCAGGTGGAAAGTATAAGTGAGGAGAGTGTGTTCCCCTGATGGTTTAATACACATTGGACATGTCACCAGGTGGAAAGTATAAGTGAGGAGAGAGTGATCCCCTGATTGTTAAATATACACGGGACATGTCATCAGGTGAGCAGTATAAGTGAGGGCAATGTGTTACCCTGATGGTTTTATACGCTCGGGACATGTTACCAAGTGAACAGTGTAAGTGAGGCGAGTGTGTTCCCCTGTTGGTTTAATGCACACGGGACATGTTACCAGGTGAACAGGATAAGTCAGGAGAGTATGTTCCCCTGATTGTAAAATATACACGGGACATGTTACCAGGTGAACAGTATAAGTGAGGAGAGTGTGTTCCCCTGATTGTTTAATATACACAGGACATGTTACCAGGTGAACAGTATAAGTGAGGAGAGTGTGTTCCCCTGATGGTTTAATATACACGGGACATGTTACCAGATGAACAGTATAAGTGAGGAGAGTGTGTTCCCCTGATTGTTTAATACACGCGGGACATGTTACCAGGTGAACAGTATAAGTGAAGAGAGTGTGTTCCCCTGATTGTTTAATGCACACGGGTCACGTCACCAGATGAACTTTATAAATGAGGAGAGTGTGTTCCCCTGATTGTTTTCTCCACACGGGACATGTTACCAGGTGAACAGTATAAGTGAAGAGAGTGTGTTCCCCTGATTGTTTAATACACACGGGACATGTTACCATGTGAACAGTATAAGTGAGGAGAGTGTGTTCCCCTGATTGTGTAATAAACACGGGACATGTCACCAGGTGAACAGTATAAGTGAGGAGAGTGTGATCCCCTGATGGTTTAATATACACAGGACGTGTTACCAGGTGAACAGTGTAAGTGAGGAGAGTGTGTTCCCCTGATGGTTTAATATACACGGGACATGTTACCAGATGAACAGTATAAGTGAGGAGAGTGTGTTCCCCTGAGTGTTAAATACACGCGGGACATGTTACCAGGTGATCAGTATAAGTGAGGATAGTGTGTTCCCCTGATGGTTTAATGCTCACGGGACATGTTACCATGTGAACAGTATAAGTGAGGAGAGTGTGTTCCCCTGATTGTTCAATGCACACGGGTCACGTCACCAGGTGAACTTTATATCCGAAGAAGGGTCACTGATCCGATACGTTAACTCTGCTTCTCTTTCCACAGATGCTGCCAGACCCGCTGAGTGAATCCAGCATTTCTTGTTTTTGTTTCAGATTTCCAGCATCCGCAGTATCTTGCTTTTATTTATAAGTGAGGAGAGTGTTTTCCCTTGATTGTTTTCTCCACACGGGACATGTCACCAGATGAACAGTATAAGTGATGATAGTGTGTTCCCCTGATGGTTTAATGCACACGGGACATGTTACCATGTGAACAGTATAAGTGAGGAGAGTGTGTTCCCCTGATTGTGTAATAAACACGGGACATGTCACCAGGTGAACAGTGTAAGTGAGGAGAGTGTGTTCCCCTGATGGTTTAATATACACAGGACATGTTACCAGGTGAAAAGTATAAGTGAGGAGAGTGTGTTCCCCTGATGGTTTAATATACACGGGACATGTTACCAGATGAACAGTATAAGTGAGGAGAGTGTGTTCCCCTGATTGTTTAATACACGCGGGACATGTTACCAGGTGATCAGTATAAGTGAGGATAGTGTGTTCCCCTGATGGTTTAATGCACACGGGACATGTTACCATGTGAACAGTATAAGTGAGGAGAGTGTGTTCCCCTGATTGTTTAATGCACACGGGTCACGTCACCAGGTGAACTTTATAAGTGAGGAGAATGTGTTCCCCTGATTGTTGGCGATGCCACATTGGATTTGGTACTGGGTAATGAACCCGGCCAGGTGTTCGATTTAGATGTAGGTGAGCACTTTGGCGATAGTGATCACAATTTGGTTAGGTTTACCTTGTTCGATGGGCAGGGACAGGTATATACCGCAGGGCAAGATTTATAGCTGGGGGAAAGGAAATTATGACGCGATTAGGCAAGATTTAGGATGTGTAGGATGGGGAAGGAAACTGCAGGGGATGGGCACAAACGAAATGTGGAGCTTATTCAAGGAGCAGCTAATGCGTGTCCTTGATAAGTATGTACCTGTCAGGCAGGGAGGAAGTTGTCGAGCAAGGGAGCCGTGGTTTACTCAAGAAGTTGAAGCGCTTGTCAAGAGGAAGAGGGCGGCTTATGTTAGGATGAGACGTGAAGGCTCAGTTAGGGCGCTTGAGAGTTACAAGCTAGCCAGGAAGGATCTAAAGGGAGGGCTAAGAAGAGCAAGGAGAGGACACGAGAAGTCATTGGCGGATAGGATCAAAGAAAACCCTAAGGCTTTCTATAGGTATATCAGGAATAAACGAATGATAAGAGTTAGAACAGGGCCAATCAAGGATAGTAGTGGGAAGTTGTGTGCGGAATCAGAGGAGATAGGGGAAGCGTTAAATGAATATTTTTCGTCAGTATTTACAGTAGAGAAAGAAAATGTTGCCGAGGAGATTACTGAGATACAGCCTACTAGGCTAGATGGGATTGAGATTCACAAGGAGGAGGTGTTAGCAATTTTGGAAAGAGTGAAAATAGATAAGTCCCCTGGGCCAGATGGGATTTATCCTAGGATTCTCTGGGAAGCCAGGGAGGAGATTGCAGAGCCGTTGTTGTTGATCTTCAAGTCGTCATTGTCGACAGGAGTAGTGCCGGAGGACTGGAGGATAGCAAATGTTGTCCCCTTGTTCAAGAAGGGGAGTAGAGACAGCCCTGGTAATTATAGACCTGTGAGCCTTACTTCGGTTGTGGGTAAAATGTTGGAAAAGGTTATAAGAGACAGGATTTATAATCATCTTGAAAAGAATAAGTTCATTTGCGATAGTCAGCACGGTTTTGTGAAAGGTAGGTCGTGCCTCACAAACCTTATTGAGTTTTTCGAGAAGGTGACCAAACAGGTGGATGAGGGTAAAGCCGTGGATGTGGTGTATATGGATTTCAGTAAGGCGTTTGATAAGGTTCCCCACGGTAGGCTATTGCAGAAAATACGCAAGTATGGGGTTGAAGGTGATTTAGAGCTTTGGATCAGAAATTGGCTAGCTGAAAGAAGACAGAGGGTGGTGGTTGATGGCAAATGTTCATCCTGGAGTTTAGTTACTAGTGGTGTACCGCAAGGTTCTGTTTTGGGGCCACTGCTGTTTGTCATTTTTATAAACGACCTGGATGAGGGTGTAGAAGGGTGGGTTAGTAAATTTGCGGATGACACGAAGGTCGGTGGAGTTGTGGATAGTGTCGAAGGGTGTTGTAGGGTACAGAGGGACATAGATAGGCTGCAGAGCTGGGCTGAGAGATGGCAAATGGAGTTTAATGCGGAGAAGTGTGAGGTGATTCACTTTGGAAGGAGTAACAGCAATGCAGAGTACTGGGCTAATGGGAAGATTCTTGGTAGTGTAGATGAGCAGAGAGATCTTGGTATCACGGTACATAAATCCCTGAAAGTTGCTACCCAGGTTAATAGGGCTGTTAAGAAGGCATATGGTGTGTTAGCCTTTATTAGTAGGGGGATCGAGTTTCAGAGCCACGGGGTCATGATGCAGCTGTACAAAACTCTGGTGAGGCCGCACCTGGAGTAATGCGTGCAGTTCTGGTCACCGCATTATAGGAAGGATGTCGAAGCTTTGGAAAGGGTGCAGAGGAGATTTACTAGGATGTTGCCTGGTATGGAAGGAAGGTCTTACGAGGAAAGGCTGAGGGACTTGGGGTTGTTTTCGTTAGAGAGAAGGAGGAGGAGAAGTGACTTAACAGAGACATACAAGATAATCAGAGGGTTAGATAGGGTGGATAGTGAGAGTCTTTTTCCTCGGATGAGGATGGCAAACACGAGGGGACATAGCTTTAAGTTGAGGGGTGAAAGATATAGGACAGATGTCAGAGGTAGTTTCTTTACGCAGAGAGTAGTAGGGGCGTGGAACGCCCTGCCTGCAACAGTAGTAGACTCGCCAACTTTAAGGGCATTTAAGTGGTCATTGGATAGACATATGGATGTAAATGGAATAGTGTAGGTCAGATGATCGGCGCAACATCGAGGGCCGAAGGGCCTGTACTGCGCTGTAATATTCTAATTCTAATTCTAATTCTAGTGTGTTCCCCTGATTGTTTAATACACACGGGACATGTTACCAGGTGAACTCTATAAGTGAGGAGAGTGTGTTCCCCTGATTGTTTAATAAACACGGGACATGTCACCAGGTGAACAGTATAAGTGAGGAGAGTGTGTTCCCCTGATGGTTTAATATACACGGGACATGTTACCAGATGAACAGTATAAGTGAGGAGAGTGTGTTCCCCTGATTGTTTAATACACACGGACATGTTAATAGGTGACCAGAATAAGTGAGGAGAGTGTGTTCCCCTGATTGTTTAATGCACACGGGACATGTCACCAGGTGAACAGAATAAGTGAGGAGAGGGTGTTCCCCTGATTGTTTAATGCACACGGGACATGTCACAAGGTGAACAAAATAAGTGAGGAGAGAGTGTTCCCCTGATTGTTTAATGCATAAGGGACATGTCACCAGTTGAACAGAATAAGTGAGGACAGTGTGTTCCCCTGATTGTTTAATATGCACGGGACAAGTTAACAGGTGAACAGTATAATTGAGGAGAGTGTGTTCCCCTGATTGTGTAATACACACGGGGCATGTTACCAGGTGAACTCTATAAGTGAGGAGAGTGTGTTCCCCTGATTGTTTAATAAACACGGGACATGTCACCAGGTGAACAGTATAAGTGAGGAGAGTGTGTTCCCCTGATGGTTTAATATACACGGGACATGTTACCAGATGAACAGTATAAGTGAGGAGAGTGTGTTCCCCTGATTGTTTAATGCACACGGGACAGGTCACCAGTGGAACAGTATAAGTGAGGAGAGTGTGTTCCCCTGATGGTGTAATATACCCGGGACATATCATCAGATGAACAGTATAAGTGAGGAGAGTGTGTTCGCCTGATGGTGTCATATACGCGGGACATGTTACCAGGTGAACAGTATAAGTGAGGAGAGTGTGTTCCCCTGATGGTTTAATATACACAGGACATGTTACCAGGTGAACAGTATAAGTGAGGAGAGTGTTTTCCCCTGATGGTTTAATATACACGGGACATGTTACCAGATGAACAGTATAAGTGAGGAGAGTGTGTTCCCCTGATGGTTTAATATACACAGGACATGTTATCAGGTGAACAGTATAAGTGAGGAGAGTGTGTTCCCCTGATGGTTTAATATACACGGGAGATGTTACCAGGTGAACAGTATAAGTGAAGAGAGTGTGTTCCCCTGATTGTTTAATACACACGGGACATGTTACCAGGTGAACAGTATAAGTGAGGAGAGTGTGTTCCCCTGATTGTTTAATACACACGGGACATGTTACTAGGTGAACAGAATAGTGAGGAGAGTGTTTTGCCATGATGGTTTAATGCACACGGGACATGTTACCAGGTGAACAGTATAAGTGAGGAGAGTGTGTTCCCCTGATTGTTTAATACGCACCGGACATGTCACCAGGTGAACAGTATAAATGAGGAGAGTGTGTTCCCCTGATTGTTTAATGCACACGGGTCACGTCACCAGGTGAACTTTATAAGTGAGGTGAGTGTGTTCCCCTGATTGTTTTATACACACGGACATGTTAATAGGTGACCAGAATAAGTGAGGAGAGTGTGTTCCCCTCATTGTTTAATGCACGCGGGACATGTCACCAGGTGAACAGAATAAGTGAGGAGAGTGTGTTCCCCTGATTGTTTAATGCACACGGGTCACGTCACCAGCTGAACAGTATAAGTGAGGAGAGTGTGTTCCCCTGATTGTTTAATGCACAAGGGACATGTCACCAGGTGAACAGAATAAGTGAGGAGAGGGTGTTCCCCTGATTGTTTCATGCACACGGGACATGTCACCAGGTGAACAGAATAAGTGAGTAGAGGGTGTTCCCCTCATTGTTTAATGCACACGGGACATGTCACCAGGTGAACAGAATAAGTGAGGAGAGTGTGTTCCCCTGATTGTTTAATAAACACGGGACATGTCACCAGGTGAACAGTATAAGTGAGGAGAGTGTGTTCCCCTGATGGTTTAATATACACGGGACATGTTACCAGATGAACAGTATAAGTGAGGAGAGTGTGTTCCCCTGATTGTTTAATACACACGGACATGTTAATAGGTGACCAGAATAAGTGAGGAGAGTGTGTTCCCCTGATTGTTTAATGCACACGGGACATGTCACCAGGTGAACAGAATAAGTGAGGAGAGGGTGTTCCCCTGATTGTTTAATGCACACGGGACATGTCACAAGGTGAACAAAATAAGTGAGGAGAGAGTGTTCCCCTGATTGTTTAATGCATAAGGGACATGTCACCAGTTGAACAGAATAAGTGAGGACAGTGTGTTCCCCTGATTGTTTAATATGCACGGGACAAGTTAACAGGTGAACAGTATAATTGAGGAGAGTGTGTTCCCCTGATTGTGTAATACACACGGGGCATGTTACCAGGTGAACTCTATAAGTGAGGAGAGTGTGTTCCCCTGATTGTTTAATAAACACGGGACATGTCACCAGGTGAACAGTATAAGTGAGGAGAGTGTGTTCCCCTGATGGTTTAATATACACGGGACATGTTACCAGATGAACAGTATAAGTGAGGAGAGTGTGTTCCCCTGATTGTTTAATGCACACGGGACAGGTCACCAGTGGAACAGTATAAGTGAGGAGAGTGTGTTCCCCTGATGGTGTAATATACCCGGGACATATCATCAGATGAACAGTATAAGTGAGGAGAGTGTGTTCGCCTGATGGTGTCATATACGCGGGACATGTTACCAGGTGAACAGTATAAGTGAGGAGAGTGTGTTCCCCTGATGGTTTAATATACACAGGACATGTTACCAGGTGAACAGTATAAGTGAGGAGAGTGTTTTCCCCTGATGGTTTAATATACACGGGACATGTTACCAGATGAACAGTATAAGTGAGGAGAGTGTGTTCCCCTGATGGTTTAATATACACAGGACATGTTATCAGGTGAACAGTATAAGTGAGGAGAGTGTGTTCCCCTGATGGTTTAATATACACGGGAGATGTTACCAGGTGAACAGTATAAGTGAAGAGAGTGTGTTCCCCTGATTGTTTAATACACACGGGACATGTTACCAGGTGAACAGTATAAGTGAGGAGAGTGTGTTCCCCTGATTGTTTAATACACACGGGACATGTTACTAGGTGAACAGAATAGTGAGGAGAGTGTTTTGCCATGATGGTTTAATGCACACGGGACATGTTACCAGGTGAACAGTATAAGTGAGGAGAGTGTGTTCCCCTGATTGTTTAATACGCACCGGACATGTCACCAGGTGAACAGTATAAATGAGGAGAGTGTGTTCCCCTGATTGTTTAATGCACACGGGTCACGTCACCAGGTGAACTTTATAAGTGAGGTGAGTGTGTTCCCCTGATTGTTTTATACACACGGACATGTTAATAGGTGACCAGAATAAGTGAGGAGAGTGTGTTCCCCTCATTGTTTAATGCACGCGGGACATGTCACCAGGTGAACAGAATAAGTGAGGAGAGTGTGTTCCCCTGATTGTTTAATGCACACGGGTCACGTCACCAGCTGAACAGTATAAGTGAGGAGAGTGTGTTCCCCTGATTGTTTAATGCACAAGGGACATGTCACCAGGTGAACAGAATAAGTGAGGAGAGGGTGTTCCCCTGATTGTTTCATGCACACGGGACATGTCACCAGGTGAACAGAATAAGTGAGTAGAGGGTGTTCCCCTCATTGTTTAATGCACACGGGACATGTCACCAGGTGAACAGAATAAGTGAGGAGAGTGTGTTCCCCTGATTGTTTAATGCAGACGGGTCACGTCACCAGTTGAAAAGTATAAGTGAGGAGAGTGTGTTCCCCTGATTGTTTAATACACACGGACATGTTAATAGGTGACCAGAATAAGTGAGGAGAGTGTGTTCCCCTGATTGTTTAATGCACACGGGACATATCACCAGGTGAACAGTATAAGTGAGGAGAGTGTGTTCCCCTGATTGTTTAATACACACGGGGCATGTTACATTGTGAACTCTATAAGTGAGGAGAGAGTGTTCCCCTGATTGTTTAATGCACAAGGGACATGTCACCAGTTGAACAGAATAAGTGAGGAGAGTGTGTTCCCCTGATTGTTTAATACACACGGGACAAGTTAACAGGTGAACAGTATAAGTGAGGAGAGTGTGTTCCCCTGATTGTGTAATACACACGGGGCATGTTACCAGGTGAACTCTATAAGTGAGGAGAGTGTGTTCCCCTGATTGTTTAATAAACACGGGACATGTCACCAGGTGAACAGTATAAGTGAGGAGAGTGTGTTCCCCTGATGGTTTAATATACACGGGACATGTTACCAGATGAACAGTATAAGTGAGGAGAGTGTGTTCCCCTGATTGTTTAATGCACACGGGACAGGTCACCAGTGGAACAGTATAAGTGAGGAGAGTGTGTTCCCCTGATGGTTTAATATAACCGGGACATATCATCAGATGAACAGTATAAGTGAGGAGAGTGTGTTCGCCTGATGGTGTCATATACGCGGGACATGTTACCATTTGAACAGTATAAGTGAGGAGAGTGTGTTCCCCTGATGGTTTAATATACACAGGACATGTTACCAGGTGAACAGTATAAGTGAGGAGAGTGTTTTCCCCTGATGGTTTAATATACACGGGACATGTTACCAGATGAACAGTATAAGTGAGGAGAGTGTGTTCCCCTGATGGTTTAATATACACAGGACATGTTATCAGGTGAACAGTATAAGTGAGGAGAGTGTGTTCCCCTGATGGTTTAATATACACGGGACATGTTACCAGGTGAACAGTATAAGTGAAGAGAGTGTGTTCCCCTGATTGTTTCATACACACGGGACATGTTACCAGGTGAACAGTATAAGTGAGGAGAGTGTGTTCCCCTGATTGTTTAATACACACGGGACATGTTACTAGGTGAACAGAATAGTGAGGAGAGTGTTTTGCCATGATGGTTTAATGCACACGGGACATGTTACCAGGTGAACAGTATAAGTGAGGAGAGTGTGTTCCCCTGATTGTTTAATACGCACCGGACATGTCACCAGGTGAACAGTATAAATGAGGAGAGTGTGTTCCCCTGATTGTTTAATGCAAACGGGTCACGTCACCAGGTGAACTTTATAAGTGAGGTGAGTGTGTTCCCCTGATTGTTTTATACACACGGACATGTTAATAGGTGACCAGAATAAGTGAGGAGAGTGTGTTCCCCTGATTGTTTAATGCACACGGGACATATCACCAGGTGAACAGTATAAGTGAGGAGAGTGTGTTCCCCTGATTGTTTAATACACACGGGGCATGTTACATTGTGAACTCTATAAGTGAGGAGAGAGTGTTCCCCTGATTGTTTAATGCACAAGGGACATGTCACCAGTTGAACAGAATAAGTGAGGAGAGTGTGTTCCCCTGATTGTTTAATACACACGGGACAAGTTAACAGGTGAACAGTATAAGTGAGGAGAGTGTGTTCCCCTGATTGTGTAATACACACGGGGCATGTTACCAGGTGAACTCTATAAGTGAGGAGAGTGTGTTCCCCTGATTGTTTAATAAACACGGGACATGTCACCAGGTGAACAGTATAAGTGAGGAGAGTGTGTTCCCCTGATGGTTTAATATACACGGGACATGTTACCAGATGAACAGTATAAGTGAGGAGAGTGTGTTCCCCTGATTGTTTAATGCACACGGGACAGGTCACCAGTGGAACAGTATAAGTGAGGAGAGTGTGTTCCCCTGATGGTTTAATATAACCGGGACATATCATCAGATGAACAGTATAAGTGAGGAGAGTGTGTTCGCCTGATGGTGTCATATACGCGGGACATGTTACCATTTGAACAGTATAAGTGAGGAGAGTGTGTTCCCCTGATGGTTTAATATACACAGGACATGTTACCAGGTGAACAGTATAAGTGAGGAGAGTGTTTTCCCCTGATGGTTTAATATACACGGGACATGTTACCAGATGAACAGTATAAGTGAGGAGAGTGTGTTCCCCTGATGGTTTAATATACACAGGACATGTTATCAGGTGAACAGTATAAGTGAGGAGAGTGTGTTCCCCTGATGGTTTAATATACACGGGACATGTTACCAGGTGAACAGTATAAGTGAAGAGAGTGTGTTCCCCTGATTGTTTCATACACACGGGACATGTTACCAGGTGAACAGTATAAGTGAGGAGAGTGTGTTCCCCTGATTGTTTAATACACACGGGACATGTTACTAGGTGAACAGAATAGTGAGGAGAGTGTTTTGCCATGATGGTTTAATGCACACGGGACATGTTACCAGGTGAACAGTATAAGTGAGGAGAGTGTGTTCCCCTGATTGTTTAATACGCACCGGACATGTCACCAGGTGAACAGTATAAATGAGGAGAGTGTGTTCCCCTGATTGTTTAATGCAAACGGGTCACGTCACCAGGTGAACTTTATAAGTGAGGTGAGTGTGTTCCCCTGATTGTTTTATACACACGGACATGTTAATAGGTGACCAGAATAAGTGAGGAGAGTGTGTTCCCCTGATTGTTTAATGCACACGGGACATGTCACCAGGTGAACAGAATAAGTGAGGAGAGTGTGTTCCCCTGATTGTTTAATGCACACGGGTCACGTCAGCAGCTGAACAGTGTAAGTGAGGAGAGTGTGTTCCCCTGATTGTTTAATGCACAAGGGACATGTCACCAGGTGAACAGAATAAGTGAGGAGAGGGTGTTCCCCTGATTGTTTCATGCACACGGGACATGTCACCAGGTGAACAGAATAAGTGAGTAGAGGGTGTTCCCCTCATTGTTTAATGCACACGGGACATGTCACCAGGTGAACAGAATAAGTGAGTAGAGGGTGTTCCCCTGATTGTTCAATGCACAAGGGACATGTCACCAGGTGAACAGAATAAGTGAGGAGAGGGAGTTCCCCTGATTGTTTCATGCACACGGGACATGTCACCAGGTGAACAGAATAAGTGAGTAGAGGGTGTTCCCCTCATTGTTTAATGCACACGGGACATGTCACCAGGTGAACAGAATAAGTGAGGAGAGTGTGTTCCCCTGATTGTTTAATACACACGGACATGTTAATAGGTGACCAGAATAAGTGAGGAGAGTGTGTTCCCCTGATTGTTTAATGCACACGGGACATGTCACCAGGTGAACAGTATAAGTGAGGAGAGTGTGTTCCCCTGATTGTTTAATACACACGGGGCATGTTACATTGTGAACTCTATAAGTGAGGAGAGAGTGTTCCCCTGATTGTTTAATGCACAAGGGACATGTCACCAGTTGAACAGAATAAGTGAGGAGAGTGTGTTCCCCTGATTGTTTAATACACACGGGACAAGTTAACAGGTGAACAGTATAAGTGAGGAGAGTGTGTTCCCCTGATTGTGTAATACACACGGGGCATGTTACCAGGTGAACTCTATAAGTGAGGAGAGTGTGTTCCCCTGATTGTTTAATAAACACGGGACATGTCACCAGGTGAACAGTATAAGTGAGGAGAGTGTGTTCCCCTGATGGTTTAATATACACGGGACATGTTACCAGATGAACAGTATAAGTGAGGAGAGTGTGTTCCCCTGATTGTTTAATGCACACGGGACAGGTCACCAGTGGAACAGTATAAGTGAGGAGAGTGTGTTCCCCTGATGGGTTAATATAACCGGGACATATCATCAGATGAACAGTATAAGTGAGGAGAGTGTGTTCGCCTGATGGTGTCATATACGCGGGACATGTTACCATTTGAACAGTATAAGTGAGGAGAGTGTGTTCCCCTGATGGTTTAATATACACAGGACATGTTACCAGGTGAACAGTATAAGTGAGGAGATTGTTTTCCCCTGATGGTTTAATATACACGGGACATGTTACCAGATGAACAGTATAAGTGAGGAGAGTGTGTTCCCCTGATGGTTTAATATACACAGGACATGTTATCAGGTGAACAGTATAAGTGAGGAGAGTGTGTTCCCCTGATGGTTTAATATACACGGGACATGTTACCAGGTGAACAGTATAAGTGAAGAGAGTGTGTTCCCCTGATTGTTTAATACACACGGGACATGTTACCAGGTGAACAGTATAAGTGAGGAGAGTGTGTTCCCCTGATTGTTTAATACACACGGGACATGTTACTAGGTGAACAGAATAGTGAGGAGAGTGTTTTGCCATGATGGTTTAATGCACACGGGACATGTTACCAGGTGAACAGTATAAGTGAGGAGAGTGTGTTCCCCTGATTGTTTAATACGCACCGGACATGTCACCAGGTGAACAGTATAAATGAGGAGAGTTTGTTCCCCTGATTGTTTAATGCAAACGGGTCACGTCACCAGGTGAACTTTATAAGTGAGGTGAGTGTGTTCCCCTGATTGTTTTATACACACGGACATGTTAATAGGTGACCAGAATAAGTGAGGAGAGTGTGTTCCCCTGATTGTTTAATGCACACGGGACATGTCACCAGGTGAACAGAATAAGTGAGGAGAGTGTGTTCCCCTGATTGTTTAATGCACACGGGTCACGTCAGCAGCTGAACAGTGTAAGTGAGGAGAGTGTGTTCCCCTGATTGTTTAATGCACAAGGGACATGTCACCAGGTGAACAGAATAAGTGAGGAGAGGGTGTTCCCCTGATTGTTTCATGCACACGGGACATGTCACCAGGTGAACAGAATAAGTGAGTAGAGGGTGTTCCCCTCATTGTTTAATGCACACGGGACATGTCACCAGGTGAACAGAATAAGTGAGTAGAGGGTGTTCCCCTGATTGTTTCATGCACACGGGACATGTCACCAGGTGAACAGAATAAGTGAGTAGAGGGTGTTCCCCTCATTTTTTAATGCACACGGGACATGTCACCAGGTGAACAGAATAAGTGAGGAGAGGGTGTTCCCCTGATTGTTTCATGCACACGGGACATGTCACCAGGTGAACAGAATAAGTGAGTAGAGGGTGTTCCCCTCATTTTTTAATGCACACGGGACATGTCACCAGGTGAACAGAATAAGTGAGGAGAGTGTGTTCCCCTGATTGTTGAATGCAGAAGGGTCACGTCACCAGTTGAACAGTATAAGTGAGGAGAGTGTGTTCCCCTGATTGTTTAATACACACGGACATGTTAATAGGTGACCAGAATAAGTGAGGAGAGTGTGTTCCCCTGATTGTTTAATGCACACGGGACATGTCACCAGGTGAACAGAATAAGTGAGGAGAGGGTGTTCCCCTGATTGTTTAATGCACACGGGACATGTCACAAGGTGAACAAAATAAGTGAGGAGAGAGTGTTCCCCTGATTGTTTAATGCACACGGGACATGTCACCAGTTGAACAGAATAAGTGAGGAGAGTGTGTTCCCCTGATTGTTTAATACAAACGGGACAAGTTAACAGGTGAACAGTATAAGTGAGGAGAGTGTGTTCCCCTGATTGTTTAATACACTCGGGGCATGTTACCAGGTGAACTCTATAAGTGAGGAGAGTGTGTTCCCCTGATTGTTTAATAAACACGGGACATGTCACCAGGTGAACAGTATAAGTGAGGAGATTGTGTTCCCCTGATGGTTTAATATACACGGGACATGTTACCAGATGAACAGTATAAGTGAGGAGAGTGTGTTCCCCTGATTGTTTAATGCACACGGGACAGGTCACCAGTGGAACAGTATAAGTGAGGAGAGTGTGTTCCCCTGATGGGTTAATATAACCGGGACATATCATCAGATGAACAGTATAAGTGAGGAGAGTGTGTTCGCCTGATGGTGTCATATACGCGGGACATGTTACCATTTGAACAGTATAAGTGAGGAGAGTGTGTTCCCCTGATGGTTTAATATACACAGGACATGTTACCAGGTGAACAGTATAAGTGAGGAGATTGTTTTCCCCTGATGGTTTAATATACACGGGACATGTTACCAGATGAACAGTATAAGTGAGGAGAGTGTGTTCCCCTGATGGTTTAATATACACAGGACATGTTATCAGGTGAACAGTATAAGTGAGGAGAGTGTGTTCCCCTGATGGTTTAATATACACGGGACATGTTACCAGGTGAACAGTATAAGTGAAGAGAGTGTGTTCCCCTGATTGTTTAATACACACGGGACATGTTACCAGGTGAACAGTATAAGTGAGGAGAGTGTGTTCCCCTGATTGTTTAATACACACGGGACATGTTACTAGGTGAACAGAATAGTGAGGAGAGTGTTTTGCCATGATGGTTTAATGCACACGGGACATGTTACCAGGTGAACAGTATAAGTGAGGAGAGTGTGTTCCCCTGATTGTTTAATACGCACCGGACATGTCACCAGGTGAACAGTATAAATGAGGAGAGTTTGTTCCCCTGATTGTTTAATGCAAACGGGTCACGTCACCAGGTGAACTTTATAAGTGAGGTGAGTGTGTTCCCCTGATTGTTTAATACACACGGACATGTTAATAGGTGACCAGTATAAGTGAGGAGAGTGTGTTCCCCTGATTGTTTAATGCACATGGGTCATGTCACCAGGTGAACAGTATAAGTGAGGAGAGTGTGTTCCCTTAATTGTTTTATACACAAGGGACATGTTATCAGATGAAGAGTATGAGTGAGGAGAGTGTGTTCCCCTGATGGTTTAATATACACGGGACATGTTACCAGGTGAAAAGTATAAGTGAGGAGAGTGTGTTCCTCTGATGGTTCAATATACACGGGACATGTCACCAGGTGAACAGTATAAGTGAGGAGAGTGTGTTCCCCTGATGGTTTCATACACAAGGGACATGTTACCAGGTGAACTGTATAAGTGAGGAGAGTGTGTTCCCCTGATTGTTTAATAAACACGGGACATGTCACCAGGTGAACAGTATAAGTGAGGAGTGTGTGTTCCCCTGATGGTTTAATATACACGGGACATGTTACCAGATGAACAGTATAAGTGAGGAGAGTGTGTTCCCCTGATTGTTTAATGCACACGGGACAGGTCACCAGTGGAACAGTATAAGTGAGGAGAGTGTGTTCCTCTGATGGTTCAATATACACGGGACATGTCACCAGGTGAACAGTATAAGTGAGGAGAGTGTGTTCCCCTGATGGTTTCATACACAAGGGACATGTTACCAGGTGAACTGTATAAGTGACGAGAGTGTGTTCCCCTGATGGTTTAATACTGACGGGACATGTTGCCAGATGAACAGTATGAGTGAGGAGAGTGTATTCCCCTGATGGTTTAATACTGACGGGACATGTCACCAGGTGAACAGTATAAGTGAGGTGAGTGTGTTCCCCTGATGGTTTAATACTGACGGGACATGTCAGCAGGTGGACAGAAGAAGTGAGGAGAGTGCATTCTCCTGATTATTTAATATACACGGGACATGTCATCAGGTGAACAGCATAAGTGAGGAGAGTGTGTTCCCCTGATGGTTTAATATACACAGGACATGTAACCAGGTGAAGAGCATACGTTATGAGAGTGTGTTCTCCTGATGGTTTAATATGCACGGGACATGTCACCAGGTGAACAGTATAAGTGAGGAGAGTGTGTTCCCCTGATGGTTTAATACACATTGGACATGTCACCAGGTGGACAGTATAAGTGAGTAGAATGTTTTCCCCTGATGGTTTAATATACACGGGACATGTCACCAGGTGAACAGTATAAGTGAGGAGAGAGTGATCCCCTGATTGTTAAATATACACGGGACATGTCACCAGGTGAACAGTATAAGTGAGGGCAATGTGTTACCCTGATGGTTTTATACGCACGGGACATGTTACCAAGTGAACAGTGTAAGTGAGGCGAGTGTGTTCCCCTGTTGGCTAATGCACACGGGACATGTTACCAGGTGAACAGGATAAGTCAGGAGAGTATGTTCCCCTGATTGTAAAATATACACGGGACATGTTACCAGGTGAACAGTATAAGTGACGAGAGCGTGTACCCCTGATTATTTAATACACACGGGACATGTTACCAGGTGAACAGTATAAGTGAGGAGAGTGTGTTCCCCTGATGGTTTAATACACAGGGGTATGTTACCAGGTGAACAGTATAATTGAAGAGAGTGTGTTCCCCTGATGGTTTAATACACACGGGACATGTCACCAGGTGAACAGTATAAGTGAGGAGAGTGTGTTCCCCTGATTATTTAATACGCTCCTGACATGTCACCAGGTGAACAGTATTTGTGAGGAGAGTGTGTACCCCTGATTGTTTAATACGCACGGGACATGTCACCAGATGAACAGTATAAGTGAGGAGAGTGTGTTCCCCTGATTGTTTAATACACACGGGACATGTTAATCGGTGAACAGAATAAGTGAGGAGATTGTGTTCCCCTGATTGTTTAATGCACACGGGACATGTTACCAGTTGAACAGAATAAGTGAGGAGAATGTGTTCCCCTGATTGTTTAATGCACACGGGACATGTAACCAGGTGAACAGAATAAGTGAGGAGAGTGTGTTCCCCTGATTGTTTAATGCACACGGGACATGTCACCAGTTGAACAGAATAAGTGAGGAGAATGTGTTCCCCTGATTGTTTAATGCACACGGGACAAGTTAACAGGTGAACAGTATAAGTGAAGAGAGCGTGTTCCCCTGATTGTTTAATACACACTGGACATGTAACCAGGTGAACTCTATAAGTGAGGAGAGTGTGTTCCCCTGATTGTTTAATATACACAGGAAATGTTACCAGGTGAACAGTATAGGTGAGGAGAATGTGTTCCCCTGATTGTTTAATGCACACGGGACAAGTTAGCAGGTGAACAGTATAAGTGAGGAGAGCGTGTTCCCCTGATTGTTTAATACACACGGGACATGTTACCAGGTGAACAGTATAAGTGAGGAGAATGTGTTCCCCTGATTGTTTAATGCACACGGGACAAGTTAGCAGGTGAACAGGATAAGTGAGGAGAGCGTGTTCCCCTGATTGTTTAATACACACGGGACATGTTACAAGGTGAACTCTGTAAGTGAGGAGAGTGTGTTCCCCTGATTGTTTAATATACACGGGACATGTCACCAGGTGAACAGTATAAGTGAGGAGAGTGTGTTCCCCTGATGGTTTAATACACACAGGACATGTTACCAGGTGAACAGTATAAGTGAGGAGAGTGTGTTCCCCTGATTGTTTAATACACACGGGACATGTTACCAGGTGAACAGTATAAGTGAGGAGAGTGTGTTCCCCTGATGGTTTAATACACACAGGACATGTTACCAGGTGAACAGTATAAGTGAGGAGAGTGTGTTCCCCTGATTGTTTAGTACACACGGGACATGTCACCAGGTGAACCGCATAAGTGAGGAGAGTGTGTTCCCCTGATTGTTTAATGCACACGGGTCACATCACCAGGTGAACAGTATAAGTGAGGAGAGTGTGTTTCCGTGATGGTTTAATATACACGGGACATGTTACCAGGTGAACAGTATAAGTGAGGAGAGTGTGTTCCCTTGATTGTTTAATGCACGTGGGTCATGTCACCAGGTGAACAGTATAAGTGAGGAGAGTGTGCTCCCCTGATTGTTTTATACAAAAGGGACATGTTATCAGATGAAGAGTATGAGTGAGGAGAGTGTGTTCCCCTGATGGTTTAATATACACGGGACATGTTACCAGGTGAAAAGTATAAGTGAGGAGAGTGTGTTCCCCTGATTGTTTAATGCACACGGGACATGTCACCAGTTGAACAGAATAAGTGAGGAGAGTGTGTTCCCCTGATTGTTTAATGCACACGGGACATGTCACCAGTTGAACAGAATAAGTGAGGAGAGCGTGTTCCCCTGATTGTTTAATGCACACGGGACATGTCAACAGGTGAACAGAATAAGTGAGGAGAGTGTGTACCCCTGATTGTTTAATGCACACGGGACATTTCACCAGTTGAACAGAATAAGTGAGGAGAGTGTGTTCACCTGATTGTTTAATGCACACAGGACATGTTACCAGGTGAACAGTATAAGTGAGGTGAGTGTGTTCCCCTGATTGTTTAATATACACGGGACATGTCACAAGGTGAAAAGTATAAGTGAGGAGAGTGTGTTCCCTTGATGGTTTAATATACACAGGACATGTTACCAGGTGAACAGTATAAGTGAGGAGAGTGTGTTCCTCTGATGGTTCAATATACACGGGACATGTCACCAGGTGAACAGTATAAGTGAGGAGAGTGTGTTCCCCTGATGGTTTCATACACAAGGGACATGTTACCAGGTGAACAGTATAAGTGAGGAGAGTGTGTTTCCCTGATGGTTTAATACTGACGGGACATTTTGCCAGATGAACAGTATGAGTGAGGAGAGTGTATTCCCCTGATGGTTTAATACTGACGCGACATGTCACCGGATGAACAGTATAAGTGAGGAGAGTGTGTTCCCCTGATTGTTTAATGCACACGGGACATGTCACCAGTTGAACAGAATAAGTGAGGAGAGTGTGTTCCCCTTATTGTTTAATGCACACGGGACATGTCACCAGTTGAACAGAATAAGTGAGGAGAGTGTGTTCCCCTGATTGTTTAATGCACACGGGACATGTCAACAGGTGAACAGAATAAGTGAGGAGAGTGTGTACCCCTGATTGTTTAATGCACACGGGACATGTCACCAGTTGAACAGAATAAGAGAGGAGAGTGTGTTCCCCTGATTGTTTAATGCACACAGGACATGTTACCAGGTGAACAGTATAAGTGAGGAGAGAGTGTTCCCCTGATTGTTTAATATACACGGGACATGTCACAAGGTGAAAAGTATAAGTGAGGAGAGTGTGTTCCCTTGATGGTTTAATATACACAGGACATGTTAACAGGTGAACAGTATAAGTGAGGAGAGTGTGTTCCTCTGATGGTTCAATATACACGGGACATGTCACCAGGTGAACAGTATAAGTGAGGAGAGTGTGTTCCCCTGATGGGTTCATACACAAGGGACATGTTACCAGGTGAACAGTATAAGTGAGGAGAGTGTGTTCCCCTGATTGTTTAATACTGACGGGGCATGTTGCCAGATGAACAGTATGAGTGAGGAGAGTGTATTCCCCTGATGGTTTAATACTGACGGGACATGTTAATCGGTGAACAGAATAAGTGAGGAGATTGTGTTCCCCTGATTGTTTAATGCACACGGGACATGTTACCAGTTGAACAGAATAAGTGAGGAGAATGTGTTCCCCTGATTGTTTAATGCACACGGGACATGTAACCAGGTGAACAGAATAAGTGAGGAGAGTGTGTTCCCCTGATTGTTTAATGCACACGGGACATGTCACCAGTTGAACAGAATAAGTGAGGAGAATGTGTTCCCCTGATTGTTTAATGCACACGGGACAAGTTAGCAGGTGAACAGTATAAGTGAAGAGAGCGTGTTCCCCTGATTGTTTAATACACACTGGACATGTAACCAGGTGAACTCTATAAGTGAGGAGAGTGTGTTCCCCTGATTGTTTAATATACACGGGACATGTCACCAGGTGAACAGTATAAGTGAGCAGAGTGTGTTCCCCTGATGGTTTAATATACACAGGACATGTTACCAGGTGAACAGTATAAGTGAGGAGAGTGTGTTCCCCTGATGGTTTAATATACTCGGGACATGTTACCAGATGAACAGTATAAGTGAGGAGAGTGTGTTCCCCTGATTGTTTAATACACACGGGACATGTTACCAGGTGAACAGTATAAGTGAGGAGCGTGTGTTCCCCTGATTGCTTAATACACACGGGACATGTTACCAGGTGAACAGAATAGTCTGGAGAGTGTTTTGCCATGATGGTTTAATGCACACGGGACATGTTACCAGGTGAACAGTATAAGTGAGGAGAGTGTGTTCCCCTGATTGTTTAATGCACACAGGTCACGTCACCAGGTGAACTTTATAAGTGAGGACAGTGTTTTCCCCTGATCATTTTATACACACGGGACATGTCACCAGGTGAACACTATAAGTGAGGAGTGTGTGTTCCCCTGATTGTTTAATACACACGGGACATGTCACCAGGTGAACAGTATAAGTGAGAAGAGTGTGTTCCCCTGATTGTTTAATACACACGGGACATGTTACCAGACGAACAGCATAAGTGAGGAGACTGTGTTCCCCTGATTGTTTAGTACACACGGGACATGTCACCAGGTGAACCGCATAAGTGAGGAGAGTGTGTTCCCCTGATTGTTTAATGCACACGGGTCACATCACCAGGTGAACAGTATAAGTGAGGAGAGTGTGTTTCCGTGATGGTTTAATATACACGGGACATGTTACCAGGTGAACAGTATAAGTGAGGAGAGTGTGTTCCCTTGATTGTTTAATGCACATGGGTCATGTCACCAGGTGAACAGTATAAGTGAGGAGAGTGTGTTCCCCTGATTGTTTTATACAAAAGGGACATGTTATCAGATGAAGAGTATGAGTGAGGAGAGTGTGTTCCCCTGATGGTTCAATATACACGGGACATGTTACCAGGTGAAAAGTATAAGTGAGGAGAGTGTGTTCCTCTGATGGTTCAATATACACGGGACATGTCACCAGGTGAACAGTATAAGTGAGGAGAGTGTGTTCCCCTGATGGTTTCATACACAAGGGACATGTTACCAGGTGAACAGTATAAGTGAGGAGAGTGTGTTCCCCTGATTGTTTAGTACACACGGGACATGTCACCAGGTGAACCGCATAAGTGAGGAGAGTGTGTTCCCCTGATGGTTTAATACACACAGGACATGTTACCAGGTGAACAGTATAAGTGAGGAGAGTGTGTTCCCCTGATTGTTTAATACACACGGGACATGTTACCAGGTGAACAGTATAAGTGAGGAGAGTGTGTTCCCCTGATGGTTTAATACACACAGGACATGTTACCAGGTGAACAGTATAAGTGAGGAGAGTGTGTTCCCCTGATTGTTTAGTACACACGGGACATGTCACCAGGTGAACCGCATAAGTGAGGAGAGTGTGTTCCCCTGATTGTTTAATGCACACGGGTCACATCACCAGGTGAACAGTATAAGTGAGGAGAGTGTGTTTCCGTGATGGTTTAATATACACGGGACATGTTACCAGGTGAACAGTGTAAGTGAGGAGAGTGTGTTCCCTTGATTGTTTAATGCACGTGGGTCATGTCACCAGGTGAACAGTATAAGTGAGGAGAGTGTGCTCCCCTGATTGTTTTATACAAAAGGGACATGTTATCAGATGAAGAGTATGAGTGAGGAGAGTGTGTTCCCCTGATGGTTTAATATACACGGGACATGTTACCAGGTGAAAAGTATAAGTGAGGAGAGTGTGTTCCTCTGATGGTTCAATATACACGGGACATGTCACCAGGTGAACAGTATAAGTGAGGAGAGTGTGTTCCCCTGATGGTTTCATACACAAGGGACATGTTACCAGGTGAACAGTATAAGTGAGGAGAGTGTGTTCCCCTGATGGTTTAATACTGACGGGACATGTTGCCAGATGAACAGTATGAGTGAGGAGAGTGTATTCCCCTGATGGTTTAATACTGACGGGACATGTCACCAGATGAACAGTATAAGTGAGGAGAGTGTGTTCCCCTGATTGTTTAATGCACACGGGACATGTCACCAGTTGAACAGAATAAGTGAGGAGAGTGTGTTCCCCTGATTGTTTAATGCACACGGGACATGTCACCAGTTGAACAGAATAAGTGAGGAGAGTGTGTTCCCCTGATTGTTTAATGCACACGGGACATGTCACCAGTTGAACAGAATAAGTGAGGAGAGTGTGTTCACCTGATTGTTTAATGCACACAGGACATGTTACCAGGTGAACAGTATAAGTGAGGAGATTGTGTTCCTCTGATGGTTCAATATTCACGGGACATGTCACCAGGTGAACAGTATAAGTGAGGAGAGTGTGTTCCACTGATGGGTTCATACACAAGGGACATGTTACCAGGTGAACAGTATAAGTGAGGAGAGTGTGTTCCCCTGATTGTTTAATACTGACGGGGCATGTTGCCAGATGAACAGTATGAGTGAGGAGAGTGTATTCCCCTGATGGTTTAATACTGACGGGACATGTCACCGGATGAACAGTATAAGTGAGGAGAGTGTGTTCCCCTGATTGTTTAATGCACACGGGACATGTCAGCAGTTGAACAGAATAAGTGAGGAGAGTGTGTTCCCCTGATTGTTTAATGCACACGGGACATGTCACCAGTTGAACAGAATAAGTGAGGAGAGTGTGTTCCCCTGATTGTTTAATGCACACGGGACATGTCAACAGGTGAACAGAATAAGTGAGGAGAGTGTGTACCCCTGATTGTTTAATGCACACGGGACATGTCACCAGTTGAACAGAATAAGAGAGGAGAGTGTGTTCCCCTGATTGTTTAATGCACACAGGACATGTTACCAGGTGAACAGTATAAGTGAGGAGAGAGTGTTCCCCTGATTGTCTAATATACACGGGACATGTCACAAGGTGAAAAGTATAAGTGAGGAGAGTGTGTTCCCTTGATGGTTTAATATACACAGGACATGTTACCAGGTGAACAGTATAAGTGAGGAGAGTGTGTTCCTCTGATGGTTCAATATACACGGGACATGTCACCAGGTGAACAGTATAAGTGAGGAGAGTGTGTTAGCCTGATGGGTTCATACACAAGGGACATGTTACCAGGTGAAAAGTATAAGTGAGGAGAGTGTGTTCCCCTGATTGTTTAATACTGACGGGGCATGTTGCCAGATGAACAGTATGAGTGAGGAGAGTGTATTCCCCTGATGGTTTAATACTGACGGGACATGTCACCAGATCAACAGTATAAGTGAGGAGAGTGTGTTCCCCTGATTGTTTAATGCACACGGGACATGTCACCAGTTGAACAGAATAAGTGAGGAGAGTGTGTTCCCCTGATTGTTTAATGCACACGGGACATGTCACCAGTTGAACAGAATAAGTGAGGAGAGTGTGTTCCCCTGATTGTTTAATGCACACGGGACATGTCAACAGGTGAACAGAATAAGTGAGGAGAGTGTGTACCCCTGATTGTTTAATGCACACGGGACATGTCACCAGTTGAACAGAATAAGTGAGGAGAGTGTGTTCCCCTGATTGTTTAATGCACACAGGACATGTTACCAGGTGAACAGTATAAGTGAGGAGAGTGTGTTCCCCTGATTGTTTAATATACACGGGACATGTCACAAGGTGAAAAGTATAAGTGAGTAGAGTGTGTTCCCTTGATGGTTTAATATACACGGGACATGTTACCAGGTGAACAGTATAAGTGAGGGGAATGTGTTCCCCTGATTGTTTAATGCACACGGGACAAGTTAGCAGGTGAACAGGATGAGTGAGGAGAGCGTGTTCCCCTGATTGTTTAATACACACGGGACATGTTACCAGGTGAACTCTATAAGTGAGGAGAGTGTGTTCCCCTGATTGTTTAATATACACGGGACATGTCACCAGGTGAACAGTATAAGTGAGGTAAGTGTGTTCCCCTGATGGTTTAATACACACAGGACATGTTACCAGGTGAACAGTATAAGTGAGGAGAGTGTGTTCCCCTGATTGTTTAATACACACGGGACATGTTACCAGGTGAACAGTATAAGTGAAGAGAGTGTGTTCCCCTGATTGTTTAATACACACGGGACATGTTACCAGGTGAACAGAATAGTCTGGAGAGTGTTTTGCCATGATGGTTTTATGCACACGGGACATGTTACCAGGTGAACAGTATAAGTGAGGAGAGTGTGTTCCCCTGATTGTTTAATGCACACGGGTCACGTCACCAGGTGAACTTTATAAGTGAGGACAGTGTTTTCCCCTGATTATTTTATCCACACGGGACATGTCACCAGGTGAACACTATAAGTGAGGAGTGTGTGTTCCCCTGATTGTTTAATACACACGGGACATGTCACCAGGTGAACAGTATAAGTGAGAAGAGTGTGTTCCCCTTATTGTTTAATACACACGGGACATGTTACCAGACGAACAGCATAAGTGAGGAGAGTGTGTTCCCCTGATTGTTTAATTCACACGGGACATGTCACCAGGTGAACCGTATAAGTGAGGAGAGTGTGTTCCCCTGATTGTTTAATGCACACGGGTCACATCACCAGGTGAACAGTATAAGTGAGGAGAGTGTGTTCCCGTGATGGTTTAATCTACACGGGACATGTTACCAGGTGAACAGTATAAGTGAGGAGAGTGTGTTCCCCTGATTGTTTAATGCACATGGGTCATGTCACCAGGTGAACAGTATAAGTGAGGAGAGTCTGTTCCCCTGATTGTTTTATACACAAGGGACATGTTATCAGATGAAGAGTATGAGTGAGGAGAGTGTGTTCCCCTGATGGTTTAATATACACGGGACATGTTACCAGGTGAAAAGTATAAGTGAGGAGAGTGTGTTCCTCTGATGGTTCAATATACACGGGACATGTCACCAGGTGAAGAGTATAAGTGAGGAGAGTGTGTTCCCCTGATGGTTTCATACACAAGGGACATGTTACCAGGTGAACAGTACAAGTGAGGAGAGCGTGTTCCCCTGATGGTTTAATACTGACGGGACATGTTGCCAGATGAACAGTATGAGTGAGGAGAGTGTATTCCCCTGATGGTTTAATACGGACGGGACATGTCACCAGATGCACAGTATAAGTGAGGAGAGTGTGTTCCCCTGATGGTTTAATACTGACGGGACATGTCACCAGGTGGACAGAAGAAGTGAGGAGAGTGCATTCTCCTGATTATTTAATATACACGGGACATGTCAACAGGTGAACAGCATAAGTGAGGAGAGTGTGTTCCCCTGATGGTTTAATATACACAGGACATGTAACCAGGTGAAGAGCATACGTTATGAGAGTGTGTTCTCCTGATGGTTTAATATACACGGGATATGTCACCAGGTGAACAGTATAAGTGAGGAGAGTGTGTACCCCTGATGGTTTAATGCACACGGGACATGTCAACAGGTGAACAGAATAAGTGAGGAGAGTGTGTACCCCTGATTGTTTAATGCACACGGGACATGTCACCAGTTGAACAGAATAAGTGAGGAGAGTGTGTTCCCCTGATTGTTTAATGCACACAGGACATGTTACCAGGTGAACAGTATAAGTGAGGAGAGTGTGTTCCCCTGATTGTTTAATATACACGGGACATGTCACAAGGTGAAAAGTATAAGTGAGGAGAGTGTGTTCCCTTGATGGTTTAATATACACAGGACATGTTACCAGGTGAACAGTATAAGTGAGGAGAATGTGTTCCCCTGATTGTTTAATGCACACGGGACAAGTTAGCAGGTGAACAGGATAAGTGAGGAGAGCGTGTTCCCCTGATTGTTTAATACACACGGGACATGTTACCAGGTGAACTCTATAAGTGAGGAGAGTGTGTTCCCCTGATTGTTTAATATACACGGGACATGTCACCAGGTGAACAGTATAAGTGAGGAGAGTGTGTTCCCCTGATGGTTTAATAAACACAGGACATGTTACCAGGTGAACAGTATAAGTGAGGAGAGTGTGTTCCCCTGATTGTTTAATACACACGGGACATGTTACCAGGTGAACAGTATAAGTGAAGAGAGTGTGTTCCCCTGATTGTTTAATATACACGGGACATGTTACCAGGTGAACAGAATAGTCTGGAGAGTGTTTTGCCATGATGGTTTTATGCACACGGGACATGTTACCAGGTGAACAGTATAAGTGAGGAGAGTGTGTTCCCCTGATTGTTTAATGCACACGGGTCACGTCACCAGGTGAACTTTATAAGTGAGGACAGTGTTTTCCCCTGATTATTTTATACACACGGGACATGTCACCAGGTGAACACGAGAAGTGAGAAGAGTGTGTTCCCCTGATTGTTTAATACACACGGGGCATGTTACCAGACGAACAGCATAAGTGAGGAGAGTGTGTTCCCCTGATTGTTTAATTCACACGGGACATGTCACCAGGTGAACCGTATAAGTGAGGAGAGTGTGTTCCAATGATTGTTTAATGCACACGGGTCACATCACCAGGTGAACAGTATAAGTGAGGAGAGTGAGTTCCCGTGATGGTTTAATATACACGGGACATGTTACCAGGTGAACAGTATAAGTGAGGAGAGTGTGTTCCCCTGATTGTTTTATACACAAGGGACATGTTATCAGATGAAGAGTATGAGTGAGGAGAGTGTGTTCCCCTGATGGTTTAATATACACGGGACATGTTACCAGGTGAACAGTATAAGTGAGGAGAGTGTGTTCCGCTGATGGTTTCATACACAAGGGACATGTTACCAGGTGAACAGTATAAGTGAGGAGAGTGTGTTCCCCAGATGGTTTAATACTGACGGGTCATGTTGCCAGATGAACAGTATGAGTGAGGAGAGTGTATTCCCCTGATGGTTTAATACTGACGGGACATGTCACCAGGTGAACAGTATAAGTGAGGAGAGTGTGTTCCCCTGATGGTTTAATACCGACGGACATGTCACCAGGTGGATAGAAGAAGTGAGGAGAGTGCATTCTCCTGATTATTTAATATACACGGGACATGTCACCAGGTGAACAGCATAAGTGAGGAGAGTGTGTTCCCCTGATGGTTTAATATACACGGGATATGTCACCAGGTGAACAGCATAAGTGAGGAGAGTGTGTTCCCCTGATGGTTTAATACACATTGGACATGTCAAAAGTGGACAGTATAAGTGAGGAGAATGTTTTCCCCTGATGGTTTAATATACACGGGACATGTCACCAGGTGAACAGTATAAGTGAGGAGAGAGTGATCCCCTGATTGTTAAATATACACGGGACATGTCACCAGTTGAACAGTATAAGTGATGGCAATGTGTTACCCTGATGGTTTTATACGCACGGGGCATGTTACCAAGTGAACAGTGTAAGTGAGGCGAGTGTGTTCCCCTGTTGGTTTAATGCACACGGGACATGTTACCAAGTGAATAGTATATGTGAGGCGAGTGTGTTCCCCTGTTGGTTTAATGCACACGGGTATGTTACCAGGTGAACAGGATAAGTCAGGAGAGTATGTTCCCCTGATTGTAAAATATACACGGGACATGTTACCAGGTGAACAGTATAAGTGAGGAGAGTGTGTTCCCCTGATTATTTAATACACAGGATATATGTTACCAGGTGAACAGTATAAGTGACGAGAGCATGTTCCCCTGATTATTTAATACACACGGGACATGTTACCAGGTGAACAGTATAAGTGAGGAGAGTGTGTTCCCCTGATTGTTTAATATACACGGGACATGTTACCAGGTGAACAGTATAAGTGAGGAGAGTGTGTTCCCCTGATTGTTTAATATACACAGGACATGTTACCAGGTGAACAGTATAAGTGAGGAGAGTGTGTTCCCCAGATGGTTTAATATACACGGGACATGTTACCAGATGAACAGTATAAGTGAGGAGAGTGTGTTCCCCTGATTGTTTAATACACACGGGACATGTTACCAGGTGAACAGTATAAGTGAAGAGAGTGTGTTCCCCTGATTGTTTAATACACACGGGACATGTTACCAGGTGAACAGAATAGTCTGGAGAGTGTTGTGCCATGATGGTTTAATGCACACGGGACATGTTACCAGGTGAACAGTATAAGTGAGGAGAGTGTGTTCCCCTGATTGTTTAATGCACACGGGTCACGTCACCAGGTGAACTTTATAAGTGAGGAGTGTGTTTTCCCCTGATTATTTAATACACACGGGACATGTCACCAGGAGAACACTATAAGTGAGGGGAGTGTGTTCCCCTGATTGTTTAATACACACGGGACATGTCACCAGGTGAACAGTATGAGTGAGAAGAGTGTGTTCCCCTGATTGTTTAATACACACGGGACATGTTACCAGACGAACAGCATAAGTGAGGAGAGTGTGTTCCCCTGATTGTTTAATGCACACGGGACATGTTAATAGGTGAACAGAATAAGTGATCAGAGTGTGTTCCCCTGATTGTTTAATGCACACGGAACATGTCAACAGGTGAACAGAATAAGTGAGGAGAGTGTGTACCCCTGATTGTTTAATGCACACGGGACATGTCACCAGTTGAACAGAATAAGTGAGGAGAGTGTGTTCCCCTGATTGTTTAATGCACACGGGACATGTCACCAGTTGAACAGAATAAGTGAGGAGAGTGTGTTCCCCTGATTGTTTAATGCACACGGGACTTGTCAACAGGTGAACCGAATAAGTGAGGAGATTGTGTACCCCTGATTGTTTAATGCACACGGGACATGTCACCAGTTGAACAGAATAAGTGAGGAAAGTGTGTTCCCCTGATTGTTTAATGCACACAGGACATGATACCAGGTGAACAGTAAAAGTGAGGAGAGTATGTTCCCCTGATTGTTTAATATACACGGGACATGTCACAAGGTGAAAATTATAAGTGAGGAGAGTGTGTTCCCTTGATGGTTTAATATACACAGGACATGTTACCAGGTGAACAGTATAAGTGAGGAGACTGTGTTCCCCTGATGGTTTAATATGCACGGGACATGTTACCAGATGAACAGTATAAGTGAGGAGAGTGTGTTCGCCTGATTGTTTAATACACACGGGACATGTTACCAGGTGAACTCTATAAGTGAGGAGAGTGTGTTCCCCTGATTGTTTAATATACACGGGACATGTCACCAGGTGAACAGTATAAGTGAGGAGAGTGTGTTCCCCTGATGGTTTAATACACACAGGACATGTTACCAGGTGAACAGTATAAGTGAGGAGAGTGTGTTCCCCTGATTGTTTAATACACACGGGACATGTTACCAGGTGAACAGTATAAGTGAAGAGAGTGTGTTCCCCTGATTGTTTAATACACACGGGACATGTTACCAGGTGAACAGAATAGTCTGGAGAGTGTTTTGCCATGATGGTTTTATGCACACGGGACATGTTACCAGGTGAACAGTATAAGTGAGGAGAGTGTGTTCCCCTGATTGTTTAATGCACACGGGTCACGTCACCAGGTGAACTTTATAAGTGAGGACAGTGTTTTCATCTGATTATTTTATACACACGGGACATGTCACCAGGTGAACACGAGAAGTGAGAAGAGTGTGTTCCCCTGATTGTTTAATACACACGGGGCATGTTACCAGACGAACAGCATAAGTGAGGAGAGTGTGTTCCCCTGATTGTTTAATTCACACGGGACATGTCACCAGGTGAACCGTATAAGTGAGGAGAGTGTGTTCCAATGATTGTTTAATGCACACGGGTCACATCACCAGGTGAACAGTATAAGTGAGGAGAGTGAGTTCCCGTGATGGTTTAATATACACGGGACATGTTACCAGGTGAACAGTATAAGTGAGGAGAGTGTGTTCCCCTGATTGTTTAATGCACATGGGCCATGTCACCAGGTGAACAGTATAAGTGAGGAGAGTGTGTTCCCCTGATTGTTTTATACACAAGGGACATGTTATCAGATGAAGAGTATGAGTGAGGAGAGTGTGTTCCCCTGATGGTTTAATATACACGGGACATGTTACCAGGTGAACACTATAAGTGAGGAGAGTGTGTTCCGCTGATGGTTTCATACACAAGGGACATGTTACCAGGTGAACAGTATAAGTGAGGAGAGTGTGTTCCCCAGATGGTTTAATACTGACGGGTCATGTTGCCAGATGAACAGTATGAGTGAGGAGAGTGTGTTCCCCTGATGGTTTAATACCGACGGACATGTCACCAGGTGGATAGAAGAAGTGAGGAGAGTGCATTCTCCTGATTATTTAATATACACGGGACATGTCACCAGGTGAACAGCATAAGTGAGGAGAGTGTGTTCCCCTGATGGTTTAATATACACAGGACATGTAACCAGGTGAAGAGCATACGTTATGAGAGTGTGTTCTCCTGATGGTTTAATATACACGGGACATGTCACCAGGTGAACAGTATAAGTGAGGAGAGAGTGATCCCCTGATTGTTAAATATACACGGGACATGTCACCAGTTGAACAGTATAAGTGATGGCAATGTGTTACCCTGATGGTTTTATACGCACGGGGCATGTTACCAAGTGAACAGTGTAAGTGAGGCGAGTGTGTTCCCCTGTTGGTTTAATGCACACGGGACATGTTACCAAGTGAATAGTATATGTGAGGCGAGTGTGTTCCCCTGTTGGTTTAATGCACACGGGTATGTTACCAGGTGAACAGGATAAGTCAGGAGAGTATGTTCCCCTGATTGTAAAATATACACGGGACATGTTACCAGGTGAACAGTATAAGTGAGGAGAGTGTGTTCCCCTGATTATTTAATACACAGGATATATGTTACCAGGTGAACAGTATAAGTGACGAGAGCATGTTCCCCTGATTATTTAATACACACGGGACATGTTACCAGGTGAACAGTATAAGTGAGGAGAGTGTGTTCCCCTGATTGTTTAATATACACGGGACATGTTACCAGGTGAACAGTATAAGTGAGGAGAGTGTGTTCCCCTGATTGTTTAATATACACAGGACATGTTACCAGGTGAACAGTATAAGTGAGGAGAGTGTGTTCCCCTGATGGTTTAATATACACGGGACATGTTACCAGATGAACAGTATAAGTGAGGAGAGTGTGTTCCCTTGATTGTTTAATACACACGGGACATGTTACCAGGTGAACAGTATAAGTGAAGAGAGTGTGTTCCCCTGATTGTTTAATACACACGGGACATGTTACCAGGTGAACAGAATAGTCTGGAGAGTGTTGTGCCATGATGGTTTAATGCACACGGGACATGTTACCAGGTGAACAGTATAAGTGAGGAGAGTGTGTTCCCCTGATTGTTTAATGCACACGGGTCACGTCACCAGGTGAACTTTATAAGTGAGGAGTGTGTTTTCCCCTGATTATTTAATACACACGGGACATGTCACCAGGAGAACACTATAAGTGAGGGGAGTGTGTTCCCCTGATTGTTTAATACACACGGGACATGTCACCAGGTGAACAGTATGAGTGAGAAGAGTGTGTTCCCCTGATTGTTTAATACACACGGGACATGTTACCAGACGAACAGCATAAGTCAGCAGAGTGTGTTCCCCTGATTGTTTAATACACACGGACATGTTAATAGGTGAACAGAATAAGTGATCAGAGTGTGTTCCCCTGATTGTTTAATGCACACGGAACATGTCAACAGGTGAACAGAATAAGTGAGGAGAGTGTGTACCCCTGATTGTTTAATGCACACGGGACATGTCACCAGTTGAACAGAATAAGTGAGGAGAGTGTGTTCCCCTGATTGTTTAATGCACACGGGACATGTCACCAGTTGAACAGAATAAGTGAGGAGAGTGTGTTCCCTTGATTGTTTAATACACACGGGACATGTTACCAGATGAACAGTATAAGTGAGGAGAGTGTGTTCCCCTGATGGTTTAATATACACAGGACATGTTATCAGGTGAACAGTATAAGTGAGGAGAGTGTGTTCCCCTGATGGTTTAATATACACGGGACATGTTACCAGGTGAACAGTATAAGTGAAGAGAGTGTGTTCCCCTGATTGTTTGAAACACACGGACATGTTAATAGGTGACCAGAATAAGTGAGGAGAGTGTGTTCCCCTGATTGTTTAATGCACACGGGACATGTCACCAGGTGAACAGAATAAGTGAGGAGAGGGTGTTACCCTGATTGCTTAATGCACACGGACATGTTAATAGGTGACCAGAATAAGTGAGGAGAGTGTGTTCCCCTGATTGTTTAATGCAGACGGGTCACGTCACCAGGTGAAAAGTATAAGTGAGGAGAGTGTGTTCCCCTGATTGTTTAACACACACGGACATGTTAATAGGTGACCAGAATAAGTGAGGAGAGTGTTTTCCCCTGATTGTTTAATGCACACAGGACATGTCACCAGGTGAACAGTATAAGTGAAGAGAGTGTGTTCCCCTGATTGTTTGAAACACACGGACATGTTAATAGGTGACCAGAATAAGTGAGGAGAGTGTGTTCCCCTGATTGTTTAATGCAGACGGGTCACGTCACCAGGTGAACAGTATAAGTGAGGAGAGTGTGTTCCCCTGATTGTTTAACACACACGGACATGTTAATAGGTGACCAGAATAAGTGAGGAGAGTGTGTTCCCCTGATTGTTTAATGCACACGGGACATGTCACCAGGTGAACAGAATAAGTGAGGAGAGGGTGTTCCCCTGATTGTTTCATGCACACGGGACATGTCAACAGGTGAACCGAATAAGTGAGGAGAGTGTGTACCCCTGATTGTTTAATGCACACGGGACATGTCACCAGTTGAACAGAATAAGTGAGGAAAGTGTGTTCCCCTGATTGTTTAATGCACACAGGACATGATACCAGGTGAACAGTAAAAGTGAGGAGAGTATGTTCCCCTGATTGTTTAATATACACGGGACATGTCACAAGGTGAAAAGTATAAGTGAGGAGAGTGTGTTCCCTTGATGGTTTAATATACGCAGGACATGTTACCAGGTGAACAGTATAAGTGAGGAGAGTGTGTTCCCCTGATGGTTTAATATACACGGGACATGTTACCAGATGAACAGTATAAGTGAGGAGAGTGTGTTCCCCTGATGGTTTAATATACACAGGACATGTTATCAGGTGAACAGTATAAGTGAGGAGAGTGTGTTCCCCTGATGGTTTAATATACACGGGACATGTTACCAGGTGAACAGTATAAGTGAAGAGAGTGTGTTCCCCTGATTGTTTGAAACACACGGACATGTTAATAGGTGACCAGAATAAGTGAGGAGAGTGTGTTCCCCTGATTGTTTAATGCACACGGGACATGTCACCAGGTGAACAGAATAAGTGAGGAGAGTGTGTTCCCTTGATTGTTTAACACACACGGACATGTTAATAGGTGACCAGAATAAGTGAGGAGAGTGTGATCCCCTGATTGTTTAATGCAGACGGGTCACGTCACCAGCTGAACAGTATAAGTGAGGAGAGTGTGTTCCCCTGATTGTTTAACACACACGGACATGTTAATAGGTGACCAGAATAAGTGAGGAGAGTGTGTTCCCCTGATTGTTTAATGCACACACGACATGTCACCAGGTGAACAGTATAAGTGAAGAGAGTGTGTTCCCCTGATTGTTTGAAACACACGGACATGTTAATAGGTGACCAGAATAAGTGAGGAGAGTGTGTTCCCCTGATTGTTTAATGCAGACGGGTCACGTCACCAGGTGAACAGTATAAGTGAGGAGAGTGTGTTCCCCTGATTGTTTAACACACACGGACATGTTAATAGTTGACCAGAATAAGTGAGGAGAGTGTGTTCCCCTGATTGTTTAATGCACACGGAACATGTCAACAGGTGAACAGAATAAGTGAGGAGAGTGTGTACCCCTGATTGTTTAATGCACACGGGACATGTCACCAGTTGAACAGAATAAGTGAGGAGAGTGTGTTCCCCTGATTGTTTAATGCACACGGGACATGTCACCAGTTGAACAGAGTAAGTGAGGAGAGTGTGTTCCCCTGATTGTTTAATGCACACGGGACTTGTCAACAGGTGAACCGAATAAGTGAGGAGAGTGTGTACCCCTGATTGTTTAATGCACACGGGACATGTCACCAGTTGAACAGAATAAGTGAGGAAAGTGTGTTCCCCTGATTGTTTAATGCACACAGGACATGATACCAGGTGAACAGTAAAAGTGAGGAGAGTATGTTCCCCTGATTGTTTAATATACACGGGACATGTCACAAGGTGAAAAGTATAAGTGAGGAGAGTGTGTTCCCTTGATGGTTTAATATACACAGGACATGTTACCAGGTGAACAGTATAAGTGAGGAGACTGTGTTCCCCTGATGGTTTAATATACACGGGACATGTTACCAGATGAACAGTATAAGTGAGGAGAGTGTGTTCCCCTGATGGTTTAATAGACACAGGACATGTTATCAGGTGAACAGTATAAGTGAGGAGAGTGTGTTCCCCTGATGGTTTAATATACACGGGACATGTTACCAGGTGAACAGTATAAGTGAAGAGAGTGTGTTCCCCTGATTGTTTGAAACACACGGACATGTTAATAGGTGACCAGAATAAGTGAGGAGAGTGTGTTCCCCTGATTGTTTAATGGACACGGGACATGTCACCAGGTGAACAGAATAAGTGAGGAGAGTGTGTTCCCTTGATTGTTTAATACACACGGGACATGTCACCAGGTGAACAGAATAAGTGAGGAGAGGGTGTTACCCTGATTGCTTAATGCACACGGACATGTTAATAGGTGACCAGAATAAGTGAGGAGAGTGTGTTCCCCTGATTGTTTAATGCAGACGGGTCACGTCACCAGGTGAACAGTATAAGTGAGGAGAGTGTGTTCCCCTGATTGTTTAACACACACGGACATGTTAATAGGTGACCAGAATAAGTGAGGAGAGTGTGTTCCCCTGATTGTTTAATGCACACAGGACATGTCACCAGGTGAACAGTATAAGTGAAGAGAGTGTGTTCCCCTGATTGATTGAAACACACGGACATGTTAATAGCTGACCAGAATAAGTGAGGAGAGTGTGTTCCCCTGATTGTTTAATGCAGACGGGTCACGTCACCAGGTGAACAGTATAAGTGAGGAGAGTGTGTTCCCCTGATTGTTTAACACACACGGACATGTTAATAGGTGACCAGAATAAGTGAGGAGAGTGTGTTCCCCTGATTGTTTAATGCACACGGGACATGTCACCAGGTGAACAGAATAAGTGAGGAGAGGGTGTTCCCCTGATTGTTTCATGCACACGGGACATGTCAACAGGTGAACCGAATAAGTGAGGAGAGTGTGTACCCCTGATTGTTTAATGCACACGGGACATGTCACCAGTTGAACAGAATAAGTGAGGAAAGTGTGTTCCCCTGATTGTTTAATGCACACAGGACATGATACCAGGTGAACAGTAAAAGTGAGGAGAGTATGTTCCCCTGATTGTTTAATGTACACGGGACATGTCACAAGGTGAAAAGTATAAGTGAGGAGAGTGTGTTCCCTTGATGGTTTAATATACACAGGACATGTTACCAGGTGAACAGTATAAGTGAGGAGAGTGTGTTCCCCTGATGGTTTAATATACACGGGACATGTTACCAGATGAACAGTATAAGTGAGGAGAGTGTGTTTCCCTGATGGTTTAATATACACAGGACATGTTATCAGGTGAACAGTATAAGTGAGGAGAGTGTGTTCCCCTGATGGTTTAATATACACGGGACATGTTACCAGGTGAACAGTATAAGTGAAGAGAGTGTGTTCCCCTGATTGTTTGAAACACACGGACATGTTAATAGGTGACCAGAATAAGTGAGGAGAGTGTGTTCCCCTGATTGTTTAATGCACACGGGACATGTCACCAGGTGAACAGAATAACTGAGGAGAGTGTGTTCCCTTGATTGTTTAACACACACGGACATGTTAATAGGTGACCAGAATAAGTGAGGAGAATGTGTTCCCCTTATTGTTTTATGCAGACGGGTCACGTCACCAGGTGAACAGTATAAGTGAGGAGAGTGTGTTCCCCTGATTGTTTAACACACACGGACATGTTAATAGGTGACCAGAATAAGTGAGGAGAGTGTGTTCCCCTGATTGTTTAATGCACACACGACATGTCACCAGGTGAACAGTATAAGTGAAGAGAGTGTGTTCCCCTGATTGTTTGAAACACACGGACATGTTAATAGGTGACCAGAATAAGTGAGGAGAGTGTGTTCCCCTGATTGTTTAATGCAGACGGGTCACGTCACCAGCTGAACAGTATAAGTGAGGAGAGTGTGTTCCCCTGATTGTTTAACACACACGGACATGTTAATAGGTGACCAGAATAAGTGAGGAGAGTGTGTTCCCCTGATTGTTTAATGCACACGGGACATGTCACCAGGTGAACAGAATAAGTGAGGAGAGGGTGTTCCCCTGATTGTTTCATGCACACGGGACATGTCACCAGGTGAACAGAATAAGTGAAGAGAGAGTGTTCCCCTGATTGTTTAATGCACACGGGACATGTCACCAGTTGAACAGAATAAGTGAGGAAAGTGTGTTCCCCTGATTGTTTAATACACACGGGACAAGTTAACAGGTGAACAGTATAAGTGAGGAGAGTGTGTTCCCCTGATTGTTTAATACACACGGGACATGTCACCAGGTGAACAGTATAAGTGAGGAGAGTGTGTTCCCCTGATGGTTTAATATACACAGGACATTTTACCAGGTGAACAGTATAAGTGAGGAGAGTGTGTTCCCCTGATTGTTTAATATACACGGGACATGTTACCAGATGAACAGTATAAGTGAGGAGAGTGTGTTCCCCTGATTGTTTAATGCACACGGGACAGGTCACCAGTGGAACAGTATAAGTGAGGAGAGTGTGTTCCCCTGATGGTTTAATATACCCGGGACATATCACCAGATGAACAGTATAAGTGAGGAGAGAGTGTTCCCCTTATGGTATAATATACACGGGACATGTTACCAGGTGAACAGAATAGTGAGGAGAGTGTTTTCCCATCATGGTTTAATGCACACGGGACATGTTACCAGGTGAACAGTATAAGTGAGGAGAGTGTGTTCCCCTGATGGTTTAATATACACGGGACATGTCACCAGGTGAACAGTATAAGTGAGGAGAGTGTGTTCCCCTGATTGTTTCATATACATGGGACATGTTAACAGGGGAACAGTATAAGTGAAGAGAGTGTGTTCCCCTGATGGTTTAATATACACGGGACATGTTACCAGGTGAACAGTATAAGTGAGGAGAGTATGTTCCCCTGATTGTTTAATGCACATGGGGCATGTCACCAGGTGAACAGTATAAGTGAGGAGAGTGTGTTCCCCTGATTGCTTTATACACAAGGGACATGTTATCAGATGAACAGTATGAGTGAGGAGAGTGTGTTCCCCTGATGGTTTAATATACACGGGACATGTCACCAGGTGAACAGTATAAGTGAGGAGAGTGTGTTCCCCTGATGGTTTAATACACAAGGGACATGTTACCAGGTGAACAGTATACGTGAGGAGAGTGTGTTCCCCTTGTGGTTTAATACTGACGGGACATGTTACCAGATGAACAGTATGAGTGAGCAGAGTGTATTCCCCTGATGGTTTAATACTGACGGGACATGTCACCAGGTGAACAGTATAAGTGAAGAGAGTGTGTTCCCCTGATGGTTTAATACACATTGGACATGTCACCAGGTGAACAGTATAAGTGAGGAGAAGGTTTTCCCCTGATGGTTTAATATACACGGGACATGTCACCAGGTGAACAGTATAAGTGAGGAGAGAGTGATCCCCTGATTGTTAAATATACACGGGACATGTCACCAGGTGAACAGTATAAGTGAGGGCAATGTGTTCCCCTGATGGTTTAATATGCACGGGACATGTTACCAGATGAACAGTATAAGTGAGGAGAGTGTGTTACACTGATGATTTTATACGCACGGGACATGTTACCAAGTGAACAGTGCAAGTGAGGCGAGTGTGTTCCCCTGTTGGTTTAATGCACACGGGACATGTTACCAGGTGAACAGTATTTGTGAGGCGAGTGTGTTCCCCTGTTGGTTTAATGCACACGGGACCTCTTACCAGGTGAACAGGATAAGTCAGGAAAGTATGTTCCCCTGATTGTAAAATATACACGGGACATGTTACCAGGTGAACAGTAAGAGTGAGGAGAGTGTGTTCCCCTGATTATTTAATACACAGGGGATATGTTACCAGGTGAACAGTATAAGTGACGAGAGTGTGTTCCCCTGATTATTTAATACACACGGGACATGTTACCAGGTGAATAGTATAAGTGAGGAGAGTGTTTTCCCCTGATAGTTTAATACACACGGGATATGTTACCAGGTGAACAGTATAATTGAGGAGAGTGTGTTCCCCTGATGGTTTAATACACACGAGACATGTTACCAGGTGAACAGTATAAGTGAGGAGAGTGTGTTCCCCTGATGGTTTAATACACACGGGATATGTTACCAGGTGAACAGTATAAGTGAGGAGAGTGTGTTCCCCTGATTGTTTAATACACACGGGACATGTCACCAGGTGAACAGTATAAGTCAGGAGAGTGTGTTCCCCTGATGGTTTAATATTCACGGGACATGTCACCAGGTGAACAGTATAAATGAGGAGAGTGTGTACCCCTGATGGTTTAATGCACATGGGACATGTCACAAGATGAACAGTATAAATGAGGAGCATGTTGCCCCTGATTGTTAAATATACACGGGACATGTTACCAGGTGAACAGTATAAGTGAGGAGAGTGTATTCCCCTGATTGTTAAATATACACGGGACATGTTACCAGGTGAACAAAATAAGTGAGGAGAGTGTGTTCCCCTGATGGTTTAATACGCAAGGGACATGTTACCAGATGAGCTGCACAAGTGAGAAGATTGTGTTCCCCTGATGGTTTAATACGCACTGGACATGTTACCAGATGAGCTGCATAAGTGAGGAGATAGTGTTCCCCTGATGATTTAATATAGACAGGACTTGTTACCTGGTGAACAGTATACGTGAGGAGAGTGTGTTGCCCCGATTGTTTAATGCACACACGACATGTTACCAGGTGAACAATATAAGTGAGGAGAGTGTGTTCCCCTGATTGTTTAATGCACAGTTGACATGTTACCAGGTGAACAGTATAAGTGAGGAGAGTGTGTTCCCCTGTTTGTTTTATGCACACACGAAATGTTACAAGGTGAACAGTATAAGTGAGGAGAGTGTGTTCCCCTGATTGTTTAATGCACAGTTGACATGTTACCAAGTGAACAGTATAGGTGAGTAGAGTGAGTTCCCCTGATTGTTTAATGCACAGTTGACATGTTACCAGGTGAACAGTATAAGAGAGGAGATGGTGTTCACCTGATTGTTTAATGCACACAGGACATGTTACCAGGTGAACAGTATAAGTGAGGAGAGTGTGTTCCCCTGTTTGTTTAATGCACACACGAAATGTTACCAGGTGAACAGTATAAGTGAGGAGAGTGTGTTCCCCTGATTGTTTAATGCACAGTTGACATGTTACCAGGTGAGCAGTATAAGTGAGGAGAATGTGTTCCCCTGATAGTTTTATGCACAGTTGACATGTTACCAGGTGAAAAGTATAAGTGAGGAGAGTGTGTTCTCCTGATTGTTTAAAACGCACAGGACGTGTTACCAGGTGAACAGTATAAGTGAGGAGAATGTGTTCCCCTGATGGTTTAATACACACGGGACATGTTACCAGGTGAACAGTATAAGTGAGGAGGGTGTATTCCCCTGATTGTTAAATATACACGGGACATGTTACCAGGTGAACAAAATAAGTGAGGAGAGTGTGTTCCCCTGATGGTTTAATACGCAAGGGACATGTTACCAGATGAGCTGCATAAGTGAGGAGATTGTGTTCCCCTGATGGTTTAATACGCACTGGACATGTTACCAGATGAGCTGCATAAGTGAGGAGAATGTGTTCCCCTGATGATTTAATATGGACAGGACATGTTACCAGGTGAACAGTATACGTGAGGAGAGTGTGTTGCCCCGATTGTTTAATGCACACAGGACATGTTACCAGGTGAACAGTATAAGTGAGGAGAGTGTGTTCCCCTGATTGTTTAATGCACAGTTGACATGTTACCAGGTGAACAGTATAAGTGAGCAGAGTGTGTTCCCCTGTTTGTTTAATGCACACACGAAATGTTACAAGGTGAACAGTATAAGTGAGGAGAGTGTGTTCCTCTGATTGTTTAATGCACAGTTGACATGTTACCAAGTGAACAGTATAGGTGAGTAGAGTGAGTTCCCCTGATTGTTTAATGCACAGTTGACATGTTACCAGGTCAACAGTATAAGAGAGGAGAGTGTTTTCGCCTGATTGTTTAATGCACACAGGACATGTTACCAGGTGAACAGTATAAGTGAGGAGAGTGTGTTCTCCTGTTTGTTTAAAGCACACAAGAAATGTTACCAGGTGAACAGTATCAGTGAGGAGAGTGTGTTCGAATGTTTGTTTAATGCTCACACGAAATGTTACCAGGTGAACAGTATAAGTGAGGAGAGTGTGTTCCCCTGATTGTTTAATGCACAGTTGACATGTTACCAGGTGAACAGTATAAGTGAGGAGAATGTGTTCCCCTGATAGTTTTATGCACAGTTGACATGTTACCAGGTGAAAAGTATAAGTGAGGAGAGTGTGTTCTCCTGATTGTTTAAAACGCACAGGATGTGTTACCAGGTGAACAGTATAAGTGAGGAGAATGTGTTCCCCTGATGGTTTAATACACACGGGACATGTTATCAGGTGAACAGTATAAGTGAGGATTATATGTTCCCCTGATGGTTTAGTACACACAGGACATGTCACCAGGTGAACAGGATAAGTGAGGAGAGTGTGTTCCCCTGATTGTTTAATGTACACGGGACATGTCACCAGGTGAACAGTATAAGTCAGGAGAGTGTGTTCCCCTGATGGTTTAATATACAGTAGACATGTTACCAGGTGAACAGTATAAGTGAGGAGAGTGTGTTCCCATGATTGTTTAATGTACACGGGACATGTCACCAGGTGAACAGTATAAGTGAGGAGAGTGTGTTCCCCTGATGGTTTAATATACAGGGGACATGATACCAGGTGAACAGTATATGTGAGGAGAGTGTGTTCCCCTGATGGTTTAATATACAGGGGACATGTTACCAGGTGAACAGTATAAGTGAGGAGAGTGTGTTCCCCTGATTGTTTAATATACAGGGGACATGTTACCAGGTGACAGTAAAAGTGAGGAGAGTGTGTTCCCCTGATTGTTTAATGCACACAGGACATGTTACCAGGTGAACAGTATAAGTGAGGAGAGTGTGTTCCCCTGCTTGTTTAATGCACACACGAAATGTTACCAGGTGAACAGTATAAGTGAGGAGAGTGTGTTCCCCTGTTTGTTTAATGCACAGTTGACATGTTACCAGGTGAACAGTATAAGTGAGGAGAATGTGTTCCCCTGATACCTTTATGCACAGTTGACATGTTAACAGGTGAAACGTATAAATGAGGAGAGTGTGTTCCCCTGATTGTTTAATACGCACAGGACATGTTACCAGGTGAACAGTATAAGTGAGGAGAGTGTGTTCCCCTGATGGTGCAATACACACAGGACATGTCACCAGGTGAACAGGATAAGTGAGGAGCTTGTGTTCCCCTCATTGTTTAATGTACACGGGACATGTCACCAGGTGAACAGTATATGTCAGGAGAGTGTGTTCCCTTGATGGTTTAATATACAGGGGACATGTTACCAGGTGAACAGTATAAGTGAGGAGAATGTGTTCCCCTGATTGTTTAATACACACGGGACATGTCACCAAGTGAACAGTATAAGTCAGGAGAGTGTGTTCCCCTGATGGTTTAATATACAGGGGACATGTTACCAGGTGAACAGTATAAGTGAGGAGAGTGTGTTCCCCTGATGGTTTAATATACAGGGGACATGTTACCAGGTGAACAGTATATGTGAGGAGAGTGTGTTCCCCTGATGGTTTAATATACAGGGGACATGTTACCAGGTGAACAGTATAAGTGAGGAGAGTGTGTTCCCCTGATTGTTTAATATACAGGGGACATGTTACCAGGTGACAGTAAAAGTGAGGAGAGTGTGTTCCCCTGATTGTTTAATGCACACAGGACATGTTACCAGGTGAACAGTATAAGTGAGGAGAGTGTGTTCCCCTGCTTGTTTAATGCACACACGAAATGTTACCAGGTGAACAGTATAAGTGAGGAGAGTGTGTTCCCCTGTTTGTTTAATGCACAGTTGACATGTTACCAGGTGAACAGTATAAGTGAGGAGAATGTGTTCCCCTGATACCTTTATGCACAGTTGACATGTTAACAGGTGAAACGTATAAGTGAGGAGAGTGTGTTCCCCTGATTGTTTAATACGCACAGGACATGTTACCAGGTGAACAGTATAAGTGAGGAGAGTGTGTTCCCCTGATGGTGCAATACACACAGGACATGTCACCAGGTGAACAGGATAAGTGAGGAGCTTGTGTTCCCCTCATTGTTTAATGTACACGGGACATGTCACCAGGTGAACAGTATATGTCAGGAGAGTGTGTTCCCTTGATGGTTTAATATACAGGGGACATGTTACCAGGTGAACAGTATAAGTGAGGAGAATGTGTTCCCCTGATTGTTTAATACACACGGGACATGTCACCAAGTGAACAGTATAAGTCAGGAGAGTGTGTTCCCCTGATGGTTTAATATACAGGGGACATGTTACCAGGTGAACAGTATAAGTGAGGAGAGTGGGTTCCCCTGATGGATTACTATACTGGGGACATGCTACCAGGTGAACAGTATAAGTGAGGAGAGTGTGTTCCGCTGATGGTTTAATATACACGGGACATGTCACCAGGTGAACAGTATAAGTCAGGAGAGTGTGTTCCCCTGATGGTTTAATATACAGGGGACATGTTGCCAGTTGAACAGTATAAGTCAGGAGAGTGTGTTCCCCTGATTGTTTAATATACAGGGGACATGTTACCAGGTGACAGTAAAAGTGAGGAAAGTGTGTTCCTCTGATGGTTTAATACTCATGGGACATGTCACAAGGTGAATAGTATAGTTGAGTAGGGTGTATTCCCCTGATCGTTTAATGCAGAGTTGACATGTTACCAGGTGAACAGTATAAGTGAGGAGAATATGTTCCTCTGATGGTTTAATACACACGGGACATGTTACCAGATGAACAGAATAAGTGAGGATTACATGTTCCCCTGATGGTTTAATCCTGACAGGACATGTCACCATTTGAACAGTATAAGTGAGGAGAGTGTGTTCCCCTGATTGTTTAATACTGACAGGACATGTCACTAGGTGAACAGTAGAAGTGAGGAGAGTGTGTTCCCCTGATTGTTTAATACACACATGACATGTTACCAGGTGAACAGTATAAGTGAGGAGAGTGTGTTCCCCTGATGGTTTTATACACACAGGACATGTCACCAGGTGAAAAGTATAAGTGAGGCGAGTGTGCTCCCCTGATTGTTTAATGTAGACAGGACATGTTACCAGGTGAACAGTTTAAGTGAGGACAGTATGTTCCCCTGATTGTATAATATACACGGGACATGTTACCAGGTGAACAGTATAAGTGAGGAGAGTGATTTCCCCTGATGGTTTAATATACAGGGGACATGTTCCAAGGTGAACAGTATAAGTGAGGAGAGTGTGTTCCCCTGATGGTTTAATATACACGGGACATGTCACCAGGTGAACAGGATAAGTGAGGAGTGTTCCCCTGATGGTTTAATAAACATGGGACATGTCACAATGTGAACAGTATAAGTGAGGAGAATGTTGTCCCCTGATGTTTAAATATACACGGGACATGTTACCAGGTGAACAGTATAAGTGAGGAGAGTGTGTTCCCCTGATTGATAAATATACACCGGACATGTTACCAGGTGAACAGTATAAGTGAGGAGAGTGTGTTCCCCTGATGGTTTAATACTGACAGGGCATGTCACCAGGTGAACAGTATAAGAGAGGAGATTGTGTTCCCCTGTTGGTTTAATATACACAGGAAATGTCACCAGGGGAACAGTATAAGTTAGAAGAGTGTGTTCCCCTGATTGTTTAATGCACACGGGACATGTTACCAGGTGAACAGTATAAGTGAGGAGACTGTGTTCCCCTGATTGTATAATATACACGGGACATGTTACCAGGTGAACAGTATAAGTGAGGCGAGTGTGTTCCCCTGATGGTTTAATATACAGGGGATATGTTACCAGGTGAACAGTATAAATGAGGAGAGTGTGTTCCCCTGATGGTTTAATATACACGGGACATGTCACCAGGTGAACAGTATAAGTGAGGAGAGTGAGTTCCCCTCATGGTTTAATATCCACGGGACATGTCACCAGGTGAACAGTATCAGTGAGGAGAGTGTGTTCCCCTGATGGTTTAATACACATGGGACATGTCACAAGGTGAACAGTATAAGTGAGGAGAATGTTTTCCCCTGTTTGTTAAATATACACGGGACATGTTACCAGGTGAACAGTATAAGTGAGGAGAGTGTGTTCCCCTGATTGATAAATATACACGGGACATGTTACCAGGTGAACAGTTTAAGTGAGGACAATGTGTTCCCCTGTTGGTTTAATATACACAGGACATGTTACCAGGTGAACAGTATAAGTGAGGAGAGTGTGTTCCCCTGATTGTTTAATGTACACGGGACATGTTACCAGGTGAACAGTATAAGAGAGGAGAATGTGTTCCCCTGTTGGCTTAATATACATAGGACATGTCACCAGGTGAACAGTATAATTGAGGAGAGTGTGTTCCCCTGATGGTTTAATACGCACGGGACATGATACCAGGTGAACAGTATAAGTGAGGAGAGTATGTTCCCCTGATTGTATAATATACACGGGACATGTTACCAGGTGAACAGTATAAGTGAGGAGAGTGTGTTCCCCTGATGGTTTAATATACAGGGGATATGTTACCAGGTGAACAGTATAAGTGAGGAGAGTGTGTTCCCCTGATGGTTTAATATACACGGGACATGTCACCAGGTGAACAGTATAAGTGAGGAGAGTGAGTTCCCCTCATGGTTTAATATCCACGGGACATGTCACCAGGTGAACAGTATCAGTGAGGAGAGTGTGTTCCCCTGATGGTTTAATACACATGGGACATGTCACAAGGTGAACAGTATAAGTGAGGAGAATGTTTTCCCCTGTTTGTTAAATATACACGGGACATGTTACCAGGTGAACAGTATAAGTGAGGAGAGTGTGTTCCCCTGATTGATAAATATACACGGGACATGTTACCAGGTGAACAGTATAAGTGAGGACAATGTGTTCCCCTGTTGGTTTAATATACACAGGACATGTTACCAGGTGAACAGTATAAGTGAGGAGAGTGTGTTCCCCTGATGGTTTAATATACACGGGACATGTCACCAGGTGAACAGTATAAGTGAGGAGAGTGAGTTCCCCTCATGGTTTAATATCCACGGGACATGTCACCAGGTGAACAGTATCAGTGAGGAGAGTGTGTTCCCCTGATGGTTTAATACACATGGGACATGTCACAAGGTGAACAGTATAAGTGAGGAGAATGTTTTCCCCTGTTTGTTAAATATACACGGGACATGTTACCAGGTGAACAGTATAAGTGAGGAGAGTGTGTTCCCCTGATTGATAAATATACACGGGACATGTTACCAGGTGAACAGTATAAGTGAGGACAATGTGTTCCCCTGTTGGTTTAATATACACAGGACATGTTACCAGGTGAACAGTATAAGTGAGGAGAGTGTGTTCCCCTGATTGTTTAATGTACACGGGACATGTTAACAGGTGAACAGTATAAGAGAGGAGAATGTGTTCCCCTGTTGGCTTAATATACATAGGACATGTCACCAGGTGAACAGTATAATTGAGGAGAGTGTGTTCCCCTGATGGTTTAATACGCACGGGACATGATATCAGGTGAACAGTATAAGTGAGGAGAGTGTGTTCCCCTGATGGTTTAATACACACGGGATATGTTACCAGGTGAACAGTATAAGTGAGGAGAGTGTGTTCCCCTGATTGTTTAATACACACGGGACATGTCACCAGGTGAACAGTATAAGTCAGGAGAGTGTGTTCCGCTCATGGTTTAATATTCACGGGACATGTCACCAGGTGCACAGTATAAGTGAGGAGAGTGTGTTCCCCTGATTGTTTAATACTGACAGGACATGTCACTAGGTGAACAGTAGAAGTGAGGAGAGTGTGTTCCCCTGATTGTTTAATACACACATGACATGTTACCAGGTGAACAGTATAAGTGAGGAGAGTGTGTTCCCCTGATGGTTTTATACACACAGGAGATGTCAGCAGGTGAAAAGTATAAGTGAGGCGAGTGTGTTCCCCTGATGGTTTAATATACAGGGGATATGTTACCAGGTGAACAGTATAAGTGAGGAGAGTGTGTTCGCCTGATGGTTTAATATACACGGGACATGTCACCAAGTGAACAGTATAAGTGAGGAGAGTGAGTTCCCCTCATGGTTTAATATCCACGGGACATGTCACCAGGTGAGCAGTATCAGTGACGAGAGTGTGTTCCCCTGATGGTTTAATACACATGGGACATGTCACAAGGTGAACAGTATAAGTGAGGAGAATGTTTTCCCCTGTTTGTTAAATATACACGGGACATGTTACCAGGTGAATAGTATAAGTGAGGAGAGTGTGTTCCCCTGATTGATAAATATACATGGGACATGTTACCAGGTGAACAGTATAAGTGAGGAGAGTGTGTTCCCCTGTTGGTTTAATATACACAGGACATGTTACCAGGTGAACAGTATAAGTGAGGAGAGTGTGTTCCCCTGATTGTTTAATGTACACGGGACATGTTACCAGGTGAACAGTATAAGAGAGGAGAATGTGTTCCCCTGTTGGCTTAATATACACAGGACATGTCACAAGGTGAACAGTATAATTGAGGAGAGTGTGTTCCCCTGATGGTTTAATACGCACGGGACATGATACCAGGTGAACAGTATAAGTGAGGAGAGTGTGTTCCCCTGATGGTTTAATACACACGGGATATGTTACCAGGTGAACAGTATAAGTGAGGAGAGTGTGTTCCCCTGATTGTTTAATACACACGGGACATGTCACCAGGTGAACAGTATAAGTCAGGAGAGTGTGTTCCGCTCATGGTTTAATATTCACGGGACATGTCACCAGGTGCACAGTATAAGTGAGGAGAGTGTGTTCCCCTGATTGTTTAATACTGACAGGACATGTCACTAGGTGAACAGTAGAAGTGAGGGGAGTGTGTTCCCCTGATTGTTTAATACACACATGACATGTTACCAGGTGAACAGTATAAGTGAGGAGAGTGTGTTCCCCTGATGGTTTTATACACACAGGAGATGTCACCAGGTGAAAAGTATAAGTGAGGCGAGTGTGTTCCCCTGATGGTTTAATATACAGGGGATATGTTACCAGGTGAACAGTATAAGTGAGGAGAGTGTGTTCCCCTGATGGTTTAATATACACGGGACATGTCACCAGGTGAACAGTATAAGTGAGGAGAGTGAGTTCCCCTCATGGTTTAATATCCACGGGACATGTCACCAGGTGAACAGTATCAGTGACGAGAGTGTGTTCCCCTGATGGTTTAATACACATGGGACATGTCACAAGGTGAACAGTATAAGTGAGGAGAATGTTTTCCCCTGTTTGTTAAATATACACGGGACATGTTACCAGGTGAACAGTATAAGTGAGGAGAGTGTGTTCCCCTGATTGATAAATATACACGGGACATGTTGCCAGGTGAACAGTATAAGTGAGGACAATGTGTTCCCCTGTTGGTTTAATATACACAGGACATGTTACCAGGTGAACAGTATAAGTGAGGAGAGTGTGTTCCCCTGATTGTTTAATGTACACGGGACATGTTACCAGGTGAACAGTATAAGAGAGGAGAATGTGTTCCCCTGTTGGCTTAATATACATAGGACATGTCACCAGGTGAACAGTATAATTGAGGAGAGTGTGTTCCCCTGATGGTTTAATACGCACGGGACATGATACCAGGTGAACAGTATAAGTGAGGAGAGTGTGTTCCCCTGATGGTTTAATACACACGGGATATGTTACCAGGTGAACAGTATAAGTGAGGAGAGTGTGTTCCCCTGATTGTTTAATACACACGGGACATGTCACCAGGTGAACAGTATAAGTCAGGAGAGTGTGTTCCGCTCATGGTTTAATATTCACGGGACATGTCACCAGGTGCACAGTATAAGTGAGGAGAGTGTGTTCCCCTGATTGTTTAATACACACATGACATGTTACCAGGTGAACAGTATAAGTGAGGAGAGTGTGTTCCCCTGATGGTTTTATACACACAGGAGATGTCACCAGGTGAAAAGTATAAGTGAGGCGAGTGTGTTCCCCTGATGGTTTAATATACAGGGGATATGTTACCAGGTGAACAGTATAAGTGAGGAGAGTGTGTTCCCCTGATGGTTTAATATACACGGGACATGTCACCAGGTGAACAGTATAAGTGAGGAGAGTGAGTTCCCCTCATGGTTTAATATCCACAGGACATGTCACCAGGTGAACAGTATCAGTGACGAGAGTGTGTTCCCCTGATGGTTTAATACACATGGGACATGTCACAAGGTGAACAGTATAAGTGAGGAGAATGTTTTCCCCTGTTTGTTAAATATACACGGGACATGTTACCAGGTGAACAGTATAAGTGAGGAGAGTGTGTTCCCCTGATTGATAAATATACACGGGACATGTTGCCAGGTGAACAGTATAAGTGAGGACAATGTGTTCCCCTGTTGGTTTAATATACACAGGACATGTTACCAGGTGAACAGTATAAGTGAGGAGAGTGTGTTCCCCTGATTGTTTAATGTACACGGGACATGTTACCAGGTGAACAGTATAAGAGAGGAGAATGTGTTCCCCTGTTGGCTTAATATACATAGGACATGTCACCAGGTGAACAGTATAATTGAGGAGAGTGTGTTCCCCTGATGGTTTAATACGCACGGGACATGATACCAGGTGAACAGTATAAGTGAGGAGAGTGTGTTCCCTGATGGTTTAATACACACGGGATATGTTACCAGGTGAACAGTATAAGTGAGGAGAGTGTGTTCCCCTGATTGTTTAATACACACGGGACATGTCACCAGGTGAACAGTATAAGTCAGGAGAGTGTGTTCCGCTCATGGTTTAATATTCACGGGACATGTCACCAGGTGCACAGTATAAGTGAGGAGAGTGTGTTCCCCTGATTGTTTAATACACACATGACATGTTACCAGGTGAACAGTATAAGTGAGGAGAGTGTGTTCCCCTGATGGTTTTATACACACAGGAGATGTCACCAGGTGAAAAGTATAAGTGAGGCGAGTGTGTTCCCCTGATGGTTTAATATACAGGGGATATGTTACCAGGTGAACAGTATAAGTGAGGAGAGTGTGTTCGCCTGATGGTTTAATATACACGGGACATGTCACCAGGTGAACAGTATAAGTGAGGAGAGTGAGTTCCCCTCATGGTTTAATATCCACGGGACATGTCACCAGGTGAACAGTATCAGTGACGAGAGTGTGTTCCCCTGATGGTTTAATACACATGGGACATGTCACAAGGTGAACAGTATAAGTGAGGAGAATGTTTTCCCCTGTTTGTTAAATATACACGGGACATGTTACCAGGTGAACAGTATAAGTGAGGAGAGTGTGTTCCCCTGATTGATAAATATACATGGGACATGTTACCAGGTGAACAGTATAAGTGAGGAGAGTGTGTTCCCCTGTTGGTTTAATATACACAGGACATGTTACCAGGTGAACAGTATAAGTGAGGAGAGTGTGTTCCCCTGATTGTTTAATGTACACGGGACATGTTACCAGGTGAACAGTATAAGAGAGGAGAATGTGTTCCCCTGTTGGCTTAATATACACAGGACATGTCACAAGGTGAACAGTATAATTGAGGAGAGTGTGTTCCCCTGATGGTTTAATACGCACGGGACATGATACCAGGTGAACAGTATAAGTGAGGAGAGTGTGTTCCCCTGATGGTTTAATACACACGGGATATGTTACCAGGTGAACAGTATAAGTGAGGAGAGTGTGTTCCCCTGATTGTTTAATACACACGGGACATGTCACCAGGTGAACAGTATAAGTCAGGAGAGTGTGTTCCGCTCATGGTTTAATATTCACGGGACATGTCACCAGGTGCACAGTATAAGTGAGGAGAGTGTGTTCCCCTGATTGTTTAATACTGACAGGACATGTCACGAGGTGAACAGTAGAAGTGAGGGGAGTGTGTTCCCCTGATTGTTTAATACACACATGACATGTTACCAGGTGCACAGTATAAGTGAGGAGAGTGTGTTCCCCTGATGGTTTTATACACACAGGAGATGTCACCAGGTGAAAAGTATAAGTGAGGCGAGTGTGTTCCCCTGATGGTTTAATATACAGGGGATATGTTACCAGGTGAACAGTATAAGTGAGGAGAGTGTGTTCCCCTGATGGTTTAATATACACGGGACATGTCACCAGGTGAACAGTATAAGTGAGGAGAGTGAGTTCCCCTCATGGTTTAATATCCACGGGACATGTCACCAGGTGAACAGTATCAGTGACGAGAGTGTGTTCCCCTGATGGTTTAATACACATGGGACATGTCACAAGGTGAACAGTATAAGTGAGGAGAATGTTTTCCCCTGTTTGTTAAATATACACGGGACATGTTACCAGGTGAACAGTATAAGTGAGGAGAGTGTGTTCCCCTGATTGATAAATATACATGGGACATGTTACCAGGTGAACAGTATAAGTGAGGAGAGTGTGTTCCCCTGTTGGTTTAATATACACAGGACATGTTACCAGGTGAACAGTATAAGTGAGGAGAGTGTGTTCCCCTGATTGTTTAATGTACACGGGACATGTTACCAGGTGAACAGTATAAGAGAGGAGAATGTGTTCTCCTGTTGGCTTAATATACACAGGACATGTCACAAGGTGAACAGTATAATTGAGGAGAGTGTGTTCCCCTGATGGTTTAATACACACGGGACATGATACCAGGTGAACAGTATAAGTGAGGAGAGTGTGTTCCCCTGATGGTTTAATACACACGGGAGATGTTACCAGGTGAACAGTATAAGTGAGGAGAGTGTGTTCCCCTAATTGTTTAATACACACGGGACATGTCACCAGGTGAACAGTATAAGTCAGGAGAGTGTGTTCCCCTCATGGTTTAATATTCACGGGACATGTCACCAGGTGAACAGGATAAGTGAGGAGAGTGTGTACCCCTGATGGTTTCATACACATGGGACATGTCACAAGGTGAACAGTATAAGTGAGGATTATGTTTTCCCCTGATTGTTAAATATTCACGGGACATGTTACCAGGTGAACAAAATAAGTCAGGAGAGTGTGTTCCCTTGATTGTTAAATATACACAGGACATGTCACCAGGTGAACAGTATAAGTGAAGAGAATGTGTTCCCCTGATGGTTTAATACGCACGGGACATGTTACCAGATGAGCTGCATAAGTGAGGAGATTGTGTTCCCCTGATGGTTTAATATACACAGGACATGTTACCAGGTGAACAGTATAAGTGAGGAGAGTGTGTTCCCCTGATTGTTTAATGCACAGTTGACATGTTACCAGGTGAACAGTATAGGTGAGTATAGTGTGTTCCCCTGATTGTTTAATGAACACAGGACATGTTACCAGGTGAACAGTATAATTGAGGCGAGTGTGTTCCCCTGATTGTTTAATGCACACAGGACATGTTAAAAGGTGAACAGTATAACTGAGGAGCGTGTGTTCCCCTGATTGTTTAATGCACAGTTGACATGTTACCAGGTGAACAGTATAAGTGAGGAGAATGTGTTCCCCTGATTGTTTAATGCACAGTTGACATGTTACCAACTGAACAGTATAGGTGAGTAGAGTGTGTTCCCCTGATTGTTTAATGCACAGTTGACATGTTAACAGCTGAACAGTATAAGCGAGGAGAGTGTGTTCCCCTGATTGTTTAGTACACACAGGACATGTTACCAGGTGAACAGTATAAGTGAGGATTATATGTTCCACTGATGGTTTAATACACACAGGACATGTCACCAGGTGAACAGTATAAGCGAGGAGAGTGTGTTCCCCTGATTGTTGAATGTACACGGGACATGTTACCAGGTGAACAGTATAAGTGAGGAGAGTATGTTCCCTTGATTGTTTAATATACACGGGACACGTTACCAGGTGAACAGTATAAGTGAGGAGAGTGTGTTCCCCTGATTATTTAATACACACGGGACATGTCACCAGGTGAACGGTATAAGTGAGGAGAGTGTGTTCCCCTGATGTTTTAATACACACGGGACATGTCACCAAGTGAACAGTATAAGTCAGGAGAGTGTGTTGCCCTGATGGTTTAATATACAGGGGACATGTTACCAGGTGAAAAGTATAAGTGAGGAGAGTGTGTTCCCCTGGTGGTTTAATACACACGGGACATGTTACCAGGTGAACCGTATAAGTGAGGAGAGTGTGTTCCCCTGATGTTTTAATACACACGGGACATGTTACCAGGTGAACAGTATAAGTGAGGAGAGTGTGGTCCCCTGATGGTTTAATACACACGGGATATGTTACCAGGTGAACAGCATAAGTGAGGAGAGTATGTTCCCCTGATTGTTTAATACACACGGGACATGTCACCAGGTGAACAGTATAAGTCAGGAAAGTGTGTTCCCCTGATGGTTTAATATACAGGGGACATGTTACCAGGTGAACAGTATAAGTGAGGAGAGTGTGTTCCCCTGATTGTTTAATATACACGGGACATGTCACCAGGTGAACATTATAAGTCAGGAGAGAGTGTTCCCCTGATGGTTTAATATACAGGGGACATATTACCAGGTGAACAGTATAAGTGAGGAGAGTGTGTTCCCCTGATTGTTTAATACAAACGGGACATGTCACCAGGTGAACAGTATAAGTGAGGAGAGTGTGTTCCGCTCAGGGTTTAATATACACGGGATATGTTACCAGGTGAACAGTATAAGTCAGCAGAGTGTGTTCCCCTGATGGTTTAATATACAGGGGACATGTTATCAGGTGAACAGCATAAGTCAGGAGAATGTGTTCCCCTGATGGTTTAATATACAGGGGACATGTTACCAGGTGAACAGTATAAGTGAGGAGAGTGTGTTCCCCTGATGGATTAATATATACGGGAAATGTCACCAGGTGAACAGTATAAGTGAGGAGAGTGTGTTCCCCTGATTGTTTAATACACACATGACATGTTGCCAGGTGAACAGTATAGGTGAGGAGCGTGTGTTCCCCTGATGGTTTAATACACACAGGACATGTCACCAGGCGAAAAGTATAAGTGAGGAGAGTGTGTTCCCCTGATTGTTTAATGTACACAGGACATGTTACCAGGTGAACAGTATAAGTGAGGAGAGTATGTTCCCCTGATTGTATAATATACACGGGACATGTTACCAGGTATACGGTATAAGTGAGGAGATTATGTTCCCCTGATGGTTTAATATACACAGGACAAGTTACCAGGTGAACAGTATAAGTGAGGAGAGTGTGTTCCCCTGATTATTTAATACACACGGGATATTTTACCAGGTGAACAGTATAAGTGAGGAGAGTGTGTTCCCCTCATTATTTAATACACACGGGATATGTTACCAGGTGAACAGTATAAGTGAGGAGAGTGTGTTCCCCTGATGTTTTAATACACACGGGACATGTCACCAAGTGAACAGTATAAGTCAGGAGAGTGTGTTGCCCTGATGGTTTAATATACAGGGGACATGTTACCAGGTGAAAAGTATAAGTGAGGAGAGTGTGTTCCCCTGGTGGTTTAATACACACGGGACATGTTACCAGGTGAACGGTATAAGTGAGGAGAGTGTGTTCCCCTGATGTTTTAATACACACGGGACATGTTACCAGGTGAACAGTATAAGTGAGGAGAGTGTGGTCCCCTGATGGTTTAATACACACGGGATATGTTACCAGGTGAACAGCATAAGTGAGGAGAGTATGTTCCCCTGATTGTTTAATACACACGGGACATGTCACCAGGTGAACAGTATAAGTCAGGAAAGTGTGTTCCCCTGATGGTTTAATATACAGGGGACATGTTACCAGGTGAACAGTATAAGTGAGGAGAGTGTGTTCCCCTGATTGTTTAATATACACGGGACATGTCACCAGGTGAACATTATAAGTCAGGAGAGTGTGTTCCCCTGATGGTTTAATATACAGGGGACATATTACCAGGTGAACAGTATAAGTGAGGAGAGTGTGTTCCCCTGATTGTTTAATACAAACGGGACATGTCACCAGGTGAACAGTATAAGTGAGGAGAGTGTGTTCCGCTCATGGTTTAATATACACGGGATATGTTACCAGGTGAACAGTATAAGTCAGCAGAGTGTGTTCCCCTGATGGTTTAATATACAGGGGACATGTTATCAGGTGAACAGCATAAGTCAGGAGAATGTGTTCCCCTGATGGTTTAATATACAGGGGACATGTTACCAGGTGAACAGTATAAGTGAGGAGAGTGTGTTCCCCTGATGGATTAATATATACGGGAAATGTCACCAGGTGAACAGTATAAGTGAGGAGAGTGTGTTCCCCTGATTGTTTAATACACACATGACATGTTGCCAGGTGAACAGTATAGGTGAGGAGCGTGTGTTCCCCTGATGGTTTAATAAACACAGGACATGTCACCAGGCGAAAAGTATAAGTGAGGTGAGTGTGTTCCCCTGATTGTTTAATGTACACAGGACATGTTACCAGGTGAACAGTATAAGTGAGGAGAGTATGTTCCCCTGATTGTATAATATACACGGGACATGTTACCAGGTATACGGTATAAGTGAGGAGATTATGTTCCCCTGATGGTTTAATATACACAGGACAAGTTACCAGGTGAACAGTATAAGTGAGGAGAGTGTGTTCCCCTGATTATTTAATACACACGGGATATGTTACCAGGTGAACAGTATAAGTGAGGAGAGTGTGTTCCCCTCATTATTTAATACACACGGGATATGTTACCAGGTGAACAGTATAAGTGAGGAGATTATGTTCCCCTGATGGTTTAATATACACAGGACAAGTTACCAGGTGAACAGTATAAGTGAGGAGAGTGTGTTCCCCTGATTATTTAATACACACGGGATATGTTACCAGGTGAACAGTATAAGTGAGGAGAGTGTGTTCCCCTGGTGGTTTAATACACACGGGACATGTTACCAGGTGAAGAGTAGAAGTGAGCAGAGTGTGTTCCCCTGACGGTTTAATACACACGGGATATGTTACCAGGTCAACAGTATAAGTGAGGAGAGTGTGTTCCCCTGATTGTTTAATGCACACGGGACATGTCACCAGGTGAACAGTATAAGTGAGGAGAGTGTGTTCCCCTGATGGTTCAATATACAGGGGACATGTTACCATGTGAACAGTATAAGTGAGGAGAGTGTGTTCCCCTGATGGTTTAATACACACGGGACATGTTACCTGGTGAACAGTATAAGTCAAGAGAGTGTGTTCCCCTGATGGTTCAATATACAGGGGACATGTTACCAGGTGAACAATATGAGTGAGGAGACTGTGTTCCCCTGATGGTTTAATATACACGGGACATGTTACCAGGTGAACAGTATAATTGAGGAGAGTGTGTTCCCCTGATGGTTTAATACACTTACGGGACAAGTTACCAGGTGAACAGTATAAGTGAGGAGAGTGTGTTCCCCTGTTTGTTTAATGCACACACGAAATGTTACCAGGTGAACAGTATAAGTGAGGAGAGTGTGTTCCCCTGTTTGTTTAATGCACACACGAAATATTACCAGGTGAACAGTATAAGTGAGGAGAGTGTGTTCCCCTGATTGTTTAATGCACAGTTGACATGTTACCAGGTGAACAGTATAGGTGAGGAGCGTGTGTTCCCCTGATGGATTAATATATACGGGAAATGTCACCAGGTGAACAGTATAAGTGAGGAGAGTGTGTTCCCCTGATTGTTTAATACACACATGACATGTTGCCAGGTGAACAGTATAGGTGAGGAGCGTGTGTTCCCCTGATGGTTTAATAAACACAGGACATGTCACCAGGCGAAAAGTATAAGTGAGGTGAGTGTGTTCCCCTGATTGTTTAATGTACACAGGACATGTTACCAGGTGAACAGTATAAGTGAGGAGAGTATGTTCCCCTGATTGTATAATATACACGGGACATGTTACCAGGTATACGGTATAAGTGAGGAGATTATGTTCCCCTGATGGTTTAATATACACAGGACAAGTTACCAGGTGAACAGTATAAGTGAGGAGAGTGTGTTCCCCTGATTATTTAATACACACGGGATATGTTACCAGGTGAACAGTATAAGTGAGGAGAGTGTGTTCCCCTCATTATTTAATACACACGGGATATGTTACCAGGTGAACAGTATAAGTGAGGAGATTATGTTCCCCTGATGGTTTAATATACACAGGACAAGTTACCAGGTGAACAGTATAAGTGAGGAGAGTGTGTTCCCCTGATTATTTAATACACACGGGATATGTTACCAGGTGAACAGTATAAGTGAGGAGAGTGTGTTCCCCTGGTGGTTTAATACACACGGGACATGTTACCAGGTGAAGAGTAGAAGTGAGCAGAGTGTGTTCCCCTGACGGTTTAATACACACGGGATATGTTACCAGGTCAACAGTATAAGTGAGGAGAGTGTGTTCCCCTGATTGTTTAATGCACACGGGACATGTCACCAGGTGAACAGTATAAGTGAGGAGAGTGTGTTCCCCTGATGGTTCAATATACAGGGGACATGTTACCATGTGAACAGTATAAGTGAGGAGAGTGTGTTCCCCTGATGGTTTAATACACACGGGACATGTTACCTGGTGAACAGTATAAGTCAAGAGAGTGTGTTCCCCTGATGGTTCAATATACAGGGGACATGTTACCAGGTGAACAATATGAGTGAGGAGACTGTGTTCCCCTGATGGTTTAATATACACGGGACATGTTACCAGGTGAACAGTATAATTGAGGAGAGTGTGTTCCCCTGATGGTTTAATACACTTACGGGACAAGTTACCAGGTGAACAGTATAAGTGAGGAGAGTGTGTTCCCCTGTTTGTTTAATGCACACACGAAATGTTACCAGGTGAACAGTATAAGTGAGGAGAGTGTGTTCCCCTGTTTGTTTAATGCACACACGAAATATTACCAGGTGAACAGTATAAGTGAGGAGAGTGTGTTCCCCTGATTGTTTAATGCACAGTTGACATGTTACCAGGTGAACAGTATAAGTGAGGAGAAAGTGTTCCCCTGATAGTTTTATGCACAGTTGACATGTTACCAGGTGAAAAGTATAAGTGAGGAGAATGTGTTCCACTGATTGTTTAATACGCACAGGACATGTTACCAGGTGAACAGTATGAGTGAGGAGAATGTGTTCCCCTGATGGTTTAATACACACGGGACATGTTGCCAGGTGAACAGTATAAGTGAGGATTATATGTTCCCCTGATGGTTTAATACACACAGGACATGTCAGCAGGTGAACAGGATAAGTGAGGAGAGTGTGTTCCCCTGATTGTTTAATACAAACGGGACATGTCACCAGGTGAACAGTATAAGTGAGGAGAGTGTGTTCCCCTGATGGTTTAATATACAGGGGACATGTTACCAGGTCAACAGTATAAGTGAGGAGAGTGTGTTCCCCTGATTGTTTCATACACACGGGACATGTCACCAGGTGAACAGTATAAGTGAGGAGAGTGTGTTCCCCTGATGGTTTAATATACAGGGGACATGAAACCAGGTGAACAGTATAAGTGAGGAGAGTGTGTTCCCCTGATGGTTTAATATACAGGGGACATGTTACCAGGTGAACAGTATAAGTGAGGAGAGTGTGTTCCCCTGATGGTTTAATATACACGGGACATGTCAGCAGGTGAGCAGTATAAGTCAGGAGAGTGTGTTCCCCTGATGGTTTAATATACAGGGGACATGTTGCCAGGTGAACAGTATAAGTCAGGAGAGTGTGTTCCCCTGATGGTTTAATATACAGGGGACATGTTACCAGGTGAACGGTATAAGTGAGGAGAGTGTGTTCCCCTGATGTTTTAATACAGACGGGACATGTTACCAGGTGAACAGTATAAGTGAGGAGAGTGTGGTCCCCTGATGGTTTAATACACACGGGATATGTTACCAGGTGAACAGCATAAGTGACGAGAGTATGTTCCCCTGATTGTTTAATACACACGGGACATGTCACCAGGTGAACAGTATAAGTGAGGAGAGTGTGTTCCCCTGATGGTTCAATATGCAGGGGACATGTAACCAGGTGTACAGTATAAGTGAGGAGAGTGTGTTCCCCTGATTGTTTAATATACACGGGACATGTCACCAGGTGAACATTATAAGTCAGGAGAGTGTGTTCCCCTGATGGTTTAATATACAGGGGACATGTTACCAGGTGAACAGTATAAGTGAGGAGAGTGTTTTCCCCTGATTGTTTAATACAAACGGGACATGTCACCAGGTGAACAGTATAAGTGAGCAGAGTGTGTTCCCCTGATGGTTTAATATACACGGGACATGTTACCAGGTGAACAGTATAAGTCAGCAGAGTGTGTTCCCCTGATGGTTTAATATACAGGGGATATGTTACCAGGTGAACAGCATAAGTGACGAGAGTATGTTCCCCTGATTGTTTAATACACACGGGACATGTCACCAGGTGAACAGTAGAAGTGAGGAGAGTGTGTTCCCCTGATGGTTCAATATGCAGGGGACATGTAACCAGGTGAACAGTATAAGTGAGGAGAGTGTGTTCCCCTGATTGTTTAATATACACGGGACATGTCACCAGGTGAGCATTATAAGTCAGGAGAGTGTGTTCCCCTGATGGTTTAATATACAGGGGACATGTTACCAGGTGAACAGTATAAGTGAGGAGAGTGTGTTCCCCTGATTGTTTAATACAAACGGGACATGTCACCAGGTGAGCAGAATAAGTGAGGAGAGTGTGTTCCCCTGATGGTTTAATATACACGGGACATGTTACCAGGTGAACAGTATAAGTCAGCAGAGTGTGTTCCCCTGATGGTTTAATATACAGGGGACATGTTATCAGGTGAACAGCATAAGTCAGGAGAATGTGTTCCCCTGATGGTTTAATATACAGGGGACATGTTACCAGGTGAACAGTATAAGTGAGGAGAGTGTGTTCCCCTGATGGATTAATATACACGGGAAATGTCACCAGGTGAACAGTATAAGTGAGGAGAGTGTGTTCCCCTGATTGTTTAATACACACATGACATGTTACCAGGTGAACAGTATAGGTGAGGAGAGTGTGTTCCCCTGATGGTTTAATACACACAGGACATGTCACCAGGCGAAAGGTATAAGAGAGGAGAGTGTGTTCCCCTGATTGTTTAATGTACACAGGACATGTTACCAGGTGAACAGTATAAGTGAGGAGAGTATGTTGCCCTGATTGTATAATATACACGGGACATGTTACCAGGTAAACAGTATAAGTGAGGAGATTATGTTCCCCTGATGGTTTAATATACACAGGACAAGTTACCAGGTGAACAGTATAAGTGAGGAGAGTGTGTTCCCCTGATTATTTAATACACACGGGATATGTTACCAGGTGAACAGTATAAGCGAGGAGATTATGTTCCCCTGATGGTTTAATATACACAGGACAAGTTACCAGGTGAACAGTATAAGTGAGGAGAGTGTGTTCCCCTGATTATTTAATACACACGGGATATGTTACCAGGTCAACAGTATAAGTGAGGAGAGTGTGTTCCCCTGATTGTTTAATGCACACGGGAAATGTCACCAGGTGAACAGTATAAGTGAGGAGAGTGTGTTCCCCTGATGGTTCAATATACAGGGGGCATGTTACCAGGTGAACAGTATAAGTGAGGAGAGTGTGTTCCCCTGATGGTTTAATACACACGGGACATGTTACCTGGTGAACAGTATAAGTCAAGAGAGTGTGTTCCCCTGATGGTTCAATATACAGGGGACATGTTACCAGGTGAACAATATGAGTGAGGAGATTGTGTTCCCCTGATGGTTTAATATACACGGGTCATGTTACCAGGTGAACAGTATAATTGAGGAGAGTGTGTTCCCCTGATGGTTTAATACACTTACGGGACATGTTACCAGGTGAACAGTATAAGTGAGGAGAGTGTGTTCCATTGTTTGTTTAATGCACACACGAAATGTTACCAGGTGAACAGTATAAGTGAGGAGAGTGTGTTCCCCTGTTTGTTTAATGCACACACGAAATGTTACCAGGTGAACAGTATAAGTGAGGAGAGTGTGTTCCCCTGATTGTTTAATGCACAGTTGACATGTTATCAGGTGAACAGTATAAGTGAGGAGAATGTGTTCCCCTGATAGATTTATGCACAGTTGACATGTTACCAGGTGAAAAGTATAAGTGAGGAGAGTGTGTTCCACTGATGGTTTAATATACAGGGGACATGTTACCAGGTGAACAGTATAAGTGAGGAGAGTGTGTTCCCCTGATTGTTTAATACAAACGGGACATGTCACCAGGTGAACAGTATAAGTGAGGAGAGTGTGTTCCCCTGATGGTTTAATATACACGGGACATGTTACCAGGTGAACAGTATAAGTCAGCAGAGTGTGTTCCCCTGATGGTTTAATATACAGGGGACATGTTATCAGGTGAACAGCATAAGTCAGGAGAATGTGTTCCCCTGATGGTTTAATATACAGGGGACATGTTACCAGGTGAACAGTATAAGTGAGGAGAGTGTGTTCCCCAGATGGATTAATATACACGGGAAATGTCACCAGGTGAACTGTATAAGTGAGGAGAGTGTGTTCCCCTGATTGTTTAATACACACATGACATGTTACCAGGTGAACAGTATAGGTGAGGAGAGTGTGTTCCGCTGATGGTTTAATACACACAGGACATGTCACCAGGCGAAAAGTATAAGTGAGGACAGTGTGTTCCCCTGATTGTTTAATGTACACAGGACATGTTACCAGGTGAACAGTATAAGTGAGGAGAGTATGTTCCCCTGATTGTATAATATACACGGGACATGTTACCAGGTAAACAGTATAAGTGAGGAGATTATGTTCCCCTGATGGTTTAATATACACAGGACAAGTTACCAGGTGAACAGTATAAGTGAGGAGAGTGTGTTCCCCTGATTATTTAATACACACGGGATGTGTTACCAGTTGAACAGTATAAGTCAGGAGAGTGTGTTCCCCTGATTATTTAATACACACGGGATATGTTACCGGGTGAACAGTATAAGTGAGGAGATTATGTTCCCCTGACGGTTTAATATACACAGGACAAGTTACCAGGTGAACAGTATAAGTGAGGAGAGTGTGTTCCCCTGATTATTTAATACACACAGGATATGTCACCAGGTCAACAGTATAAGTGAGGAGAGTGTGTTCCCCTGATTGTTTAATGCACACGGGACATGTCACCAGGTGAACAGTATAAGTGAGGAGAGTGTGTTCCCCTGATGGTTCAATATACAGGGGACATGTTACCAGGTGAACAGTATAAGTGAGGAGAATGTGTTCCCCTGATGGTTTAATACACACGGGACATGTTACCTGATGTACAGTATAAGTCAAGAGAGTGTGTTCCCCTGATGGTTCAATATACAGGGGACATGTTACCAGGTGAACAATATGAGTGAGGAGACTGTGTTCCCCTGATGGTTTAATATACACGGGACATGTTACCAGGTGAACAGTATAATTGAGGAGAGTGTGTTCCCCTGATGGTTTAATACACTTACGGGACACGTTACCAGGTGAACAGTATAAGAGAGGAGAGTGTGTTCCCCTGTTTGTTTAATGCACACACGAAATGTTACCAGTTGAACAGTATAAGTGAGGAGAGTGTGTTCCCCTGTTTGTTTAATGCACACACGAAATGCTACCAGGTGAACAGTATAAGTGAGGAGAGTGTGTTCCCCTGATTGTTTAATGCACAGTTGACATGTTACCAGGTGAACAGTATAAGTGAGGAGAATGTGTTCCCCTGATAGTTTTATGCACAGTTGACATGTTACCAGGTGAAAAGTATAAGTGAGGAGAGTGTGTTCCACTGATTGTTTTATACGCACAGGACATGTTACCAGGTGAACAGTATAAGTGAGGAGAATGTGTTCCCCTGATGGCTTAATACACACGGGACATGTTGCCAGGTGAACAGTATAAGTGAGGATTATATGTTCCCCTGATGGTTTAATACACACAGGACATGTCAGCAGGTGAACAGGATAAGTGAGGAGAGTGTGTTCCCCTGATTGTTTAATGTACACGGGACATGTCACCAGGTGAACAGTATAAGTGAGGAGAGTGTGTTCCCCTGATGGTTTAATATACAGGGGACATGTTACCAGGTCAACAGTATAAGTGAGGAGAGTGTGTTCCGCTGATAGTTTTATGCACAGTTGACATGTTACCAGGTGAAAAGTATAAGTGAGGAGAGTGTGTTCCACTGATTGTTTTATACGCACAGGACATGTTACCAGGTGAACAGTATAAGTGAGGAGAATGTGTTCCCCTGATGGCTTAATACACACGGGACATGTTGCCAGGTGAACAGTATAAGTGAGGATTATATGTTCCCCTGATGGTTTAATACACACAGGACATGTCAGCAGGTGAACAGGATAAGTGAGGAGAGTGTGTTCCCCTGATTGTTTAATGTACACGGGACATGTCACCAGGTGAACAGTATAAGTGAGGAGAGTGTGTTCCCCTGATGGTTTAATATACAGGGGACATGTTACCAGGTCAACAGTATAAGTGAGGAGAGTGTGTTCCGCTGATTGTTTCATACACACGGGACATGTCACCAGGTGAACAGTATAAGTGAGGAGAGTGTGTTCCCCTGATGGTTTAATATACAGGGGACATGAAACCAGGTGAACAGTATAAGTGAGGAGAGAGTGTTCCCCTGATGGTTTAATATACAGGGGACATGTTACCAGGTGAACAGTATAAGTGAGGAGAGTGTGTTCCCCTGATGGTTTAATATACACGGGACATGTCACCAGGTGAACAGTATAAGTCAGGAGAGTGTGTTCCCCTGATGGGTTAATAGACAGGGGACATGTTGCCAGGTGAACAGTATAAGTCAGGAGAGTTTGTTTCCCTGATGGTTTAATATACAGGGGACATGTTACCAGGTGAACGGTATAAGTGAGGAGAGTGTGTTCCCCTGATGTTTTAATTCAGACGGGACATGTTACCAGGTGAACAGTATAAGTGAGGAGAGTGTGGTCCCCTGATGGTTTAATACACACGGGATATGTTACCAGGTGAACAGCATAAGTGACGAGAGTATGTTCCCCTGATTGTTTAATACACACGGGACATGTCACCAGGTGAACAGTATAAGTGAGGAGAGTGTGTTCCCCTGATGGTTCAATATGCAGGGGACATGTAACCAGGTGAACAGTATAAGTGAGGAGAGTGTGTTCCCCTGATTGTTTAATATACAGGGGACATGTCACCAGGTGAACATTATAAGTCAGGAGAGTGTGTTCCCCTGATGGTTTAATATACAGGGGGCATGTTACCAGGTGAACAGTATAAGTGAGGAGAGTGTGTTCCCCTGATTGTTTAATACAAACGGGACATGTCACCAGGTGAACAGTATAAGTGAGGAGAGTGTTTTCCCCTGATGGTTTAATAGACACGGGACATGTTACCAGGTGAACAGTATAAGTCAGCAGAGTGTGTTCCCCTGATGGTTTAATATACAGGGGACATGTTATCAGGTGAACAGCATAAGTCAGGAGAATGTGTTCCCCTGATGGTTTAATATACAGGGGACATGTTACCAGGTGAACAGTATAAGTGAGGAGAGTGTGTTCCCCTGATGGATTAATATACACGGGAAATGTCACCAGGTGAACAGTATAAGTGAGGAGAGTGTGTTCCCCTGATTGTTTAATACACACATGACATGTTACCAGGTGAACAGTATAGGTGAGGAGAGTGTGTTCCCCTGATGGTTTAATACACACAGGACATGTCACCAGGCGAAAAGTATAAGTGAGGAGAGTGTGTTCCCCTGATTGTTTAATGTACACAGGACATGTTACCAGGTGAACAGTATAAGTGAGGAGAGTATGTTCCCCTGATTGTATAATATACACGGGACATGTTACCAGGTAAACAGTATAAGTGAGGAGATTATGTTCCCCTGATGGTTTAATATACACAGGACAAGTTACCAGGTGAACAGTATAAGTGAGGAGAGTGTGTTCCCCTGATTATTTAATACACACGGGATATGTTACCAGGTGAACAGTATAAGTGAGGAGATTATGTTCCCCTGATGGTTTAATATACACAGGACAAGTTACCAGGTGAACAGTATAAGTGAGGAGAGGGTGTTCCCCTGATTATTTAATACACACGGGATATGTTACCAGGTCAACAGTATAAGTGAGGAGAGAGTGTTCCCCTGATTGTTTAATGCACACGGGACATGTCACCAGGTGAACATTATAAGTGAGGAGAGTGTGTTCCCCTGATGGTTCAATATACAGGGGACATGTTACCAGGTGAACAGTACAAGTGAGGAGAGTGTGTTCCCCTGATGGTTTAATACACACGGGACATGTTACCTGGTGAACAGTATAAGTCAAGAGAGTGTGTTCCCCTGATGGTTCAATATACAGGGGACATGTTACCAGGTGAACAATATGAGTGAGGAGACTGTGTTCCCCTGATGGTTTAATATACACGGGACATGTTACCAGGTGAACAGTATAATTGAGGAGAGTGTGTTCCCCTGATGGTTTAATACACTTACGGGACATGTTACCAGGTGAACAGTATAAGTGAGGAGAGTGTGTTCTCCTGTTTGTTTAATGCACACACGAAATGTTACCAGGTGAACAGTATAAGTGAGGAGAGTGTGTTCCCCTGTTTGTTTAATGCACACACGAAATGTTACCAGGTGAACAGTATAAGTGAGGAGAGTGTGTTCCCCTGATTGTTTAATGCACAGTTGACATGTTACCAGGTGAAAAGTATAAGTGAGGAGAGTGTGTTCCACTGATTGTTTAATACGCACAGGACATGTTACCAGGTGAACAGTATAAGTGAGGAGAGTGTGTTCCCCTGATGGTTTAATATACAGGGGACATGTTACCAGGTGAACAGTATAAGTGAGGAGAGTGTGTTCCCCTGATTGTTTAATAGAAACGGGACATGTCACCAGGTGAACAGTATAAGTGAGGAGAGTGTGTTCCCCTGATGGTTTAATATACACGGGACATGTTACCAGGTGAACAGTATAAGTCAGCAGAGTGTGTTCCCCTGATGGTTTAATATACAGGGGACATGTTATCAGGTGAACAGCATAAGTCAGGAGAATGTGTTCCCCTGATGGTTTAATATACAGGGGACATGTTACCAGGTGAACAGTATAAGTGAGGAGAGTGTGTTCCCCAGATGGATTAATATACACGGGAAATGTCACCAGGTGAACAGTATAAGTGAGGAGAGTGTGTTCCCCTGATTGTTTAATACACACATGACATGTTACCAGGTGAACAGTATAGGTGAGGAGAGTGTGTTCCCCTGATGGTTTAATACACACAGGACATGTCACCAGGCGAAAAGTATAAGTGAGGAGAGTGTGTTCCCCTGATTGTTTAATGTACACAGGACATGTTACCAGGTGAACAGTATAAGTGAGGAGAGTATGTTCCCCTGATTGTATAATATACACGGGACATATTACCAGGTAAACAGTATAAGTGAGGAGATTATGTTCCCCTGATGGTTTAATATACACAGGACAAGTTACCAGGTGAACAGTATAAGTGAGGAGATTGTGTTCCCCTGATTATTTAATACACACGGGATATGTTACCAGGTGAACAGTATAAGTGAGGAGAGTGTGTTCCCCTGATTATTTAATACACACGGGATATGTTACCAGGTGAACAGTATAAGTGAGGAGATTATGTTCCCCTGACGGTTTAATATACACAGGACAAGTTACCAGGTGAACAGTATAAGTGAGGAGAGTGTGTTACCCTGATTATTTAATACACACGGGATATGTTACCAGGTCAACAGTATAAGTGAGGAGAGTGTGTTCCCCTGATTGTTTAATGCACACGGGACATGTCACCAGGTGAACAGTATAAGTGAGGAGAGTGTGTTCCCCTGATGGTTCAATATACAGGGGACATGTTACCAGGTGATCAGTATAAGTGAGGAGAGTGTGTTCCCCTGATGGTTTAATACACACGGGACATGTTACCTGGTGACCAGTATAAGTCAAGAGAGTGTGTTCCCCTGATGGTTCAATATACAGGGGACATGTTACCAGGTGAACAATATGAGTGAGGAGACTGTGTTCCCCTGATGGTTTAATATACACGGGACATGTTACCAGGTGAACAGTATAATTGAGGAGAGTGTGTTCCCCTGATGGTTTAATACACTTACGGGACATGTTCCCAGGTGAACAGTATAAGTGAGGAGAGTGTGTTCCCCTGTTTGTTTAATGCACACACGAAATGTTACCAGGTGAACAGTATAAGTGAGGAGAGTGTGTTCCCCTGTTTGTTTAATGCACACACGAAATGTTACCAGGTGAACAGTATAAGTGAGGAGAGTGTGTTCCCCTGATTGTTTAATGCACAGTTGACATGTTACCAGGTGAACAGTATAAGTGAGGAGAATCTGTTCCCCTGATAGTTTTATGCACAGTTGACATGTTACCAGGTGAAAAGTATAAGTGAGGAGAGTGTGTTCCACTGATTGTTTAATACGCACAGGACATGTTACCAGGTGAACAGTATAAGTGAGGAGAGTGTGTTCCCCTGATGGTTTAATATACACAGGACATGTTACCAGGTGAACAGTATAAGTCAGCAGAGTGTGTTCCCCTGATGGTTTAATATACAGGGGACATGTTATCAGGTGAACAGCATAAGTCAGGAGAATGTGTTCCCCTGATGGTTTAATATACAGGGGACATGTTACCAGGTGAACAGTATAAGTGAGGAGAGTGTGTTTCCCAGATGGATTAATATACACGGGAAATGTCACCAGGTGAACAGTATAAGTGAGGAGAGTGTGTTCCCCTGATTGTTTAATACACACATGACATGTTACCAGGTGAACAGTATAGGTGAGGAGAGTGTGTTCCCCTGATGGTTTAATACACACAGGACATGTCACCAGGCGAAAAGTATAAGTGAGGAGAGTGTGTTCCCCTGACGGTTTAATATACACAGGACAAGTTACCAGGTGAACAGTATAAGTGAGGAGAGTGTGTTACCCTGATTATTTAATACACACGGGATATGTTACCAGGTCAACAGTATAAGTGAGGAGAGTGTGTTCCCCTGATTGTTTAATGTACACAGGACATGTTACCAGGTGAACAGTATAAGTGAGGAGAGTATGTTCCCCTGATTGTATAATATACAGGGGACATATTACCAGGTAAACAGTATAAGTGAGGAGATTATGTTCCCCTGATGGTTTAATATACACAGGACAAGTTACCAGGTGAACAGTATAAGTGAGGAGAGTGTGTTCCCCTGATTATTTAATACACACGGGATATGTTACCAGGTGAACAGTACAAGTGAGGAGAGTGTGTTCCCCTGATTATTTAATACACACGGGATATGTTACCAGGTGAACAGTATAAGTGAGGAGATTATGTTCCCCTGACGGTTTAATATACACAGGACAAGTTACCAGGTGAACAGTATAAGTGAGGAGAGTGTGTTCCCCTGATTATTTAATACACACGGGATATGTTACCAGGTCAACAGTATAAGTGAGGAGAGTGTGTTCCCCTGATTGTTTAATGTACACTGGACATGTCACCAGGTGAACAGTATAAGTGAGGAGAGTGTGTTCCCCTGATGGTTCAATATACAGGGGACATGTTACCAAGTGATCAGTATAAGTGAGGAGAGTGTGTTCCCCTGATGGTTTAATACACACGGGACATGTTACCTGGTGAACAGTATAAGTCAAGAGAGTGTGTTCCCCTGATGGTTCAATATACAGGGGACATGTTACCAGGTGAACAATATGAGTGAGGAGACTGTGTTCCCCTGATGGTTTAATATACACGGGACATGTTACCAGGTGAACAGTATAATTGAGGAGAGTGTGTTCCCCTGATGGTTTAATACACTTACGGGACATGTTACCAGGTGAACAGTATAAGTGAGGAGAGTGTGTTCCCCTGTTTGTTTAATGCACACACGAAATGTTACCAGGTGAACAGTATAAGTGAGGAGAGTGTGTTCCCCTGTTTGTTTAATGCACACACGAAATGTTACCAGGTGAACAGTATAAGTGAGGAGAGTGTGTTCCCCTGATTGTTTAATGCACAGTTGACATGTTACCAGGTGAACAGTATAAGTGAGGAGAATCTGTTCCCCTGATAGTTTTATGCACAGTTGACATGTTACCAGGTGAAAAGTATAAGTGAGGAGAGTGTGTTCCACTGATTGTTTAATACGCACAGGACATGTTACCAGGTGAACAGTATAAGTGAGGAGAATGTGTTCCACTGATGGTTTAATACACACGGGACATGTTGCCAGGTGAACAGTATAAGTGAGGATTATATGTTCCCCTGATGGTTTAATACACACAGGACATGTCACCAGGTGAACAGGATAAGTGAGGAGAGTGTGTTCCCCTGATTGTTTAATGTACACGGGACATGTCACCAGGTGAACAGTATAAGTCAGGAGAGTGTGTTCCCCTGATGGTTTAATATACAGGGGACATGTTCCCAGGTGAACAGTATAAGTGAGGAGAGTGTGTTCCCCTGATTGTTTAATGCACAGTTGACATGTTATCAGGTGAACTGTATAAGTGAGGAGAATGTGTTCCCCTGATAGTTTTATGCACAGTTGACATGTTACCAGGTGAAAAGTATAAGTGGGGAGAGTGTGTTCCACTGATTGTTTAATACGCACAGGACATGTTACCAGGTGAACAGTATAAGTGAGGAGAGTGTGTTCCCCTGATGGTTTAATATACAGGGGACATGTTACCAGGTGAACAGTATAAGTGAGGAGAGTGTGTTCCCCTGATTGTTTAATACAAACGGGACATGTCACCAGGTGAACAGTATAAGTGAGGAGAGTGTGTTCCCCTGATGGTTTAATATACACAGGACATGTTACCAGGTGAACAGTATAAGTCAGCAGAGTGTGTTCCCCTGATGGTTTAATATACAGGGGACATGTTATCAGGTGAACAGCATAAGTCAGGAGAATGTGTTCCCCTGATGGTTTAATATACAGGGGACATGTTACCAGGTGAACAGTATAAGTGAGGAGAGTGTGTTCCCCAGATGGATTAATATACACGGGAAATGTCACCAGGTGAACAGTATAAGTGAGGAGAGTGTGTTCCCCTGATTGTTTAATACACACATGACATGTTACCAGGTGAACAGTATAGGTGAGGAGAGTGTGTTCCCCTGATGGTTTAATACACACAGGACATGTCACCAGGCGAAAAGTATAAGTGAGGAGAGTGTGTTCCCCTGATTGTTTAATGTACACAGGACATGTTACCAGGTGAACAGTATAAGTGAGGAGAGTATGTTCCCCTGATTGTATAATATACACGGGACATATTACCAGGTAAACAGTATAAGTGAGGAGATTATGTTCCCCTGATGGTTTAATATACACAGGACAAGTTACCAGGTGAACAGTATAAGTGAGGAGAGTGTGTTCCCCTGATTATTTAATACACACGGGATATGTTACCAGGTGAACAGTATAAGTGAGGAGAGTGTGTTCCCCTGATTATTTAATACACACGGGATATGTTACCAGGTGAACAGTATAAGTGAGGAGATTATGTTCCCCTGACGGTTTAATATACACAGGACAAGTTACCAGGTGAACAGTATAAGTGAGGAGAGTGTGTTCCCCTGATTATTTAATACACACGGGATATGTTACCAGGTCAACAGTATAAGTGAGGAGAGTGTGTTCCCCTGATTGTTTAATGCACACGGGACATGTCACCAGGTGAACAGTATAAGTGAGGAGTGTGTGTTCTCCTGATGGTTCAATATACAGGGGACATGTTACCAGGTGATCAGTATAAGTGAGGAGAATCTATTCCCCTGATAGTTTTATGCACAGTTGACATGTTACCAGGTGAAAAGTATAAGTGAGGAGAGTGTGTTCCACTGATTGTTTAATACGCACAGGACATGTTACCAGGTGAACAGTATAAGTGAGGAGAATGTGTTCCACTGATGGTTTAATACACACGGGACATGTTGCCAGGTGAACAGTATAAGTGAGGATTATATGTTCCCCTGATGGTTTAATACACACAGGACATGTCACCAGGTGAACAGGATAAGTGAGGAGAGTGTGTTCCCCTGATTGTTTAATGTACACGGGACATGTCACCAGGTGAACAGTATAAGTCAGGAGAGTGTGTTCCCCTGATGGTTAAATATACAGGGGACATGTTCCCAGGTGAACAGTATAAGTGAGGAGAGTGTGTTCCCCTGATTGTTTAATGCACAGTTGACATGTTATCAGGTGAACAGTATAAGTGACGAGAATGTGTTCCCCTGATAGTTTTATGCACAGTTGACATGTTACCAGGTGAAAAGTATAAGTGAGGAGAGTGTGTTCCACTGATTGTTTAATACGCACAGGACATGTTACCAGGTGAACAGTATAAGTGAGGACAGTGTGTTCCCCTGATGGTTTAATATACAGGGGACATGTTACCAGGTGAACAGTATAAGTGAGGAGAGTGTGTTCCCCTGATTGTTTAATACAAACGGGACATGTCACCAGGTGAACAGTATAAGTGAGGAGAGTGTGTTCCCCTGATGGTTTAATATACACAGGACATGTTACCAGGTGAACAGTATAAGTCAGCAGAGTGTGTTCCCCTGATGGTTTAATATACAGGGGACATGTTATCAGGTGAACAGCATAAGTCAGGAGAATGTGTTCCCCTGATGGTTTAATATACAGGGGACATGTTACCAGGTGAACAGTATAAGTGAGGAGAGTGTGTTCCCCAGATGGATTAATATACACGGGAAATGTCACCAGGTGAACAGTATAAGTGAGGAGAGTGTGTTCCCCTGATTGTTTAATACACACATGACATGTTACCAGGTGAACACTATAGGTGAGGAGAGTGTGTTCCCCTGATGGTTTAATACACACAGGACATGTCACCAGGCGAAAAGTATAAGTGAGGAGAGTGTGTTCCCCTGATTGTTTAATGTACACAGGACATGTTACCAGGTGAACAGTATAAGTGAGGAGAGTATGTTCCCCTGATTGTATAATATACACGGGACATATTACCAGGTAAACAGTATAAGTGAGGAGATTATGTTCCCCTGATGGTTTAATATACACAGGACAAGTTACCAGGTGAACAGTATAAGTGAGGAGAGTGTGTTCCCCTGATTATTTAATACACACGGGATATGGTACCAGGTGAACAGTATAAGTGAGGAGAGTGTGTTCCCCTGATTGTTTAATGCACACGGGACATGTCACCAGGTGAACAGTATAAGTGAGGAGAGTGTGTTCCTCTGATGGTTCAATATACAGGGGACATGTTACCAGGTGATCAGTATAAGTGAGGAGAGTGTGTTCCCCTGATGGTTTAATACACACGGGACATGTTACCTGGTGAACAGTATAAGTCAAGAGAGTGTGTTCCCCTGATGGTTCAATATACAGGGGACATGTTACCAGGTGAACAATATGAGTGAGGAGACTGTGTTCCCCTGATGGTTTAATATACACGGGACATGTTACCAGGTGAACAGTATAATTGAGGAGAGTGTGTTCCCCTGATGGTTTAATACACTTACGGGACATGTTACCAGGTGAACAGTATAAGTGAGGAGAGTGTGTTCCCCTGATGGTTTAATATACAGGGGACATGTTATCAGGTGAACAGCATAAGTCAGGAGAATGTGTTCCCCTGATGGTTTAATATACAGGGGACATGTTACCAGGTGAACAGTATAAGTGAGGAGAGTGTGTTCCCCAGATGGATTAATATACACGGGAAATGTCACCAGGTGAACAGTATAAGTGAGGAGAGTGTGTTCCCCTGATTGTTTAATACACACATGACATGTTACCAGGTGAACAGTATAGGTGAGGAGAGTGTGTTCCCCTGATTGTTTAATGCACACGGGACATGTCACCAGGTGAACAGTATAAGTGAGGAGAGTGTGTTCCCCTGATGGTTCAATATACAGGGGACATGTTACCAGGTGATCAGTATAAGTGAGGAGAGTGTGTTCCCCTGATGGTTTAATACACACGGGACATGTTACCTGGTGAACAGTATACGTCAAGAGAGTGTGTTCCCCTGATGGTTCAATATACAGGGAACATGTTACCAGGTGAACAATATGAGTGAGGAGACTGTGTTCCCCTGATGGTTTAATATACACGGGACATGTTACCAGGTGAACAGTATAATTGAGGAGAGTGTGTTCCCCTGATGGTTTAATACACTTACGGGACATGTTACCAGGTGAACAGTATAAGTGAGGAGAGTGTGTTCCCCTGTTTGTTTAATGCACACACGAAATGTTACCAGGTGAACAGTATAAGTGAGGAGAGTGTGTTCCCCTGTTTGTTTAATGCACACACGAAATGTTACCAGGTGAACAGTATAAGTGAGGAGAGTGTGTTCCCCTGATTGTTTAATGCACAGTTGACATGTTACCAGGTGAACAGTATAAGTGAGGAGAATCTGTTCCCCTGATAGTTTTATGCACAGTTGACATGTTACCAGGTGAAAAGTATAAGTGAGGAGAGTGTGTTCCACTGATTGTTTAATACGCACAGGACATGTTCCCAGGTGAACAGTATAAGTGAGGAGAATGTGTTCCACTGATGGTTTAATACACACGGGACATGTTGCCAGGTGAACAGTATAAGTGAGGATTATATGTTCCCCTGATGGTTTAATACACACAGGACATGTCACCAGGTGAACAGGATAAGTGAGGAGAGTGTGTTCCCCTGATTGTTTAATGTACACGGGACATGTCACCAGGTGAACAGAAAAAGTCAGGAGAGTGTGTTCCCCTGATGGTTTAATATACAGGGGACATGTTCCCAGGTGAACAGTATAAGTGAGGAGAGTGTGTTCCCCTGATTGTTTAATACACACGGGACATGTCACCAGGTGAACAGTATAAGTGAGGAGAGTGTGTTCCCCTGATGGTTTAATATACAGGGGACATGAAACCAGGTGAACAGTATAAGTGAGGAGAGTGTGTTCCCCTGAAGGTTTAATATACAGGGGACATGCTACCAGGTGAACGGTATAAGTGAGGAGAGTGTGTTCCCCTGATGTTTTAATACAGACGGGACATGTTACCAGGTGAACAGTATAAGTGAGGAGAGTGTGGTCCCCTGATGGTTTAATACACACGGGATATGTTACCAGGTGAACAGCATAAGTGACGAGAGTATGTTCCCCTGATTGTTTAATACACACGCGACATGTCACCAGGTGAACAGTATAAGTGAGGAGAGTGTGTTCCCCTGATGGTTCAATATGCAGGGGACATGTAACCAGGTGAACAGTATAAGTGAGGAGAGTGTGTTCTCCTGATTGTTTAATATACACGGGACATGTCACCAGGTGAACATTATAAGTCAGGAGAGTGTGTTCCCCTGATGGTTTAATATACAGGGGACATGTTACCAGGTGAACAGTATAAGTGAGGAGAGTGTGTTCCCCTGATTGTTTAATACAAACGGGACATGTCACCAGGTGAACAGTATAAGTGAGGAGAGTGTGTTCCCCTGATGGTTTAATATACACGGGACATGTTACAAGGTGAACAGCATAAGTCAGGAGAATGTGTTCCCCTGATGGTTTAATATACAGGGGACATGTTACCAGGTGAACAGTATAAGTGAGGAGATTGTGTTCCCCTGATGGATTAATATACACGGGAAATGTCACCAGGTGAACAGTATAAGTGAGGAGAGTGTGTTCCCCTGATTGTTTAATACACACATGACATGTTACCAGGTGAACAGTATAGGTGAGGAGAGTGTGTTCCCCTGATGGTTTAATACACACAGGACATGTCACCAGGCGAAAAGTATAAGTGAGGAGAGTGTGTTCCCCTGATTGTTTAATGTACACAGGACATGTTACCAGGTGAACAGTATAAGTGAGGAGAGTATGTTCCCCTGATTGTATAATATACACGGGACATGTTACCAGGTAAACAGTATAAGTGAGGAGATTATGTTCACCTGATGGTTTAATATACACAGGACAAGTTACCAGGTGAACAGTATAAGTGAGGAGAGTGTGTTCCCCTGATTATTTAATACACACGGGATATGTTACCAGGTGAACAGTATAAGTGAGGAGATTATGTTCCCCTGATGGTTTAATATACACAGGACAAGATACCAGGTGAACAGTATAAGTGAGGAGAGTGTGTTCCCCTGATTATTTAATACACACGGGATATGTTACCAGGTCAACAGTATAAGTGAGGAGAGTGTGTTCCCCTGATTGTTTAATGCACACGGGACATGTCACCAGGTGAACAGTATAAGTGAGGAGAGTGTGTTCCCCTGATGGTTCAATATACAGGGGACATGTTACCAGGTGAACAGTATAAGTGAGGAGAGTGTGTTCCCCTGATGGTTTAATACACACGGGACATGTTACCTGGTGAACAGTATAAGTAAAGAGAGTGTGTTCCCCTGATGGTTCAATATACAGGGGACATGTTACCAGGTGAACAATATGAGTGAGGAGACTGTGTTCCCCTGATGGTTTAATATACACGGGTCATGTTACCAGGTGAACAGTATAATTGAGGAGAGTGCGTTCCCCTGATGGTTTAATACACACGGGAAATGTCACCGGGTGAACAGTATAAGAGAGGAGAGTGTGTTCCCCTGATTGTTTAATACACACATGACATGTTACCAGGTGAACAGTATAGGTGAGCAGAGTGTGTTCCCCTGATGGTTTAATACACACAGGACATGTCACCAGGCGAAAAGTAAAAGTGAGGAGAGTGTGTTCCCCTGATTGTTTAATGTACACAGGACATGTTACCAGGTGAACAGTAGAAGTGAGGAGAGTATGTTCCCCTGATTGTATAATATACACGGGACATGTTACCAGGTAAACAGTATAAGTGAGGAGATTATGTTCCCCTGATGGTTTAATATACACAGGACAAGTTACCAGGTGAACAGTATAAGTGAGGAGAGTGTGTTCCCCTGATTATTTAATACACACGGGATATGTTACCAGGTGAACAGTATAAGTGAGGAGAGTGGGTTCCACTGATTATTTAATACACACGGGATATGTTACCAGGTGAACAGTATAAGTGAGGAGATTATGTTCCCCTGACGGTTTAATATACACAGGACAAGTTACCAGGTGAACAGTATAAGTGAGGAGAGTGTGTTCCCCTGATTATTTAATACACACGGGATATGTTAACAGGTCAACAGTATAAGTGAGGAGAGTGTGTTCCCCTGATTGTTTAATGCACACGGGACATGTCACCAGGTGAACAGTATAAGTGAGGAGAGTGTGTTCCCCTGATGGTTCAATATACAGGGGACATGTTACCAGGTGAACAGTATAAGTGAGGAGAGTGTGTTCCCCTGATGGTTTAATACACACGGGACATGTTACCTGGTGAACAGTATAAGTCAAGAAAGTGTGTTCCCCTGATGGTTCAATATACAGGGGACATGTTACCAGGTGAACAATATGAGTGAGGAGACTGTGTTCCCCTGATGGTTTAATATACACGGGACATGTTACCAGGTGAACAGTATAATTGAGGAGAGTGTGTTCCCCTGATGGTTTAATACACTTACGGGACATGTTACCAGGTGAACAGTATAAGTGAGGAGAGTGTGTTCCCCTGTTTGTTTAATGCACACACGAAATGTTACCAGGTGAACAGTATAAGTGAGGAGAGTGTGTTCCCCTGTTTGTTTAATGCACACACGAAATGTTACCAGGTGAACAGTATAAGTGAGGAGAGTGTGTTCCCCTGATTGTTTAATGCACAGTTGACATGTTACCAGGTGAACAGTATAAGTGAGGAGAATCTGTTCCCCTGATCGTTTTATGCACAGTTGACATGTTACCAGGTGAAAAGTATAAGTGAGGAGAGTGTGTTCCACTGATTGTTTACTACGCACAGGACATGTTACCAGGTGAACAGTATAAGTGAGGAGAATGTGTTCCACTGATGGTTTAATACACACGGGACATGTTGCCAGGTGAACAGTATAAGTGAGGATTATATGTTCCCCTGATGGTTTAATACACACAGGACATGTCACCAGGTGAACAGGATAAGTGAGGAGAGTGTGTTCCCCTGATTGTTTAATGTACACGGGACATGTCACCAGGTGAACAGTATAAGTCAGGAGAGTGTGTTCCCCTGATGGTTTAATATACAGGGGACATGTTCCCAGGTGAACAGTATAAGTGAGGAGAGTGTGTTCCCCTGATTGTTTAATGCACAGTTGACATGTTATCAGGTGAACAGTATAAGTGAGGAGAATGTGTTCCCCTGATAGTTTTATGCACAGTTGACATGTTACCAGGTGAAAAGTATAAGTCAGGAGAGTGTGTTCCACTGATTGTTTAATACGCACAGGACATGTTACCAGGTGAACAGTATAAGTGAGGAGAGTGTGTTCCCCTGATGGTTTAATATACAGGGGACATGTTACCAGGTGAACAGTATAAGTGAGGAGAGTGTGTTCCCCTGATTGTTTAATACAAACGGGACATGTCACCAGGTGAACAGTTTTAGTGAGGAGAGTGTGTTCCCCTGATGGTTTAATATACACGGGACATGTTACCAGGTGAACAGTATAAGTCAGCAGAGTGTGTTCCCCTGATGGTTTAATATACAGGGGACATGTTATCAGGTGAACAGCATAAGTCAGGAGAATGTGTTCCCCTGATGGTTTAATATACAGGGGACATGTTACCAGGTGAACAGTATAAGTGAGGAGAGTGTGTTCCCCAGATGGATTAATATACACGGGAAATGTCACCAGGTGAACAGTATAAGTGAGGAGAGTGTGTTCCCCTGATTGTTTAATACACACATGACATGTTACCAGGTGAACAGTATAGGTGAGGAGAGTGTGTTCCCCTGATTGTTTAATGTACACAGGACATGTTACCAGGTGAACAGTATAAGTGAGGAGAGTATGTTCCCCTGATTGTATAATATACACGGGACATATTACCAGGTAAACAGTATAAGTGAGGAGATTATGTTCCCCTGATGGTTTAATATACACAGGACAAGTTACCAGGTGAACAGTATAAGTGAGGAGAGTGTGTTCCCCTGATTATTTAATACACACGGGATATGTTACCAGGTGAACAGTATAAGTGAGGAGAGTGTGTTCCCCTGATTATTTAATACACACGGGATATGTTACCAGGTGAACAGTATTTTTGAGGAGATTATGTTCCCCTGACGGTTTAATATACACAGGACAAGTTACCAGGTGAACAGTATAAGTGAGGAGAGTGTGTTCCCCTGATTATTTAATACACACGGGATATGTTACCAGGTCAACAGTATAAGTGAGGAGAGTGTGTTCCCCTGATTGTTTAATGCACACGGGACATGTCACCAGGTGAACAGTATAAGTGAGGAGAGTGTGTTCCCCTGATGGTTCAATATACAGGGGACATGTTACCAGGTGATCAGTATAAGTGAGGAGAGTGTGTTCCCCTGATGGTTTAATACACAAGGGACATGTTACCTGGTGAACAGTATACGTCAAGAGAGTGTGTTCCCCTGATGGTTCAATATACAGGGAACATGTTACCAGGTGAACAATATGAGTGAGGAGACTGTGTTCCCCTGATGGTTTAATATACACGGGACATGTTACCAGGTGAACAGTATAATTGAGGAGAGTGTGTTCCCCTGATGGTTTAATACACTTACGGGACATGTTACCAGGTGAACAGTATAAGTGAGGAGAGTGTGTTCCCCTGTTTGTTTAATGCACACACGAAATGTTACCAGGTGAACAGTATAAGTGAGGAGAGTGTGTTCCCCTGTTTGTTTAATGCACACACGAAATGTTACCAGGTGAACAGTATAAGTGAGGAGAGTGTGTTCCCCTGATTGTTTAATGCACAGTTGACATGTTACCAGGTGAACAGTATAAGTGAGGAGAATCTGTTCCCCTGATAGTTTTATGCACAGTTGACATGTTACCAGGTGAAAAGTATAAGTGAGGAGAGTGTGTTCCACTGATTGTTTAATACGCACAGGACATGTTACCAGGTGAACAGTATAAGTGAGGAGAATGTGTTCCACTGATGGTTTAATACACACGGGACATGTTGCCAGGTGAACAGTATAAGTGAGGATTATATGTTCCCCTGAAGGTTTAATACACACAGGACATGTCACCAGGTGAACAGGATAAGTGAGGAGAGTGTGTTCCCCTGATTGTTTAATGTACACGGGACATGTCACCAGGTGAACAGTATAAGTCAGGAGAGTGTGTTCCCCTGATGGTTTAATATACAGGGGACATGTTCCCAGGTGAACAGTATAAGTGAGGAGAGTGTGTTCCCCTGATTGTTTAATACACACGGGACATGTCACCAGGTGAACAGTATAAGTGAGGAGAGTGTGTTCCCCTGATGGTTTAATATACAGGGGACATGAAACCAGGTGAACAGTATAAGTGAGGAGAGTGTGTTCCCCTGATGGTTTAATATACAGGGGACATGCTACCAGGTGAACGGTATAAGTGAGGAGAGTGTGTTCCCCTGATGTTTTAATACAGACGGGACATGTTACCAGGTGAACAGTATAAGTGAGGAGAGTGTGGTCCCCTGATGGTTTAATACACACGGGATATGTTACCAGGTGAACAGCATAAGTGACGAGAGTATGTTCCCCTGATTGTTTAATACACACGCGACATGTCACCAGGTGAACAGTATAAGTGAGGAGAGTGTGTTCCCCTGATGGTTTAATACACACGGGCCATGTTACCTGGTGAACAGTATACGTCAAGAGAGTGTGTTCCCCTGATGGTTCAATATACAGGGAACATGTTACCAGGTGAACAATATGAGTGAGGAGACTGTGTTCCCCTGATGGTTTAATATACACGGGACATGTTACCAGGTGAACAGTATAATTGAGGAGAGTGTGTTCCCCTGATGGTTTAATACACTTACGGGACATGTTACCAGGTGAACAGTATAAGTGAGGAGAGTGTGTTCCCCTGTTTGTTTAATGCACACACGAAATGTTACCAGGTGAACAGTATAAGTGAGGAGAGTGTGTTCCCCTGTTTGTTTAATGCACACACGAAATGTTACCAGGTGAACAGTATAAGTGAGGAGAGTGTGTTCCCCTGATTGTTTAATGCACAGTTGACATGTTACCAGGTGAACAGTATAAGTGAGGAGAATCTGTTCCCCTGATAGTTTTATGCACAGTTGACATGTTACCAGGTGAAAAGGAGAAGTGAGGAGAGTGTGTTCCACTGATTGTTTATTACGCACAGGACATGTTACCAGGTGAACAGTATAAGTGAGGAGAATGTGTTCCACTGATGGTTTAATACACACAGGACATGTCACCAGGTGAACAGGATAAGTGAGGAGAGTGTGTTCCCCTGATTGTTTAATGTACACGGGACATGTCACCAGGTGAACAGTATAAGTCAGGAGAGTGTGTTCCCCTGATGGTTTAATATACAGGGGACATGTTCCCAGGTGAACAGTATAAGTGAGGAGAGTGTGTTCCCCTGATTGTTTAATACACACGGGACATGTCACCAGGTGAACAGTATAAGTGAGGAGAGTGTGTTCCCCTGATGGTTTAATATACAGGGGACATGAAACCAGGTGAACAGTATAAGTGAGGAGAGTGTGTTCCCCTGATGGTTTAATATACAGGGGACATGCTACCAGGTGAACGGTATAAGTGAGGAGAGTGTGTTCCCCTGATGTTTTAATGCAGACGGGACATGTTACCAGGTGAACAGTATAAGTGAGGAGAGTGTGGTCCCCTGATGGTTTAATACACACGGGATATGTTACCAGGTGAACAGCATAAGTGACGAGAGTATGTTCCCCTGATTGTTTAATACACACGCGACATGTCACCAGGTGAACAGTATAAGTGAGGAGAGTGTGTTCTCCTGATTGTTTAATATACACGGGACATGTCACCAGGTGAACATTATAAGTCAGGAGAGTGTGTTCCCCTGATGGTTTAATATACAGGGGACATGTTACCAGGTGAACAGTATAAGTGAGGAGAGTGTGTTCCCCTGATTGTTTAATACAAACGGGACATGACACCAGGTGAACAGTATAAGTGAGGAGAGTGTGTTCCCCTGATGGTTTAATATACACGGGACATGTTACCAGGTGAACAGCATAAGTCAGGAGAATGTGTTCCCCTGATGGTTTAATATACAGGGGACATGTTACCAGGTGAACAGTATAAGTGAGGAGATTGTGTTCCCCTGATGGATTAATATACACGGGAAATGTCACCAGGTGAACAGTATAAGTGAGGAGAGTGTGTTCCCCTGATTGTTTAATACACACATGACATGTTACCAGGTGAACAGTATAGGTGAGGAGAGTGTGTTCCCCTGATGGTTTAATACACACAGGACATGTCACCAGGCGAAAAGTATAAGTGAGGAGAGTGTGTTCCCCTGATTGTTTAATGTACACAGGACATGTTACCAGGTGAACAGTATAAGTGAGGAGAGTATGTTCCCCTGATTGTATAATATACACGGGACATGTTACCAGGTAAACAGTATAAGTGAGGAGATTATGTTCACCTGATGGTTTAATATACACAGGACAAGTTACCAGGTGAACAGTATAAGTGAGGAGAGTGTGTTCCCCTGATTATTTAATACACACGGGATATGTTACCAGGTGAACAGTATAAGTGAGGAGATTATGTTCCCCTGATGGTTTAATATACACATGACAAGATACCAGGTGAACAGTATAAGTGAGGAGAGTGTGTTCCCCTGATTATTTAATACACACGGGATATGTTACCAGGTCAACAGTATAAGTGAGGAGAGTGTGTTCCCCTGATTGTTTAATGCACACGGGACATGTCACCAGGTGAACAGTATAAGTGAGGAGAGTGTGTTCCCCTGATGGTTCAATATACAGGGGACATGTTACCAGGTGAACAGTATAAGTGAGGAGAGTGTGTTCCCCTGATGGTTTAATACACACGGGACATGTTACCTGGTGAACAGTATAAGTCAAGAGAGTGTGTTCCCCTGATGGTTCAATATACAGGGGACATGTTACCAGGTGAACAATATGAGTGAGGAGACTGTGTTCCCCTGATGGTTTAATATACACGGGTCATGTTACCAGGTGAACAGTATAATTGAGGAGAGTGTGTTCCCCTGATGGTTTAATACACACGGGAAATGTCACCGGGTGAACAGTATAAGAGAGGAGAGTGTGTTCCCCTGATTGTTTAATACACACATGACATGTTACCAGGTGAACAGTATAGGTGAGCAGAGTGTGTTCCCCTGATGGTTTAATACACACAGGACATGTCACCAGGCGAAAAGTAAAAGTGAGGAGAGTGTGTTCCCCTGATTGTTTAATGTACACAGGACATGTTACCAGGTGAACAGTAGAAGTGAGGAGAGTATGTTCCCCTGATTGTATAATATACACGGGACATGTTACCAGGTAAACAGTATAAGTGAGGAGATTATGTTCCCCTGATGGTTTAATATACACAGGACAAGTTACCAGGTGAACAGTATAAGTGAGGAGAGTGTGTTCCCCTGATTATTTAATACACACGGGATATGTTACCAGGTGAACAGTATAAGTGAGGAGAGTGTGTTCCCCTGATTATTTAATACACACGGGATATGTTACCAGGTGAACAGTATAAGTGAGGAGATTATGTTCCCCTGACGGTTTAATATACACAGGACAAGTTACCAGGTGAACAGTATAAGTGAGGAGAGTGTGTTCCCCTGATTATTTAATACACACGGGATATGTTACCAGGTCAACAGTATAAGTGAGGAGAGTGTGTTCCCCTGATTGTTTAATGCACACGGGACATGTCACCAGGTGAACAGTATAAGTGAGGAGAGTGTGTTCCCCTGATGGTTCAATATACAGGGGACATGTTACCAGGTGAACAGTATAAGTGAGGAGAGTGTGTTCCCCTGATGGTTTAATACACACGGGACATGTTACCTGGTGAACAGTATAAGTCAAGAAAGTGTGTTCCCCTGATGGTTCAATATACAGGGGACATGTTACCAGGTGAACAATATGAGTGAGGAGACTGTGTTCCCCTGATGGTTTAATATACACGGGACATGTTACCAGGTGAACAGTATAATTGAGGAGAGTGTGTTCCCCTGATGGTTTAATACTCTTACGGGACATGTTACCAGGTGAACAGTATAAGTGAGGAGAGTGTGTTCCCCTGTTTGTTTAATGCACACACGAAATGTTACCAGGTGAACAGTATAAGTGAGGAGAGTGTGTTCCCCTGATTGTTTAATGCACAGTTGACATGTTACCAGGTGAACAGTATAAGTGAGGAGAATCTGTTCCCCTGATAGTTTTATGCACAGTTGACATGTTACCAGGTGAAAAGTATAAGTGAGGAGAGTGTGTTCCACTGATTGTTTAATACGCACAGGACATGTTACCAGGTGAACAGTATAAGTGAGGAGAATGTGTTCCACTGATGGTTTAATACACACGGGACATGTTGCCAGGTGAACAGTATAAGTGAGGATTATATGTTCCCCTGATGGTTTAATACACACAGGACATGTCACCAGGTGAACAGGATAAGTGAGGAGAGTGTGTTCCCCTGATTGTTTAATGTACACGGGACATGTCACCAGGTGAACAGTATAAGTCAGGAGAGTGTGTTCCCCTGATGGTTTAATATACAGGGGACATGTTCCCAGGTGAACAGTATAAGTGAGGAGAGTGTGTTCCCCTGATTGTTTAATACACACGGGACATGTCACCAGGTGAACAGTATAAGTGAGGAGAGTGTGTTCCCCTGATGGTTTAATATACAGGGGACATGAAACCAGGTGAACAGTATAAGTGAGGAGAGTGTGTTCCCCTGATGGTTTAATATACAGGGGACATGCTACCAGGTGAACGGTATAAGTGAGGAGAGTGTGTTCCCCTGATGTTTTAATACAGACGGGACATGTTACCAGGTGAACAGTATAAGTGAGGAGAGTGTGGTCCCCTGATGGTTTAATACACACGGGATATGTTACCAGGTGAACAGCATAAGTGACGAGAGTATGTTCCCCTGATTGTTTAATACACACGCGACATGTCACCAGGTGAACAGTATAAGTGAGGAGAGTGTGTTCCCCTGATGGTTCAATATGCAGGGGACATGTAACCAGGTGAACAGTATAAGTGAGGAGAGTGTGTTCCCCTGATTGTTTAATACAAACGGGACATGACACCAGGTGAACAGTATTAGTGAGGAGAGTGTGTTCCCCTGATGGTTTAATATACACGGGACATGTTACCAGGTGAACAGTATAAGTCAGCAGAGTGTGTTCCCCTGATGGTTTAATATACAGGGGACATGTTATCAGGTGAACAGCATAAGTCAGGAGAATGTGTTCCCCTGATGGTTTAATATACAGGGGACATGTTACCAGGTGAACAGTATAAGTGAGGAGAGTGTGTTCCCCAGATGGATTAATATACACGGGAAATGTCACCAGGTGAACAGTATAAGTGAGGAGAGTGTGTTCCCCTGATTGTTTAATACACACATGACATGTTACCAGGTGAACAGTATAGGTGAGGAGAGTGTGTTCCCCTGATGGTTTAATACACACAGGACATGTCACCAGGCGAAAAGTATAAGTGAGGTGAGTGTGTTCCCCTGATTGTTTAATGTACACAGGACATGTTACCAGGTGAACAGTATAAGTGAGGAGAGTATGTTCCACTGATTGTATAATATACACGGGACATGTTACCAGGTAAACAGTATAAGTGAGGAGATTATGTTCCCCTGATGGTTTAATATACACAGGACAATTTACCAGGTGAACAGTATAAGTGAGGAGAGTGTGTTCCCCTGATTATTTAATACACACGGGATATGTTACCAAGTGAACAGTATAAGTGAGGAGAGTGTGTTCCCCTGATTATTTAATACACACGGGATATGTTACCAGGTGAACAGTATAAGTGAGGAGATTATGTTCCCCTGACGGTTTAATATACACAGGACAAGTTACCAGGTGAACAGTATAAGTGAGGAGAGTGTGTTCCCCTGATTATTTAATACACACGGGATATGTTACCAGGTCAACAGTATAAGTGAGGAGAGTGTGTTCCCCTGATTGTTTAATGCACACGGGACATGTCACCAGGTGAACAGTATAAATGAGGAGAGTGTGTTCCCCTGATGGTTCAATATACAGGGGACATGTTACCAGGTGATCAGTATAAGTGAGGAGAGTGTGTTCCCCTGATGGTTTAATACACACGGGACATGTTACCTGGTGAACAGTATAAGTCAAGAGAGTGTGTTCCCCTGATGGTTCAATATACAGGGGACATGTTACCCGGTGAACAATATGAGTGAGGAGACTGTGTTCCCCTGATGGTTTAATATACACGGGACATGTTACCAGGTGAACAGTATAATTGAGGAGAGTGTGTTCCCCTGATGGTTTAATACACTTACGGGACATGTTACCAGGTGAACAGTATAAGTGAGGAGAGTGTGTTCCCCTGTTTGTTTAATGCACACACGAAATGTTACCAGGTGAACAGTATAAGTGAGGAGAGTGTGTTCCCCTGATTGTTTAATGCACAGTTGACATGTTACCAGGTGAACAGTATAAGTGAGGAGAATCTGTTCCCCTGATAGTTTTATGCACAGTTGACATGTTACCAGGTGAAAAGTATAAGTGAGGAGAGTGTGTTCCACTGATTGTTTAATACGCACAGGACATGTTACCAGGTGAACAGTATAAGTGAGGAGAGTGTGTTCCCCTGATTGTTTAATGCACAGTTGACATGTTATCAGGTGAACAGTATAAGTGAGGAGAATGTGTTCCCCTGATAGTTTTATGCACAGTTGACATGTTACCAGGTGAAAAGTATAAGTGAGGAGAGTGTGTTCCACTGATTGTTTAATACGCACAGGACATGTTACCAGGTGAACAGTATAAGTGAGGAGAGTGTGTTCCCCTGATGGTTTAATATACAGGGGACATGTTACCAGGTGAACAGTATATGTGAGGAGAGTGTGTTCCCCTGATTGTTTAATACAAACGGGACATGTCACCAGGTGAACAGTATTAGTGAGGAGAGTATGTTCCCCTGATGGTTTAATATACACGGGACATGTTACCAGGTGAACAGTATAAGTCAGCAGAGTGTGTTCCCCTGATGGTTTAATATACAGGGGACATGTTATCAGGTGAACAGCTTAAGTCAGGAGAATGTGTTCCCCTGATGGTTTAATATACAGGGGACATGTTACCAGGTGAACAGTATAAGTGAGGCGAGTGTGTTCCCCAGATGGATTAATATACACGGGAAATGTCACCAGGTGAACAGTATAAGTGAGGAGAGTGTGTTCCCCTGATTGTTTAATACACACATGACATGTTACCAGGTGAACAGTATAGGTGAGGAGAGTGTGTTCCCCTGATGGTTTAATACACACAGGACATGTCACCAGGCGAAAAGTATCAGTGAGGTGAGTGTGTTCCCCTGATTGTTTAATGTACACAGGACATGTTACCAGGTGAACAGTATAAGTGAGGAGAGTATGTTCCCCTGATTGTATAATATACACGGGACATGTTACCAGGTAAACAGTATAAGTGAGGAGATTATGTTCCCCTGATGGTTTAATATACACAGGACAATTTACCAGGTGAACAGTATAAATGAGGAGAGTGTGTTCCCCTGATTATTTAATACTCACGGGATATGTTACCAAGTGAACAGTATAAGTGAGGAGAGTGTGTTCCCCTGATTATTTAATACACACGGGATATGTTACCAGGTGAACAGTATAAGTGAGGAGATTATGTTCCCCTGACGGTTTAATATACACAGGACAAGTTACCAGGTGAACAGTATAAGTGAGGAGAGTGTGTTCCCCTGATTATTTAAT